>NC_135335.1:115310612-115613054 GCF_023851605.1 Tamandua tetradactyla | reverse complement strand
AGAAATTATTGCTAAATATGCATGAAATTTCTCCCTGCCCCTTTTATAAAACTAATCTGTCAAGTGACCTCCAGAGAAACTGGTTCCAAGGAGAAACTCCTCTCTCTATATGTGGATTTTTGTTCTTATTTTTTTTGTTTTGTTTTGTTTTTTGCATGGGCAGACACCAGGAATCAAACCCTGGTCTCTAGCATAGGAGGTGAGACCTCTTTTGCCACTGAGCCACCTGTGCGTGCTATGTTATTTATTTGGGGGGGGGGCATGGTCCAGGAATGGAACCCAAGTCTCCCTCGTGAAAGGCCAACAGTCTACCGCTGACCCACCTGTGCACCCCTACATGTGTTTTTAATTGTTAAAATTATATTTTAAGAATTATTTGGATCTATATCTTGATCTAAAATTCCCCCAGGGTAATCATGTTATTACCTCATAGATTTACCATTCTGGACTTTTTTTTTCTTTGTTTTTGGTTCTTAAAAATATTTTCCAAAATACATTTTAATTGTTATAAAATATGCTTTTATTATGCATTTTCTCTACTTATAGTGGATAGAAAGCCTCAGAAACTCAATCTTCCACGTTACCGGAACCAGATCATTAGATAATTCTTTTTATCATATAAATAGCATGTATTTAAGGCAAAAAATAAAATGTGCTACAAAATTATTTAGATTGTTTTCAATTTTTTGCTCTTATAAACAACAGTTTAATAATACTTTTCATTTTTCTTTTTCTTTTTGTTTTGCATGGGCAGGCACCGGAAATGGAACCCAGGTCTCCAGCATGGCAGGCGAGAACTCTGCCTCCTGAACCACTGTGGCCTGCCCTAATAATACTTCTCAGTAAATTTTTATTTCCATAGAATGTCTTCTTTGTTCTTCAATGTGGAATTTCTCTGTGTGTATTTCACAAATTTCAGAAATTTGGCATATTTTTTCCAAATTTCTATTAAAGAGGCTGCAAGAATTGTCCATATTCTTTCATTTGCAGCCTAGCACTGCTAGTCTTTTCTGAAAGCTGGAAAACCCAACAAGAATATAATATTCTCCGTTGTAAAATGAAAATGAATCAAAGGACATTCTTGCCAGGTCCAAGATTCTCCTCAAAAATCAGTTTGAGGCTCTCTTCCAGTTTATGAAAAGACAATTTGTAAATCCCAAATCCTAAAATACAATACAATGTTACAATAATTTTATCTTGCAAAAATGCTATGTCAATGTCAGCAAATATCTACTCGACCAGATAATAATATCAATTCCACTCAACTTTCAGTTTCCAACCTTCAGTGTATGGGGTCTTTCCACTGCTGCCATAACTTGGAACCCTCCTTCTTGTTTATTTTAAAAACGTCTTACTTTCTATAAAAGAAAGGAAGAGGGAAGAAGAAAACTTAAATCAAAATAATAAAGAAAAGATAAAAGACTAAGAAGACTAAATTTTAAGATCACGAAAAGTATAAATAACTAACAGGATAAAATATTTTAAAGGAAAATAATACAAGGCAGCATAAATAAGATTTATGATAAGGGATAAAAAGTAATAACATATTCAAAAGTCAAAACTAGAAATGAGAAAATAATGACAAGTAAAGTGAAAATAAATTTTAAAGAGGACAAAGTAGAGGAAACAATTTTAATGGTAACAGAAATTTAAGGTAATGGGAATAAAACGAATTAAGGAAAAATGGAACTTGGAGAAGAGAAAAACTAAAGCAGAAATTTAAATTTATTATACAACTTAGTACAAAGCAAAGAGATATCTTCAAACATTAGTTTCTGAGTCATTGGATGGAAGAGAGCCTTAATAAATAAGCAAACCGAACAAGGAAAGTGAAAGAGAAGAGATGTCGAGACCTTCCCGAAAGGGGGCTTCCTGAAGTACGGTATTTCTAAAGAAAACATGAAACAGAGAACTCCAAGGAGCTCATGCATTTCTGCTATTCCACCAAGGCAGACGGTGCTTTAAAACAGGCAGCACAGACAATTATATTCTTGATAAAGAAAGGAACCCCCTTCTCTGGCTTCAGCTAATGTTAATAAAATGTAAAAAGTCCCTGATCTTGTGAGACTGATACCATGTCCCCATTTCTGGTTTCATTTCTAGTTCATTTCAGTTCACACTCATTGATTAAATGAGTCATGATCACTGTTTTCTCCACGGCTCAATTTAATTTTTATTTTAAATTGTCACTCTTTCAAACGACAGAATCGAAATTTCCTTCGGTATGCTTTTCCTCCTTCCTCTCCCATCTTCAGCTCTGGAGGGCTGACCCAGTGTAAAGGCATAGGTTAGTAGGTGACAGTCTGCTGATCCTTGAAGTCTTATATCTTCACAGATAACCACTAAATGGTGCATTGCCTAGTTCGGCCCTTGGTCTTTGATCCTTGCGGTACTGGGAAAGCCATCCTGGGTGTCTGCTTGGCCCTTTTAGATCAGGGTCTGCTTCACTGCTTCTGAAGCATATGCCCTCACGGCATGGGGACCATCTCGGTGCTTTTGTGTAGAAGCGGCGGGCTGGGATCTTATCAGAATGGAGCCATCATCGATTTTAAGTTCTCCTCTCATGTCTCCCAAACCCATCTGGTATTTCAGTACTTCTGCAAGGCCACCCATGATGAACAGAGATTCTTTCCTCCTCAACCTAAGAATCTTTCTTTTCCTTTAAAAGAAAGCTCCACTATCCTCAAATTCATGCCATCTGTTTACCTTAAAACTGGGGCCTTTGGAAGTTTAAACCCAAAATTACCTAGGAAACAATGAATCTAAGCCAACTACAAAATTGAAAGATAGGGAAGAAAATGGAAAACATCTGGAGAGCAAACATTGGATAATAGTTTCAGAAATATGATCTTATCATAAAACCTTTCTCTCCACTGTATCATCTCATCTCAAAAATGTTTGAATCAAATTTTATTTTAGTTTTGATTTTTAAGATTTTTTAGAAACATGTTTATTCTTTGAATTTATAATAAAATTCTGTTTGAATTAAAATGCTAACAAGTTCAGATTACTACAACACTCAATAATTAACGCCCCTGGCTAAATAAACATCGACCCTACCCTTTGTGAGCTTCTGTATTAAATCTTATGGTTTAACTTTTTAAGCTTGTTTAATTTAAAAAGAAGAAAACACCAGCCTGCAATTTTGATGACAATGTCTCTCATTGATATTAAAATAATCTTACATTTTCAAATGTTGTTTTTATCTTGAATTGAGACCAGATTTAGAAAAATGGTGCAAAGAAGGGAGGGGAATCCTTTCACTTAGTATCAAATCTACAGATGTGGAATCAAAACCTATGTCTATAAGACAATTTCCCACAATATTATATTTGCTTGGTTTATGCCTCACTTTTTTTCTTCCACATTTTATGGGCAGAAAAGGGCTACATGTTACTCACTGACAGAGGCTTTTGTGTAAAAACTCACAAGAGTGGACAAGGAGGATTGAAATGTAGTAGATGATGTCGTTTCAGAAGGGAGCAGCGGCTCTACTTAAAGACTGAATATATCATTTGAAATCTTCATCCCGCAGGCCATTCTTCATCCTTTCGTTTCACATTCCCAATCCAGAGCCACAGCCGATGTAGTTAAACACTAAAGAAAACACTGAAAAAACTGTCATGAAGAAATAGAGTCTATGATGCCCACTTTTTGTTCAAACAGATCTATACATAAATCACCTTAGTAGGAGTAATGTAAATATCCCATGTTAATCGACGGTATAAAAAAGGAAAAGAGAAACGAGCATTCAAATTTTCTGCACCATTTTACTTTTCCAAGTCACCCCCAATTTCACCCACTTAAGCTTCACATATGAAATGATGGCTAATTGCTTCACTAAAATAACTTCACTAAATTTTCCCACGCCATCCCTTTATCACAAAATCTATACATTAAATGAAAAGTTCTAATTATACATTCTCATTAGCAATAGGATAAAGGTTAAGTCTATAATGGATTTGTAGAGAACATAATCAAGTTTAAAAAAAACAAAAATCATAAAAACAAGATGCATCAATAATAGGGAAAAAATAAAGAAATGAGAATTTGAAAGAAAAAGTGAACAATGATGTTTCCAAATGCACCTGTCTACCCTGCCAGTGTTTTACTGCGTGCTGGGTTAAATTTCATCCAATCCAATAAAAAAATGGACAATTATGTAAATCTGTACTCTTAACATAGCGTGCTAACTGAGGCTGTGAGACAGAACGAGCACATGGAGAGACTGTTGGAGAGCTGGTGTAAATACAAACTCCTGAAGCAGAAAGGATCCTTTCACACAAGGGAAAAATCCAGGCCTTTCCCCGGAACAATTTTCTCTTTGTGCACTTAGCTATTTTAATAAAGAGTGCGATAGAAATGCACAATGAGTGGGGTCCATTGGGATATTTTACCTTCCAAAACGATGTTGTTTTAGTGCGGTTGATCCTTTTGGAGTAAAAGAAGGCCCCCCCTTTCAAAGGGCTGTGTTGACCGGCTACATTCATCTCCTTATCCAGAGCTCAAACGCAGGGATCTCAGCTGCTTTCTCACTGGCCTTTACCTATCCCAGCATAAAATCGTATCGGGACTCATTAGGAAATGACCATGATGACAATGGCATCTCTTCCTACCAACGAGTCCGCCATCATCCTCCATGCAGCAGGAGGAGGGAAAGGGGGTGGAAGAATTTTATTTTATCTTACATATTATTTTACCCTACATATCATGATTAGCTTTTATCCTGCAGTCTTTTATTCCGTTGCCATCTCCCTGCCCATCCATCTTTATCCTCTCCAACCTCCAACACTCTTCCCCTGCCACTCATGAACCGGTGGGTATTCTTCTCCACAGTTCTCCCTGCTCATTGACAATACTGAAGGGAGGACTTGCCCAGCAAGAAATGAAAACATTCTATAAAGCTACTGCCAACAAAAGTTGGGGCGGTGCGATGGTGGCTCAGTGGCAGAGATCTCGCCTGCCATGCTGGAGACCAGGGTCCGATTCCCAGTGCCTGCCCATGTAAAAAAAAAAAAGTCTATATTCTTGGCATAGGAATAGACAGATAAGCCAATGGGATAAAAGAGAGTGCGGGGAAAGAAATCCCAGCATAAAATGGAGTTCAGTTTGTGTCCAGGGCCACATTTCAATCAGTGGAAAGAGGTAGTTTATTTCCTAACCAGACTGGAACAACTGCTTATCCATCTGGAAGAAAATAAAGTTGGGCCTTTAATTCACACCAAATGCAAAAATAAATTCCAGATGGATTAAGGGCTTATGTGTAAAAATTAAAACAATAGAAATCTTTCAAAAATGTTATATGTACAACTTACAGGCAGGGGAGATGGTTTTACCAATTCTGGGAACCCAAACACAAGAAAATAAAGTATAAATTTATTGAAATGCTTAAAAAATTAATTTCTTTGTAAAGGGCACACATTGGGAAAATATTTATAACACATTTGATGGATAAATGGTTAATACCCTTACTATACAATAGCCCTTACAAATTAGCCACATAAAGCCAAACAACCTAACAGAAAATATGGCAAAAGATACAGTCAATTGAAAGTAGAATATAAGAAAGCATACAACCCTGTTGAAGCAACATTGAGATAATTTATATCCACAAGACTTTCAAAAATAAAGTTATCTATTTTTGGCAAGATTCCACAAAAATTGCACTATGTTGAATGTGAAACTTGAATTGTTATAGTCTCTTTTGGAAAGCAATCAGGCAATATCTTCAAAATTGAAAAAAAATATATATATATGCCTATCCCTGCAATTCTTCTGTTAAGAGTTTATTCCATAGAACTAATAGTTCTAATAGGCAAACAGATACATTTACAATGAGTTTTAATGCAGAATTATTTTAGAGGTAAAAATCAGAAATAACATGAATACTTATCAAAAGAGGAATTCTTGAATAAATGTCAATATATCTATCACACATACTTGTAAGCAGTAAAAAATGCATTAGATACATGCCAATTATTTTGGATGGTTTTCCCCAGTGTATGATTCAGTAAGAAAATCCAGATTCAGAGAAGCTTTTGTGCTAGGATGCTGTGTTTTTAAACTGTTAAAAAAAATAATATCATGTATGCAGATGGTTACATGTCATTTATTTTTATTTTCATTTTTAAGTTTTCATGGAAAACCCAGGAAGGAAGCTCAAGGAAAGGCAATTAACCTGGCAGAGGGTAGAAGTGCAGAGGTAGGAAAAGCAATTAACCTGGCAGAGGGTAGAAGTACAGAGGTAGGAAAGGCAATTAACCTGGCAGAGGGTAGAAGTGCAGAGGTAGGAAAGGCAATTAACCTGGCAGAGGGTAGAAGTACAGAGGTGGTAGGAGCTTACCCTAGACGCGCAGGTCCAGTTCAAGGATGAGACACTAGGCGTCTGTGGACACTAGTTGCGTGCAGAAGCTCTATTCTCAAGGAAGAAGATCGAAGAGCAGGACAGTCAGGACACATTTCACCCAGAGATCTGTGGCGTCTTGCTGCACGGCTTCAGGGAAGTTCTCCTTTTCCATGACGCTTGCCCTATCACAGGAGTAAGCAATATTAGAAAGAGAAGGCCATGGCTGAGAATTTGGTTGACACCTCATTCCAAAAAGATTTTCTACTTCTGGAATCTTCTCCTTTCACTGTGGCTCTAGCAGAGATGAGCCCTTGTATTGAATGGCAAGAGCATAACTTTGCCAGATAGCACTACTCCAGACAGCACCAACACCAGAAAATGCAACGTTGAGTGGTGCCCCCTGGAGTTGTGCAGTGTGGCTGTCCTGGCCACATGAGTTTTGACTATTAGAAATAGTTCAGTGAATATTAAAACAATGGATTGTTGCTTTCTCCTTTAATACATATTTCATTGCAGTTTCTCATCCTCAAAGTCAAGCTATGAGAAATATTACCCCATAGAGGAAAAGGCTTGGAATCACTTCTTAGGTTGCTTTTAGGCTTTAAAAACGAGGCTTTGTGGAAAGACAGGCTTAGCTAAATTCCTTTGTCCTACTATTTTAAAATATCAAGAGCATGCTGAGGATGTAGGTGACATATTTTTGTCTGGGTTTAGAGATAATACCCCAGAAACCCTTCCTGAAGGCTTAGCTAAAGTAACGAAGCAGCAGCTCAAGGAAAATCCCATTCCTTAATTGCCTCCGTAAAGAAAATAGGGGAACCCAGGTGGGAGAGTGCAGCAATCCACACATGCAGCCTGACCGCCCTTCTCTCTGGGTTTGCTCCTGAGGGTGGGAAGCAGAGGAGGGAGCAGAGAGCCACGTGGCTCTTGCCTAGGCACCCACTCTGCTAAGGACAGTCAGCCTCTTGGGCTGCCAGATGTCCACCTGTGCTGGGCCCCAGCCTGCTAGGGATGGGCCTCATGGTCAGCTGAAAAGCTCTGAGCTCTGTACCTGAGCTCGTCTCAATCCCCAGCTGGCCCAGATGCTGAGACGACAGAGGGAAGGCCTGCCAGGATTCTTACCGGGCAGAGGCAGGGGAGGCTGAGGCAAGAGGAGGATCGCCTGCAGCCAAGGGGAGTTGTTGGGAGGCCAAATCAGCAAGGAGTAGATGGCTCCCTGGGGACATAAGTCCAAAGAAGAGGCCACATGCTCACTCAGTGTAGACAGTGGAAACAGGAAAGCCAATGCCACCCAGGAGTCAAGGGACAATGCCTAGGAGACCAGCTGCTACCTGCCACCAGGCCCAAGGGCCAGGAACGCTGGCCCCAAACAACCAGAGGGCATTGGAGGGAGACGAGCAGGGCAAGGAAGAAACTTTCACAGGACCAAGCATCTTCATCCAAAAGATATTCTACTCTCAGAAAAGAGAGGTTAAATGCTGGGGTATAAAGTAAAACATTACATTGGATTGGACATGTGGTGAACTAAACAGCCAGTGATGGCACTGGGATATGCCAGTTAAGTTACAAACCAAAGTAATTAATTCTCTCGACACAACCCAGTGGCGGTGAGAGTTAAATGTTCCACTCCGTGGCACATGGTTACATGCAGGCCGCTTTCCCTTGTTGTGTTTGCAGATACACGTGCTGTGGCCCTCAGGAAACCTTTGCACGGGAAGCTCCAGCCCCTGGCCTGTTTCAGGACTCTCACCAGCATGTCAGAGAAGTAGCTCCAGGGATCACGAGGAGTTCTACTGGGTCTGAAAACCCAGAGAACACAATGCTGCCTGGTGCCCAAATACATATTCTTCTTAGCACTTCCCAGTGATGTTCAGGTACACTTTTAAAAACTTATATTATCAACAAATAATGAGCTATGTAGCTTAAAACAGGCTGTGAATGAAAACTCTCCTGGCCTTTAATCTTGCCTTCTCCAAGCCTGTTTCTAGTTTTCGTTGGTTAGGCCTTGGGTCTTGGCTACACTAAGATTCTCTGATTTTCTTTTTCCTCTTTCTTTTCAAACCACAGTTACTCACACAGGAGCCAAACCCCCTAACTAAAGAATAATTTATGACAGAGCAGCTAGCATTTTAAACAAAACAGTTTTGGGGACTGGGGAGAAAATCCAGGAGGTCAGAAGTTTATTCCTGAGTACGGTATGTGGGCAGCCTCCTCCTTGGGCTGGGCCCACAGGATGATCGCGTTACACTCTCCAAGGGCTGCTGCCAAGCTCAGGAACAACGCTGCCTGGCTCCCATCCAGCCCTTGAATGGACTCAGCAGAGCCTGCAGACGAGGATGGCTTTGGGCGCCAAGGGCACTGGCCCTGCTGAAGGGTCAGACGTTCACTGCCTCCGTGAAGAGAGGCCGTCTTGCTTGGATAAGTGGCCCTTGAGCACTTCGGGTGCTTTTCCACTGAAGGCAACAGGCCTCGTCAACAAAGGACCCAAGAAGACAAAGCCCCAGCAGCTCAGCACAAAAGGGTAGCCCGTCTAAGACGTTATACACAGGTGCCCATCCGCTCACCTCCGCTTGTAGATCACACGTGGGAGCCGCAGATCACGACACCGAATTCCACTCCTCAGGCCCCTTTCCAGGTAGTCAAGTTCACTGCCGAGGTGCCTGACCCCGATAGGAATCACACAGAGCTGCCATTGGAACCAGCAAAGCCAGGCAGCCGGGACGCGCTTTGGGGCTGGGGCTTCTGGCAATACGTTATAGGTATCACCTGAGGCAAATATCAAGCCAGGAGTGGGGAAGTCTTGTTTCTGTCTCAGGGGAAGTTCAGGACTCTCTGGAGAAAGTGAAACAATTAAGTCAATCCCCTCTGGGTGACTGGAAGTGCCTGCAGGAACAAATGGTGGTTGGGAGCCACCTTGACTCAAGTGGCTGGAGCATCCTGTGTCCTAGCGATGGCCCCTCCTCCCACTGCCTTTCTGGAATTGCTGACCAAAGAAGTCTGCCCGTGCCATTTCGTACAGTGCCCCAGCTAGTGCTGTCTGCAGAAAACCCTGCTGTCCTCCTCCTGTGTGCCAGCCTGGGCCCCAGGAGCTTAGGGAGCAGCTGCGGACAACAGAGGGACCTTCTTGGGGATTAACTGGGTTGGCAAAGGGTGAACTGGCTCGTGAAAACTTCCGCAGTGTGGTGAAAGGTGGGTTACTCGGCAAAGCCACAGCACATACGAATCAACTACACAAGTGCAACTCTGGTGAATTCAGTACTTCTAGCGGAATTGCCCAAATGGTTTGTGAACAGGACACAATTTGCATTTCAAGGGCCAGCCTCCTCTTAGAGAACTATGAGCTATACCAATAATCATTTCCATGTTCCGCATACCACATGTGCTCCTTCTGATGGCTATTATAAGGATTTAATGACATTTTCCCTAGGTACATAAAATTAATTTAATCTACTTTTTCTCTCCCATTTAATATCCCTTCTGTTTCAGTGAGAGAAGAAAATAAAAGTAGAAAACAAATACTTTTTGTTTTAAGAGAATTAATCTAGCTAAAAATGCATGTCCTTCTAGACCAGTAATGATAGGTCCCTGCCTGGTCCGAGTGTGGATACTGTTTCAAATGTTATAGTGTTTTGCTGATGAACATGCCCCACTGAATTTCTAACCATTAATTTTCTCAGTAGTACTTTTTAAAACTTGACAAGACTTGCTTGGTTAGCTGATTATATCCTCTTCTGAATCTCTTCTTTCTGAAAGGTTTTTTTTTCTTAAAGAAATATTATCTTTGGTATACACAACTTTTTAAAATTCAGATTTTCGCAATGTACCCTACAGCCCTCTTTCATCCCCACTTACTAATGTTCACATCTGCATCATAGACGGTAAAGACCAAGTTCACGGTTAGAGTGGCTTTAATAACAAGTTACTAGAGAGTATGATGGTCTAACCCTGCATTTTGGCCTGGGGCCCCGACTTGGTTTTCCTTAAAAAGAACCAGGTGGGATTACAAACCGGAGGTTCACAGTCCCAGCTTCCTGGGACTTGCTTGTTTACACTTACCAAAAAGAAAGGGCTCCACGCTGTGAAGCTTATTACAACCAAAGCCTTGTCAGAAACCCATGAATATAATTTTTTTAATATAGAACAATATAGCCAACATCTAGCATATATGTCATTTTATTGTCAAATCTCAGATCCCACAAATCCCAGAATGCATTCCTTACTGAGGTTTTGGCTGCTATTAAGAACTCCACAGCTTTGGAAAGGAAACTCCCATCTCCTTTCCTAAAAGTAGGAGATTGAAAGAAGGTTAAGAAAGATAAAAGACAATGGAATCCTAAAAGGTATCTATTAATCCCGATGTTATTAATATTTAATATTGATCTTCAGATTTTTAACTGTTTTCCAAAATGGGGGAAATTAGAGAAAAGAACCACTTTGCTCTCTTTGATTTCATCTAGCTGATTAATTACTTTTGTCAAAAAATCAGCAGATTTCAAACTTTTGTGACAGTTGATTGCATTACCTTCCCTAGAGAATTAACTGGAGTCTCTGAACTTGGATGGGGGGAAAATCATATGCTATTCTTATTTATCTTTAAAAAAAACTTGTAATTTCTTTTGCTTATGAATGGTTGCAAAGAACAAGGAAAATAAGGAGAAAGAAACAACCACCAGTAGTTGGAGTTGTTACTTTGCCAATATTAGAAAATACCAATATATTTTTAAATCATGCAACAGTTGTACATACAGATATAATATTTGTGCCAAAATCCAGCAGTTTTTGTAAATATCTACTGGTAGATATTGCTTTTAATGTATTTATAAGGAAATAAATGTATTTCTATATTATAGGTTTGGGTTTTCTAATATCATTAAAACTACACATCAAAAGAATCCTAATTCTTTACGCATGTAAAACTTTTAATCTGAAAAATAAAATGAAACAATGCTTTTATGAGAAATCATTGACATCACCAAACTGCCAAAGTAGTCTGTGGAACATATGTACACAAAACCAAGAAACTGCATGTCAACCCCCTCAGCAATCGGCAGTGCAGCCTAGGCTGATATGTTGAAAAGGATTCAAAGGAACTGGAAGGGACGAGTGGCATGGTGCTTTAGCAGTGCCTGCCCAGCGTGCGGGAGACACATGGCTTTGCATGATGTATTTACTCTTCCCTGAAACCCTTGGGCACTATTTATGTGTATATGAGGGGAATAGAAGACTGCGGCAGAGTTCAGTCATCATAAGAAAATGTTGACTCCTTTTGACTACACTGACTACTGATGGGCATTCTATAGGCAAAATGGATGTGGCATATCTTGAGGACAGTTTTAAAACTCTGTGCTCTTCTATTCTGAGGCCAGTTCAGAGCAATAGTCTAAGTGTTTTGACTCTTTCAAAGCAATTTATCTCATTTCACAGAAACGTTAATTATTTTTAAAAACTCAACTAATGCTTTATGTCAAGTCTGCATTGGTTTTGGATAAGCTGCTTCTCAATCCTGTCACCATTTCAGGATCATCAGCTGTCAGCAATCCTAGTTTCGTAGTATTTTAAAAAATAAAACCCTCTCATAAGGTTTACTTTAAAATACCTGTAGTTTAAAAGTCGCTTATTAAACCACTCTGTCAGTAGACCAGCATTGTCTTGGTGGCTGGCAATGGGGCTCGTAGCATTCCTTCCCAAAGAGTGGCTCTAAGGAGAATCCAGGCAATTGAAGGAATTGGTGGCACTTGCACATTGAAAGCATGTTGCACATTTTCTGACTCAGGAGAGGCTCTTTTTCTGATTAAAACATAAATTGGCCATTAAAGATTGTAACATATAGAAAATGAAAAGGAACAGCTTCAAGAATGGTGCATATTAGAAGGGACTGTCAAGAAGTGGGAGCTGGATCAGTCAGAAACTTGAAGTCCAGAGAAAAATCACTTGTGAAATTTACAGCAGTAACTTTCCCCTATTTTATTTGTCCTTCACTATTTTCTACCTCCCTACTCTTCCTCTTGTCTTTCCATTAGTCTCCCTTCTAATTTTCTGAACCATGCATTTCTTTCTCTCCTTCTCCAGTTTCCTTTCTCTCCTCTCCCTCACTTCCCTTCATCTCTCCTTTTGTTCTTTTCACCTTTAATTTGTACTTCTCCTTCTTCTCTTGTAGTCCTAAAAGAAGTCACATCTTTGTAAAGCAAGGAGAGCAACCATACTATCTTTCAAGAGGCTAAAGGCTTGCAAGCTATCTCATTTCCCTCTCTTTTAATTTCAGTATATCCTATGTCTTTAAATGTAATGCATGTCATAAAATTGGACATCCATGTGTGTATGTGGTACATATTTTAATTCATTCTGACAATCTCTTTTTATTGGAGTGTTTAGCCCATTTACATTATGTAATTACTAGTACAGCTGGGATTAGATCTACCAGATTGTTGCTTGTTTTCTACCTGTCTAATTTTATTCTTGATATTTTATTCTTCTTTTGCTTCCTACTCTTACATTAAGAAAATAACACTTAAAGCTCAGGAATAAATGTGACTGCTGCTAAGAGCTTACAACCTAGGCACCAGTTTTCTTAGAAGTATTTTCTAAAAATTACCATACAATATTTATCCTTTTGTTTCTGACTTATTTTGCTCAACATAATGTCCTCATGGCTCATTCACCTTGTTGCATGCCTCATGACTTCATTCCTTTCTGTAGTCACACAATATTCTATCAGTCCACCTCTCTGCATCTCAGTCATTGCACCCTTCAGCCACTTCCACCATTGGTTTCATGAATAACGTTGCCATAAACATAAGTGTGCAAATGTCTGCTTGAGTACCTGCTTTCAGTTCTTTCAAGTATATTCTCAGCAACAGGATTACCTAATCATATGATGACCCTATATTTAGTCTCCTGTGGGCTCACTGCATTACCCTCCAGAGGCGCTGCCTCATTCTGCTACCCTACCAGCATTGACTGGGTATACTTCTCTCTCCATGTTTTCTCTAGCACTTGAATCCTTCTGTTTATTTATTTATTTTGAATCTGCAGATTTTGTTGGGATATATTCATATAGCGTGTATTCTATCCAAAATAAACCATGTTTCACAATATCCTCACTTAGTTTACAATCATCACTCTCAATTTTAGGCAATTTTCATTACTCGAAAGGGAAAAATTACATAGACACACCCACACCGAAGAGAAAATCCCAAACTCCCCTTAACTCCTACTCTTTCCCCTGAATTATTTACCCTTGTGGTACTAGTGATATACTCCTGGTTAAATATAGAATTTAGCATGCAATAAATAGTTTTTTCATATACCCCTCTATTTATTAACTCTTTGTACAAGTGTCATACCTTTGAAGTATTTCATGCAAGAACTTATTTAGTTTTATAGTGCTAATCAGTGAGATACATGGCTCTAAACAACCCCTTTCAATCATATTCACCTTCAATATGGCAATATCATTTGTAAACTCATTCTAATAAACCACCATCACCTCTAACCATTCCCATACATTTATCAACCTCGTTAGCTAATCTGTACATATTAGGTAATTATTTCCCCTTCTCTAACTTCTGTCTATCTCTAGGTCCCCATATATTCCACATTTTAAGACTCTTGAGTTTACATTTTCCAAGGGATTCATATTAGTGAAAACAAACAGTATCTATCCTTTTGGGTCTGGCTTATTTCACTCAGCCTTATGTCCTTAAGATTTATCCTTCAGGACCTCATTTCTTCTTACTGCTGCATAATATTCCATCATATATATATATATATATACCACATTTTGGTTATCCATTCATCTGTTGATGGACACAAGCCGTTTCCATCTTTTGGCAATTGTGACTAGTGCTGCTATGAACATCAGTGTCTACGTGTCTGTTCATGTCACTGCTTTCAGCTCGTTTGGGTATACACCAAGTAGTGGTATTTCTGGGTCATAGGGCATGTCAACATAAGGTTTTCTGAGGAACTGCCAAACTGTCTTCCACAGCAGCTGTACCATTTTACATTTCCACCAGCAGTACATAAGTGTTTGAATTTCTCTACATCCTCTCCAACATTTACAGATTCTTGTTCACTTAATGACAGCCATTCTTATAAGTTTTAAATGATATGTCCTTGCGGTTTTTATTTGCATTTCCCTTATAGCTAAAGAGGACGAAATCTTTTCATGTGTTTTTTAGCCATTTGTATTTGCTCTTCAGAAAAATGTGTATTCATATCTTTTGCCTATTTTACAGTTGGGTGTTTGTTCTTTTGCTGTTAAATTGTATGATTTCTTTATATATACCAGATAGGGATTTGATATCCAAACCCTATCAGACATACGGTTTTCAAATATTTTCTCTTGAAGTTGGCTGCCCCTTCACCTTCTGACAATGTCCTTTTGGGCATGGAAGCATTTGATTTTGAGGAGTTCCCATTTATCTGTTTTTTCTTTCATTGCTTATGCTTTGGGCGTAAGGTCTAAGAAGGTACCTCCTATTACTAGGTCTTGAAGATGGTTCCTTATATTTTCTTCTAGAAGTTTTATGGTACTGGCTCCTACATTTAGGTCTTTGAGCCGCTTTGAGTTATTTTTGAATAGGATTTGAGGTAGGGGTCCTCTTTCATTCCTTTGGTATATCCAGTTCTTCCAGCTCCATGTTTTGAGGAGACTACTCTATCCCAGTTCACTGGATTTGGGGGCCTTGTCAAAGATCAACTGACCATAGATCTGGTGGTCTACTTCCAAACTCTCAATTTGATTCCATTGATCAATATGTCTGTCTTTGTGCCAAATATGCTGTTTTGGCTGCTGTGCCTTTATAAAAAGTTTTAAAATTAGAAGTGTAAGTCCTCTCACTTCATTCTTTTTCAGAATGTTTTTTGCTATTTTAGGCCCTTTCCCTTCCAAATAAATTTGATAACTAGCTTTTCCAAGTCTTCAAAGTAGGTTGTTGAAATTTTGATTGGTATTGCATTGAATCTGTAAATCAGTTTGGCAAGAATTGACATCTTAATAACATTGAATCTTCCTGTCTATGAACATGGAATGCCTTTCCACTTTTTTAGGTCTTTAATTTCCTTTAGTAATGTTTTGCAGTTTTCTGTATATAGTTTACATCCCTAACAAAGTTTATTTCTAGATACTTGATTCCTTTATTTGCTATTGTGAATGGAATTTTTTTTAATTGTTTCCTCAGTTAGGTCATTACTTGTGCATAGAAACATTACTGATTTTTATGTATTAAACGTGTATCTTGCCACTTTGCTGAATTTGTTTATTAGCTCAAGTAGCTTTGTTATAGATTTCTAAGTATTTTCCCAGGATAGATTCATGTCATCTGTAAATAATGAAAGTTTTACTACTACCTTTCCAATTTGGATGCCTTTTATTTCTTTTTCTTGCCTGGTTGCTCTAGCTAGAACTTCTAGCACAATGTTGAATAAAAGTGTTGACAGTGGGCATCCTTGTCGCATTTCCAATCTCAGGAGAAAGGCTTTCAGTCTTTCACTGTTGAGTATGATGCTGGTTGTGGGTTTTTCATATATGTCCTTTGTCATGTTTAGGAACTTTCCTTTGACTCCTACATTTTGAAGTATTTTTATCAAAAAAAAGACGCTGAATTTTATGGAATGCTTTTTCAGCATTAATTGAGATGATCATGTGACTTTTCCCTTTCAAGTTGTTAATGTGTTGTTATTACATTGATTGATTTTCTTTTGTTAAATCACCCTTGCGTTCCTGATATAAACTTCACTTACAGAGTTCTTTTAATGTGCCCTTTGGATTTGATTGGCAAGTATTTTGTTGAGAATTTGTTCATATATACTCTTTAGGGAGATTGACCTGTAGTTTTCCTTTCTTGTAGTGTCTTTATCCAGTTTTTGGTATTAAAGTGTTGTTAGCTTCATAAAATGAGTTAGATAGTGTTCCTTTTTCCTCAACTTTTTTTGGAAGAGTTTGAGCAGAAATGCTGTTAGTTCTTTTCTGTAATGTTTACAAGAAACTTGTTGGTAAAATTCCCCTGTGAAACCATCTGGCCTTGAGATTTTCTTTGAAAGAAGATTTTTGGTTACTGGTTGAATCTCTTTACTTGTGATTGGTTTGTGTAGGTTGTTCA
This sequence comes from Tamandua tetradactyla, assembly GCF_023851605.1. Classification (NCBI taxonomy): domain Eukaryota; kingdom Metazoa; phylum Chordata; class Mammalia; order Pilosa; family Myrmecophagidae; genus Tamandua; species Tamandua tetradactyla. The sequence goes on along the minus strand of NC_135335.1, from coordinate 115,596,605 downwards.
TGTGTTTCTAGGAATTTGTCCATTTCATATAAGTTGTCTAGTTTGTTGACATATAGTTGTTAATAATAGTCTCCTGTTTGTTTGTTTGTTTGTTTCCCCACAGTCTATGGGAATGACCCTCTCTCATTTCTAATTTTATTTATTTGCATCCTTTCTTTTTCCTTTGTCAGCCTAGCTAAGGGTCTATTGATTTTACTGATTTTCTCGGAGAACCACCTTTTTGTTTTATTGATTCTTTATATTCTTTTTGATTCTCAAGTTTATTTATTTGTGCTTTAATCTTTGTTATCTGCCTTCTTCTATTTGCTTTTGCGTTAGTTTGTTCCTCTTTCTCTAGTTCCTCCAGGTGAGCAGTTACGTCCTCAATTTTTCTTTTTTTTTAATATAGGCATTTAGGGCAATAAATTCCCCTCTCAGAACTGTCTTTGCCACATCCCATAAGTGCTGTTGTGTTCTCATTTTCATTCGTCTCCAGATATTTACCGTTTTCTCTTGCAATTTCTTCTTTGACCTACTGATTGTTTAAGAGTTCGTTATTTAATCTCCATTTATTTGTGAAAGTTCTGGTTCTTTGGTGGTTTATTGATTTCTAGCTTCATTCCATTGTGGTCAGAGAAAGTTCACTGAATAATTGCAATCTTTTAAAATTTGTTATGACCTGTTTGTGCCCTAGCATATTATCTATCCTGGACAATATTCTACGAGCACTAGAGAAGAATGTGTATCCTAGTGTTTTGGGATGCAAAAATCTATATATGTGTCTGTTAGGTCTCATTAATTTTTCAGATTGATTAGGGTCTCTTTTCCTTGTTGATCCTCTATCTAGTTGTTCTATCTATAGAAGAGAGTGTTGTATCGAAGTCTCCCATTGCTATTGTTGAAACATCTGTTGCTCCCTTCAGTTTTACCAGTATTTGCCTCATGTACTTTGGAGCTCCTTGATTGGGTGCATCAAACTTTATGATTGTTATTTCTTCTTGGTGAATTGTCCCTTTTATTAATATGTAGTGTCCTTCCTGGTCTCTTATGACATCTTTGCATTTAAAATCTATTTTTCCTGATATTGGTACAGCTACCCTGCTTTCTTTTGGTTGCAGCTTGTGTTGAATATCTTTTTCCATCCTTTCATTTTCAATTTATTTGTATCCTTGGGTCTAAGATGAGGCTCTTGTAAACAGCATATAGATGGGTCATGTTTTTTAATTCATTCTGCCAATCTGTATCTTTTAGTAGGTGAGTGTAGTACTACATTCAAAGTTATTATTGTAAAGGCAGTTCTTGAATCTACCATCTTATTCTTTGATTTTTATTTTTCAGATTTATACATTTTCCCCTTCTCTCTTTTATCCTTTAAGTTACCCTTACTAATACTCTTCATTCTGTGCTCTCCTCCAGATCTCTCTCTCCTGTCATTGTTTTTCAGGTGGAAGAAATCTCTTTAGCATTTCTTGCAGTCAGGACTCTTGTTAAAAATTTCTCTCAGCATTTGTTTGTCTGTGAAAATTTTAATCTGTCCTTCACTTTTGAAGAAGAATTTTGGTGGATAAAGAATTTTGGGCTGGAATTTTTTCTCTTTCAGACTCTGAAATATATCTTACCACTGCCTCCTTACTTCCATGGTGCCTGTTGAGTAGTTTGAGCTTAGTCTTATGTGGCTTTGGTTGTTTGTGGTGAATCGCTTTTCTCTTCCTGGTTTCAGAACATTCTACTTTTCTTCAGGATTTGACAGTAAGATTAGTATGTGTCTTGGAGTGGGTCTATATGGATTTTTTTTTAATTTGATGTTCTCTGGGGTTCTTTGATTTGCATATTCATGGCATTTATAAGGGTTGGTATATTTTCCCCAATTATCTCCTTAAATAATCTTTCTAGCACTTTACTCTTCTCTTCTCCTTCTGGAACACCAATGATTCTTATATCTGGGCACTTCACTTTGCCCATCATTTCCATGAGATCCAATTCAAATTTTTCCATGTTTTTCACTGTTTGTTCTTTGTGTGTTCAAATTCAGTTGTCCTGTCTTTTAGTTTTCTTATTCTTTCATATGCCTCTTCAAATGTCTTCACATCTGTTGCTGTGTGTCTCTAGAATATTTTTAATTTGATCTACAGTACCTTTCATTTTTGTAAGATCTGCTATTTTTTATGTATTCTTTCAAATTTTATGTATTCTTTGTGCTCTTCTACTGTCTTCTTGATTTCTTTTATGTCTTTACTCAACTCACTGAATTTATTTAGGAGATTTGTATGAATATCTATGATTAGTTGTTTCAAATTGTTTATTTCCTCCAGAGTTTTAATTTGGTCATTTTCTGGACCATATTTTCCTATATTTTCATATGCTTTGTGATTTTCTGTTGGCTTTGCTGCCTTTGATTATCTTGATGAGGTTTTTTTGGAAGTTGGTTTCCCTGTCTTGTCTAAGATTCTGTGGTTGTTTGGACTTGTATTCAGGTCTCATTTTCCACCTGTAATTCCACCAGATCAAGGCCGGGACCTCAAGCAGGAGGTGCAACTCTGATTGGAGATCTGTTCAAAGCCAGACAGAAAGGCAGTTTGCCAGGCTGCACTTTCTGTGTCTCCCCAGGAGAGGGAGCTCTTTGGCCACCTCTTCCCCTCAGGCTTGCTTCTCCCTGACTAAGTCAGCTGGCTGGGCTGGGACCCAACCAAGTGAAAATCCAGTCAAGGCTGCAGGTCTCCATGTGCGCTGAAAACCACCAGCCCTTGCTGGAGAACTGGTTTATGGGCATGATGAGTCTGGTGTTACCAGGCTCCCATGTAGAATGACCTTGGGCTGTGAGACTGAGTGTCTCGACTTCTCCTGTCCACAGCCAGCCTGAGGGTGCCTGGCAGGGTGGCACAACTTGTTCCCTCACCCCTGCTTCTCTGCCTGTGCGTGCTGTGAATGCTCCAGGCCTCCACAGAGAAAAGACTGAGGTAGCATGACCCAGTTTGTCTCTTTTGCCAGCCAATTGTCATATCAGCTGTGCTTTGTTCCCCCCTTCTTGTCTCAGGGATTGGGGGTAGGCTGTGTACTGCAGCAAGGCCTCTGTGCCTAGGTAAATCAAGTCTGCCGGATTCCAGGCTCCGCACATGAGCTCCGAGCTGCAGAGCCGAGAGGGAAGATCTCCTTAGCTGTCTGCGGAAGTGGGCAGACATGCAGAAATACACCGCTTCTTCGGCATCCTGGTTTTGCCTGCATGTTGCAGCTTGCCCCACGTGCACTTAAGATGGATTAACCCCCATCCTTTCTATCATAATTTATCCACTCTTTCATCCAGGTCCTCCTTATGTAATGTGGAAGTCCCTCTTTGGTCTCTCACACCCTGGAACCACTGTCCTGGCCATTTTCTGTTACTTCTCTAGCTGCTCCATGGAGCTGGGGTGAGCTCAGCCTTCCTGTTCTGCCATCTTCCTGGGAGCCTTGACCATATATTTTGGTATTATTTTTAGCTGTTACATTCCCATGAGTAGTTTATGAGAATCCCAATTCTTCCTCATACTTGCCAACATTTGATATGATAATTCTTTTCAATTTTAGTCATTCTATTAGGTGTGTGATGGTATCTCACTGCGCTCTTCATTTACATTTCCCTAATAACTAACTGTTATCTTTTTATGCATTTATTTGCCATTGTTTATCTCCATTGATAAAGTGTTTATTCAAATATTTTGCCTATTTTTTTAAATTGAAGCTTATTTTCTTATACTTGTTTTTAAGAGTTTTTTATATACTTAGCAACTTCTCCTGTTTTTGCCTGGTTACTTTTAATTCTTTGTTTATGAGTGAAAACCGAAAAACAAACTCTTCTGGTCCTGTGAGGAGTTCAAAAATTAAAACAAACTAAAAAATGATAAAAACTGGGCTTGATGCCATACAAACTTAAAATTCTGCATAGAAAAAAAATACTCTGAAAAAGTAAAAAGGCAAATTATAAGCTGATTGTAAAATTGCAAAATATCCCTAAGATAATCTTTTTTTTATAAATAAATAAAATGATGAACATAATAGAAAAGCAGACATCATCTATGACCAGGCAATTCAATTTTATACAAATGAAAACATTCATTTGTATAAAAAATACAAATGCTCAGTGAACTTATGAAATTATATATATAAGCAAAGGAATGCAATACTAAATGTAACGAGTCACAATTTTTAGTTTATGAAAATCTAAAGATTTTTTTTAATAATACTTAATATATTAAAGAGTGAGGGAATAAAATACTATCAGAAACTTTGGTGGGGGAATAAATTGGCACAATATTTCAGGTAGTAATTTGTCAAAGACTTAAAAAGTTATATTCATTTTAACCCATGAGTTCTTTTTAAAAGAAGTTGTAGAGGGTGCACAGTAGAATGTTCACCTTGCAGTGGGAGACCCGGGTTCGATTCCCAGACCATGCACCCAAAAAGAAAAAAAAGAATTTGTACAAAAAGAAATACATACATATACACACAAATATTTTCTATAGTTGAACTCATTGAGTAAAAATGTAGCAAAACAATATGTGCGCAAAATTCCATTTTCAGATACTGCATTTATACGTGTTTAAAAATATCTAAAACAATCACACTAAAATGTAAATAAGGGTACTATATGGCATGGGTGTGGTATTGTGGGTGTTATTATTTCCTTCATTTTTTCCATTTATTTGTTCTAATTTTAAAAACATTTATCTTCATAATTCTATAATATAACTGTTAATACATATTTTTGAGTGTTATAAATAGATTTAAATGAAGATATAAAAAAATGACTTTAATTTGAAATTTATCAGAATGTTAACTGAAAATCTCTCAATAATAGGCCTTGGGATTTTTTTTTTTTTGGCTTAATATATTTGTGTTTTTTCTTACAATAAGCGTATATTTCCTTTTATAAGAAAAAGAACAAATATTTTTTTAAACTAATGAGGAATTTAGCAAACTGCAGATAGAAAGTGTATGTTACAAACACGTGGTTCAGTTAGGCAAAGCAAGAGGGTCCACGATGGAATATGGAAACTTCAATTGTGAAAAAAGTGAGATTAGAAAGCAACAATCAAAGCTAGAATGGAGAGGGAGAAAAGCCAGTAGAAAATCTGTGAACAGAAGATTCTCAGTGAGTCCAGTGCCAACCTACAGACAGGGCTGAGTCTTTGAGCAATCTAATTAGATACAGTTAGGTGAAGATATTTAGAACTCTAAAAGAAAATCTTCAGAACAGCAGGTCTGTTTCTCTCTCAGGAGTTAAGGGAAAAGTTCTTTCGTACCTTTCCTGAGGACATCGAGATTTCTAGGGGCTCAGAAGTCCAAGGCAACTAGAGTAGAGCTAGTTTAGTCTTTGATTCCCCAGAAAGAATCCAATTTTGTCTATTGCATCTTTTGTTACTGCAATTTTTGAAGAGAATTCTGGCTATAAGCCAAACTGGCAAAGCTAACCAAATTCTCTGGTTTTGTGTTGGTGAGAAATGCCTGCAATAACTTTCTCATGACATTGCCTCAGTTTGGAGCCCATTTAGAACTTACTGGCATTCCGACTGAAAACTAATTTGTTTCTTTTCTCACTTTGCCCTAATATGAGATGAAATATGGCTAAGAAAATGGCTCATCTACCCCTGGATGAATGAAAACTATTTAGTTATGTAGTGACTCAAAAACTGTTTTAAATTTAGAGTATGTTTCAGAGGGCAGTGGCTAGAAAAATCTCTACACACACAATAAGCCTTTATCTTGTTTGTTTAAATCAGTTTTCAAAGTGTGGTGCCTGAATCAGCAAATCTTAAAAAATACAAATTATTGACCTCCATTCCACTACTGAATCAGAAACTCTGGGGTCAGGACCTGGCATTCAGTGAGTTAACAGCCCCTCCAGTTGATGCAGATGAATGGTAAAGTTTGAGAAGCAAAGCTCTAATTAGTCATTGATGCAAATCACTAAAGATCTACTTATAGAAAAGAAAATATGATGACTAACAATTATAGGAAAATTTTTCTTCCATGGATGAATTTATCCTTTACTATTTCTGCAAGATGTGTTTCAGAAATCAGAATTCTTTTCATGAAAAAACAACACAGGTATAACTCAGAAGCGAAATCTTCAAGGATGATGTGTCAACGCATTCCTATTTAACATGGGGAACGTGGTGGAAATAGTGAAATTCTGTTTAAAAGAGCATGGTCTTTCTCACTTTGCATTGCAGATTGTCAGCCAGTACCCCTATATGCACTATGGCATGTGTTCACTAAGGTCAATTTGTGCGAACACCGAAGCTTTGAAATGTTGGTACTCACCACCACTAATATACGAAGAGTGTTCTCCTGGCATTACCATACAGTTCGGAAGTAAAGAGTTTAAGATGATTTCATCTGCAAACCCAGAAATATGTTAGAGAATAGAGAACAGTTTTGGAGACATTGACAAAGACAATAGAAATCAGTAGATGATCACCTGAAATGTACTAAGTCCACATCTTACAGCAAGAATGCTTTCTAGGAAAGAGAATCAGAGTATGCTAGGTAGGAGTGAAATTTAACAGGAGATTCGTGTCTGTTTCTAAGTATGCAGGAAAAATCAGCAGAGATGGGGAATGAAACAGTCTTTGTTTTGGAGTAATCTCTGGAATTTTCAGAAAATTTTGAACACATCCTCTCTTTGATCTTTAAAACAAAGTTTGACAGTCATATGTATAGTTTATTAGTGACTCTGCAATTTGGGCAAGATTGGGAGCACAGCTGATCTGTGCTCCATGTGGCATTAACTGGGATAAATTAAGAAACCTATGGGTCAGGTGAGTGAAGACTGACTTATTAACATGTCTGAAGGTTGGTCTTGGCTATCGGTTGAGGCCTTAACTTGGACCATTAGCCAAAGACTTACCAATGTCTTCTCATGGGACTAGACTTTGAAGGTTGACAGTCCTGAGAGAGAGCCAGGTAGAAGCCATGTTACCTTTTATGGCTCAGCCTCGGGTGTCAAGTTTGGCAAGACTTCTGGCATACTCTACTGGTCAGAGGAGAAACCAACCAACCCCGTAACCAGGGGAAAGAACATAAACCCCACCTCTTGATGGGGGAATGGTAAGGCTCTGGAAGAACATATGGAACTAGAAATATTGCGAGGGCACTTTGGGAAAATACAACCAGCTAAAGTCCATCCTCTGGCCACATTTCACATGACTTCTTTAGATATGTAAGCCAGTAAACCTTCAGATTATTCCACCTCCCAGCCTTACTGCTGCTCCAGCTGATTCCTAGCAGAGCAGAAAAAGCTACTCCCACTAAGCTCTGCCCAGTTGAAGAGATGTGAGCAGGATAAACATCATGTTGTTTTAAGTCATTACATTTTGCAGCAGAGATTCTCAACTTTTTTCCCTGGTTAAACACAAATAAAAGACACAATGGCACAAAATACTCTCATCCAGATTTAATAAAATTAGACTGATTCTCTAGCTCTGGCCCATTTCATTTTTCCAAAAAGCAGCTTTGAATATCAATAAATGGAAATGATCTTTTAGTGATAACTCTGAATTCATCTGAATTTATTTTAAAATGTCACAGATTCTGGTATGTTACCTATTATAACAGATCTCACAACTGACTACACTTTGGCATGTTACAATCAAGACATAGGTTCCACTGACCTAGTCCCTCTTGGAAGTGAGAGTTGCTTAAAAACCTTAACAAATGACTCCAGAATTAAAAAATGAATGTAAAAACTTGAGTGAACTTACTTCTGTCTTTCAGTCTGATTTGCCTATGGTAGCTTGCTGCAGGCTGGACAGAGGCATGTATAAAAGGAATACTAAATGGAGAGACTATCTTCTTTTCCTGGTCATACTGGAAGACAGTGGAGGAGCCATTGTCACTCCATCTATCTTCTGTCTATCTTCAGACAATTTTTGGGTGACTTCTTCATAAATTCAGTGATCAGCGTTCTCATTGTGCCCAGTGGAGTCCCAGCATTCCATATAATTTTGCATTCTTTCAAGACACTGTTTTGAAGGATAATTTGTGTGATCCTTCTATGCATAGGCAAAGTGTTCAGAAAATAAATTGAGGGTTTGCAAGATGTTTTCTGATGATTCTGGACAAATCTTTGGAATTTCTAAGAGAATGGATTTAGATAACGTACTTTACATCCAAACAGATTCTTAATTTTGAATCAAAATGTGGGACTCACGTTTGCCCTGTATTCATCATGTAACATTCTGTTAACTGTCTTCTAACAGTGTATCTGATTATCTTCCAATTATAACCCTCCATCTATTGGGAATAAATAGAATTTTCACAAAAGTACTCAACATAATTTTCCAGTGGTCTCCATTGACACTTTAAATTCCGCTTCTGAAGGCTTGGAAATTAATTTGCTTGCCCATAATTTCAGACTTCCTTTGTTGCAGTAAGAAAGGAAGTCAGGGGAAGAGAAAGTATGTGCCCAAGTTTTTTTTTTTCAGTTGAGTAATTTTGCCTTCTGTCCAGCCCAGTCACCCTGCAAAAGAGCCCTAACCAAGCCACTTACAATGAGTCACCTTACCCAGTTGCTTACTGAGGCATCCCTATAATCAAAACATTCTGTTAAGAGTTTTCTAACAGGAACGTGAATTCTGATAACTAATCATCAAAGACTTGAAACTTTCATCCAATTTATTAAATTTTTTTTTAGTCTAAAAGCAAAGCTCCAAACAAGTTATGCTCACAATAAAATGGAAAGTCTGACAAGTGACCTAGTACACACTGTTCCCAAAATGAAGCCAAGGTCCCAATTATAACCTGCAGGGAGCACATAATTCGCAAATGTGAGGAGGCGGGGAAGTCACTAGGACCCCAGAGCTCTGGGCTGTGCCTTAAATAAAAGGCTCGCTGCACAAGGAATAAAAGCAGACCTTGATTTCACTGTCCACACTGCACACCCAAAAGATCAGAAGATCAATTCTTGTCCCTGAATTCCAAAATCATCAATGAAAATTCCCTCCTTAAGGGACAATTGTTATTTTTCATAAGTCTCCATAAACTTGGAAGCACTGAATATCCTAAAGTTTATAAAACAGGCCTCTGACTTTCTCACAAATATAGAATGGGCTTGTATACTCACACATATATCCATGTGCATCTGCGTATACATAGACATTCAATAATGATATCTAACACTATCTCACAGTCATCTGTGAAACAAAAGCAGGTCATCATTTGCCTTTCTCCCTTTTCCACAAACACAGGAGCCTTTCTCCCTTTCCCCCAAAATAGGCTTATTAAATAAAAGGTGCAACATTCCTGTGAGACAGATCCCTGCCAATTGTCTGTTATATTCTTCATTTTGAGATCACTTCCAACCGAGGAAGTTAACCTTGAGCATTAGTGAGTTGCTCTATAGGTTTTATCAACTATTTTCCGAAATCAAAAGGATTGTAGCCCTGGAAATCTGTTACCTCAACTGCCCTCTTCCTCATTACCTAGTTCTGTCACTGAATGAAGCAGTTATCAACTTGCTACATCTGTCTAGTTGGCCAAAATGGAATTCTAAACAAGTACAGTGGATCTTCGAGTTTATGTGGTGTGTGTGTGTGTAGATATGTCCTATATATTAGCATAAGAGCTTTTGCTTCCTAATTTTTCTGGAGGGACTGAGCTTGCCAAATTTCTCATATAGTATTTTTCTCATAAGGCAATCTGATGTACCTTAAAGAGAACACCCGCAGTCTTAGCAGGCTCAAGAAATCCTTGAGGCACCACCATGTCTCAGGTTCTCCATTTATGCTACCTTGAAAACTACATAGCACTGATTCTTACTCAAGACTTAGGGTAAATTCCTTTCAGGCTTGTTTATCCACTTGTATTAGGTTTTGAGCACAGCTGGTGGGTAGATCAGAAAATGACTAAAAAGCCCTTTCAATTTACTCATCAAGTATTAATCAAGTATTTTTATCCACCCTGTAAAAATATTGGGAATATTCTATAGTCTTAAACATACCACTTAATCTGTGTATACTCCGAAAGAACTAGTTTTACCCCCAAAGAACGCTGAGAGCCAATGACTCTCAGAGTTTTAGATTTCACAATCCTGTAAAATTAGAAAAAAATAATTATGAGAGCTACATATACTTTTTATTTATTTTACCAGTAAGCAACATTTAAATTTTCCTAATTACTATCCCCATCTTATTAGTTTTCAAAATGACATTTTAGTACAAAAGAGTAACATGGAATAATCTGAACATATGAAAAATAAATAATTAATTTAGAATTATAAAAACGTATTAAATTTTCCTCAATTTCTTATGAAAGTAAATTTAATCCATGTTGAGACTCACTGACAAAAACTGAAGTTACAAAATTTCCCTTTCCTATTTAGAATATATGGCTTTGAAGCAATTGGTATAGGTAGAGTGCTACATTACCCTGAATATTTTGATTAAAAAAATATGTTAGAATGAGAAACAAATATGATCCAGTCTGGACAACCGAGATTCATTATTGAACTGTACCTTTTCTGCTGTTTTCCAGACTGACATAAATTAGTCTTTGAAACAACAGTGTTAACAGAGCATCAAATGTAATTGAGAAATCAGGATTTAAGGGATGATTTTGATTACTGAATCATTATATAGATATTCCTTTTTGTTTTCTGGTTTTTGGAGTGGACAGAGGGAAATACCTGAAATCTCTAAATTGTAACCCAGCTGCCTTGATCTCTGATAATGGCTGGGTAGCCCTTATCTTCTGCCCCTGTGGTTGTAAAAACCTTGTGTTCTAGTTTGCTAGCTGCCGGAATGCAACACACCAGAGACAGATTGGCTTTTAATAAAAGGGGATTTTATTTTGCTAGTTCTTCAGAGGAAAGGCAGCTAACTTTCATCTAAGGTTCTTTCTTACATGGGAAGGCTCAGGGTGATCTCTCCTGGCCTTCTCTCCAGGACTCTAGGTTCCAACATCTTTCCCCAGGGTGATTCCTTTCTGCATCTCCAAAGGCCCGGGCTGAGCTGCCAGTGCTGAGATGGAATTCCAGCGCTGAGAGGAATGCTGAGCTGCTCTTGCGTTCTCTCATTTAAGCATCAGCCAATTAAGTCAAACGTCATTCATTGCAGCAGGCACGACTCCTAGACGACTGCAGATGTAATCAACAACAGATGAGGTTCTCGTACCATTAGCTCATGTCCACAGCAACAGAACTAGGTGCCTTCACCTGGCCAAGTTGACAACTGAATCTAACTACCACACCTTGTGACTAACCTTCATTTGTACCCAGTTACCAGTTTTTCAACTTCCGAGTCTTGTAATCACTGAAAACAGCCCCTAATGTTTATTGATGAAGGGTCTTGGGCCATCCCAAAACTAACCCACCCAAGCCCAAAGCTATCTTGATAACAAAGACTGGTTCTAGCCAGAATGGACCCCCCGGCACACTCAGTAGTTTAGACTTTAACCTACTAGTCACCTATGCCTCGTTCCGCCATTTTCTTACACACATTCTGTGACTAAGCATGTAATCAATCTCAATAATCAGATCACCTTTAATTACATCTTCTGGGGCCACTGTGCTCATTATCCTAAACTCTGCCCATCACTTTCTCTAATAAAACTATCAGTATTACTGCAGTTTGGGGAGACTGATTTTGGGCCGCGAGGCCATCTGCTTTCCTACTACGTGCCTAGTAGTAAACTCTTTCTCTCTTTGAAACCCCGGTATCTCAGGAATTGTTTATTGAGCACATTGGGCAAAAGAATCCACAGCCTTCGTCCGGTAACACTATGTTACCCTGCATGTACTAATTTGACCCAGGAATACTTTCACACAAGTATGTAAACAAGATATTAATTTTGGAAATCAAATCCCCCGTATCCACTTCCATAATTAAAATGGGACTCATCTTTAATAAATAAACTTTTCAGCTCATTAACAGTTGTCTCATCTCACATATCCTGTTGCACATTAGACAGAAGAGAACATTGCGTTCTTCACAAGACAGTCTCAGTTAAACACACACTGGGATTGGGTTATGACGCTGACTTGATTTACTTCTGCAGTTCCTGGATCAATCAAGCCAGAAAGGTATAATTAGAAGGAAGATGCTCTTAAGTACTGAAAGTGCAATCACTGCAAACCAGGTCAAAGAGAAATGAATACCAGAGTTGGGCAGCTTCTATGAAGCAGATATCTGGGTAAATTCTCAAGATGCCAACACTTCAAATAGAATTTCTAGAGGAGAGATCACTAACATTTACATTCTATTCTTCCTGAGAAAAGTATAAAAGGCATCAATTCTTAAAGTGGCATCAAATTGTCTTCTGATCGTAGTTACCTGTAGAGGTAGTTAGTTTATTTTCTCTATTGGTGCCTTTGCCTTATTTCAAGTAAGTTGATTCTCTATTTATTTCCCCTTTGGATTATCCTTGATTACCAAAAAAAATTACTTTTTTGTATATGCTCAGTTAGGATTTTTCCTGCATTCTAGGTCATTAAGTTTCCACATGTTTATTAGAGAAAAAAAAAATAGTCAATATCATCTATCAGCCACACTTTACAAATCAGGCCTCCCCCAATCTTCAGGAGAATTCTGGCACTACACTCAAGCCCCTTCACTAACCTAATGTCACGAAAAGATGCGGTGACTTTCTGTTCAAATGTACCATTTGGATTCCAAAGTTTATAGGGATCAGTAACTGGAAATTAAAATTCCAGACCAATCTCACTTCTGAACATGTTGTAAAAGTCTTAAGTAAAATATTAGCAATTCTGGATAAAATCCAACTAAAATAAAAGAGTGGAGACAAAACTGTTCTTATCTGTAGACAATGTAATTGGTTATACAGAAAACTCAGGCTTATTTACAAACCATTAGAACTATAGAAAAGAATTCAGAAAGATGTCATATCAACATGAAAAATAGTTTCAGAACATCATTAACAATCAGATAATTAATTAAAAAAATCTCATACACAGTGTCATTGAAAGTAAAATGTCTAGGAATAACTTTAATAAAATCATTCACCAGATTTTTATGAAAAAATACAAAATTTCACTAAAGAACATGAAGTTATGAATGAAAGGGGCAGAGAAGCATGTTCATGGATAGGAAAGCTTATTGCATAAAGATGTTAATTCTTCCCCATTAAGCCATAAATTCAATATAATTCCCATTAAAATCTCCACGGAATCTAGCTGTCAGCTGACCTGTTGCCATGGTCTTCTTCCTTCTGTTTCCATGGTTCCCCTTCCTCTATTGCAGTCGATTATTCTTCAAATACTGTCTTTCTTTACCTAAGTCTGCATTTGTTTTTATGTGGTAATTTTCAAGAATATCTTATCTAATACATCCATATTTATTTAATTTCTGGAAAATGGTAAAGTATAAAGAAATTTAATTTAATTTAATGTCTTGAAATGGTAGAGTATACATAAATGTATGGATAGGTAATTACTTATCCATACATAGGTAAAAAATAAATAAAATAAAATACTTGCTCTCTGTGGAGAGTTATTTCTCCCTAGAATGGGCTCTATCACCTTGCATTTATTTTGTTTGCCTCCATGATACAATGACAAAAAAATAGTCAGAATAAAGCGAGAACCTCATCACTACTGGTCTTAGCACTCTGCCAATCACAGGAATTTGTCCGCAGTTGCTAATGTGAGACCCCAGGGTTGTCTTTTCTTCCCAGTTTTATTCTCACAAGAGGAAGATTCACAGCCCTTGAAAACTTATGCTATATTCCCCCTGTCACTAGATTAGGGGTTGAAAAGTCATAGCCTGGGGAACACATCTAGCTTGTTGTTTGTTTTAGTGCAGCTGAAAAACTAAGAATGGTTTTACATTTTTAAATGGTTGGGAAAATATCAGAAGAAGAAGAATATCTCATGACACAGAGACTATCTGAAATTCAACTTTCAGTGTCCATAAATAAAGTTGTATTGGAATATAGCCATACTCATTCATTTACATCCTGTCTACAGCTACTTTTGCACTATAAAGTCAGAATTGAATAGTGGCAACAGTCAGAGCCTAAAGTACTTACTATCTGGCCCTATACAGAAAAAGTCGGCTAACCCTACTCTGTCATTGGCTTATCTAGGCATAGCTTAAAATAAAAAATTTACATTCAACTGTTTCTATAGCAACCATCTCACACAAGATCTAGAACATTTCCCGAAAGTTGTAAAAAAGAAAAAAAAAGAAGCCTTGTGCAGATGATGATTCAATAGCAAGATTTACTAGAACATAACTTTGAGAAAATTGGAAAATAATTCAACAAAATGTTTAAATACATGTTTTCATTGCTTCCACTAGAGCTTGAAGAGACAGAACAATTGATGGGGCCTATTCACTGCCTTCAGATTGTGCCTTTTCCCTACAGCCAAATAAAATTAAAAAACAAACAAAAATCCAATGCAAATCCTGAGTTCTTACAAAGCCCTTGTTCTCCAACCTCTGCCATCAGGAACTCCTGGCACTTCCACTCCATTTCACGCCCTGTACACTCCTGATCTCTATTTGACATATAGAGATGGTCCATCATTTAAGAGGAAGTTTTCCTCCAAGCTTAATTTTTAAGTCCAACATTTAGAACTTAAAACACCCCATAATGTCATACATGGAGGTAAAATTTCTAGGCTGGTTATGATATAGTTAAATAATTACACAAATAGTACTTTCATCAGGGTCCTTCTCTCCATTTCACTTCCCCAGCATGCGTTCAATACACACACATACACCTGGTAGTGAGAGAAAGGATGCCTCTTTCATTATTATTAGGTGAGGATACCATTCTCGGATGAGGTCAAGGTTGGGGCCTGGCTCTGTTCTCTAATTTTAGACATCATGGTAATGGCGAGCATCCATTCACAGACACTGCCCCAAGAAGTGGAACCCAAAGCATCTGCAACTCCAGTAGTGACAGAGAAGGTGTGATTCCCAGTTTTGAGGAGAAGCCAGAAATTGTGTGCCACCTAGGGTTTCAGGAAGAACCCTTGGGAAAAGGGACCTTTTGGGGAGGTCTGTGCTTCAGAGGGAAATAAAAAGACAAGGTCCCCAGTAGCATCAGTTCCCCTCACTGTACTGAGAGCAACAGGTCCAGGGATACTCATCCTGGACTCAGAGGGTAGTGAGACGAAGACTGGGTAGCCAAAATTCTTGTGTCTATGTCATTTGGGTGTTCCTTGTGAAGACCCTACCTGTATTATTTTTTAGTGTTATATTATTTAATTGCATGTAGGTGTGCTTGGGGGAAGGGTGATGGTGCAAGCAGGAGGTCACGTGAGAGTAATGGGACCTTCTCAAGTACAGGGTTAATAAACTGAGCCCGTGGTACCCAGCTTATGAAGGGCACTCCATAAACACTCTGGAGTGCATTAAATATCTTTTAAAAATGGTTTTCTCTAATGAAGATTTTAAGGTATTTTAAAAGACTGTCAGAGATAGAGACTGTAGTCTCTTGTGTTCATTTCTTCCACTATCACTCAACTGTACTTTCCCTGAGACTATATAGTTACATATCTAAAGACACAAATGTCTGTTTTGGTTCCTGGAGTAAACTCTGAATAGTTCAAAAAACAATCATGGTTTACATTTGTAGACAACCACCAGTGTTCTGAACTTCCCGGTATCCCGTCATTTGACATTCGGCCCTGTGGTTTGAAGGGGTAGCAATCTACCCCTTTGGGGAAGATGCTGTGAAACCCTTCTCAGGCCACTCATGGACAGAGTCCATGCCTGCCCCAACCTGGCTTCAAGCTTGTCCATGTCCCCAAATTTTCTCAGGCCACAGGCTGGCCTCAGGTCTCTCTGCTCAGTGCTCATGAGAGAGAGAGAACACCTGGTCCCAAGGCCTGTGGTCCTTCTCCCTGTATCCCCACACTTCAGAGTAAACTGAGTCCCACAGGAAGGAGCAAAACTGTCATGAGGTACAGTTCTGTGAAGAAAGAATTACAAAATTCCACAGATTCCAGGAGGCTATAATGACAACTTTTTCAAGTCCTATGCCATATCGGAGGCCCCGTCAGACACAAGTGTACCCGTTCTGTGGCTCTGCATTAATCGCTGCTGTGACTTTTCAAACCATGAAAGGATTGGTGGCTAGAAGGTTTATGCCTAAGGAATCAGGCTGAGAACTTGGCAGTCAGGCAGTGCGGGTTTGAATTTCTGCTCCTCCAGTTGTGTGACCTCAGGCAAGTAATTTAATTACCTAAGCCTCAGTTTCCTCACCTGACTGAGGAATATTGCAAGAGCCTCTACTGCGTAGAATCCTTGCGTTGTTAAATGATTTGAAATACCTAAGATAGGGCCTAACAAATACTAAGAGTTCAGTCACTGGAAACAAGTATTTCCATATATACAATAGCCATTTGGGTACTCGTTCTGTCACCCTTACACAAGTGCATGCTTCTTCAAGAGAGAAAATGATTTGTTCATCTTTGAACAGTAAAGAGCACATACTAGTGCAGGTACAGTTAATACTAAAATAAATGTGTTGTATTAATGAATGAAGCTTAATTAAACCTATCTAGTCTTCTTTAGTGTTAGATATAAAAATTAAATATTTTTAAATTTGATATTTAATTATCACTTTTCACTGTGTATTGATACTGAAATAGAGTCAAAAACATTGCTTTATTAAGTCTGACACTTTCAAACCTTTATTAAGAATTAAAACTGCTCAATGATACTATTTTTTTACAGAAATGAAGCTGGAGTCTGGTTTAGTCTTCTGACTTTAGACTTACGGTAATGGAGAACATCCATTCACAGAAAAGTCACACAATGACAAGAACGCAATTGTGAAGGGTACAGAATATACAAAATGTGATGTTAGGTGAAAAAATACACTTATGAAGTCAGGCTCAGATCCTTTGTTTTCTGACAGACAAAATTCAAATTCTATAGTTTTCAGAATTGAGTGTTTCTGAAAACTTTGAGAAAAACCAATTGCTTATTTCACCTTCAATGTAGCACATTTTAATTTCTTTGGCTCCACTAATAATATCTATTAGTGTTCTGTATATTTGTTTATTTTTGGTGTTGTGTTCCCAAACTGTGTCTGTAGTTTAACTTTTATTAAAGCCCATAGTATCTTATGAGAGATGTGTGACTGAATGCAATAAAAGCCCACAATAGATAACAGAGAGTGGGTTACTTCGTTGCTGGTGTGAACACCTCTGGCATTCTTTTCTTAGAGCTGACGTGGGGGCAGAATGGGTGTTTTTTTTTCTTTTACTGAATGGTTCTTTAGACACAGGAATCCATCACTCAGAAATAGCGAAGGTCTTTTCTGGAGATTTCTAAGAATTAACAAAAGATGAAGGAGATGAAGAAAAAAGGAAACATAGCCATTTCAGTTTAATAGACATATTGTCCCAGACTGCTGGCAGTGGCAGCAAGAAATTAAATGACATGGTAATGCTCTTTATAATTTCTGGACTTAACTTTTATAAAATTGTTATGGCTTGAATTAAACCCAAAATCATACACACAGACGCAAAGGTGGCCTGAAATGAAAAACTTTCAGCATACATTAGTTTCCATGACGGCACACTCCGAGAATGGATCAGCCTGAGCCCTTCCAGGTCTTCTTTCCATCTACCTAATTTTAAAAACTCATTAGTGTTACCAACTCTTGGTCAGCATTTTTAATTTAGTTCTCAAGGGGTGCCTTTTCTGGACCCATTTTCTCACAAATAACCTACCTTTCCTCTTTTCTTCTTTATTCCTTTCTCTTTCCTACTAAAAGCGAGCACAGTAACTCGATATTCATACTGCATTACTGCGCAATGTTTTATAGAAACAGAAAACCCTGGAAACGAATTAAGTAGTGAAGATTTCAGAGGGAAGAATGAGGAAACAGTCCTCATTGTTTTAGGAACTATGCATGGGGATTGGTGTTTCAGCCGCCCTTAACAACATGCCCCCTCTCAAAAGAGCACTTCTTTTACTTAAAAATGTCACAAAATCTTTGTGACATGCTGAAACATTGTGGCCAGAGCAACCTGCTTTCTACTTATCTAGGTGATGGAAGCACTGGCCTGGGCTGTACTGAATTTAGACATCAGAAACTTGCCCCTTTTTACTATGCTATTTACCCATTACACTCATCCAATTTTCCCACGTATCCTTCCCAATTATCTACCAATTTAATCCATTTAATCTATCTCTACTACAGTAAATATGTCCCCCTTTAGCATTTACTAGCACTTGGAATGAACTTTCAAGGGCGTCTAACAGCATCCGAGGTTCACTTATTTTCCTCTTCCTGTTCAATTTTGTACTTACAACTCATCACAAAAGTGGATGCTGCTGCTGCAGACAAATGGACTGGCCAGAACCTAACTACACAATTGGCCACTTAGTCCTAAAAAACAGAATAATAGCTGTAAAAGGGGTCTGGGCCACAGGGCAGAAACCATACTTAAATTTCATTCAGCATAGCACCTGCCACAGAGTTGATGTAGTGATGAGATTCCCTAGGTGTGGGTGCCATTTGCTGTCCTTTTCATTATTGTTGATAATAGCAGGGCTTTCAATGGAACAACACTTCTCCTGTTGCCGATCAAAAGAGTTTAGAAAAATATCCTATCATCCTCTTTGTGAGACCAATAAAGCAATCATTCAATTTTCTCAGTGTTACTGGGCCCTTGGCAGATAATATTAATTATTATCTCTAGACATTTGGAACATGAAAACTAGTACCTCTAAATTAAAATAGATTTCATTTGTCCATTTCATTTTGCAGGAGAATTAGCCCATTCTGGCTTTTGGAAAGACCAGGCTAGCTCATCTGACTTACAGGCACTTTCCCCAACTACATCAAAAAATTCTTAACTTTCTCCATATACACTGACCATCTGGCATAAAGAGGCGACTTGTAATCAGTTTACAATTGTATCTTCCATAATAACCCACATGCCATCTTTTTGGTAAGGAGACTTCTCTGTTTCTTAGGTGTTTCCTTGCATGTCAGGAATGCTATTTCTCCTACCTGCCAAGAAAAATATCTCCACACTATAGAAATACATGTGGAGTCTCAAAGACCCAACATTTGCCACTAAGTATAGGAGTAATTTATCCTGTGGAAAGAAAATCAGTTGACCCTGATAATGAAAAGATTATCAAATTTCATAAGAACTTTATAAGAAGGCTAACTGTCGGGAAACAATGATTTACTTGGCAGCTTTACTCGAACAGCGTCCTTCTTTCATATAGCCAGCTTTGGGGATCAGTCCTTTATGCCTAAAGGATTAATTCACAATTTCCCCCCACAATTCAAAAAAGAAAAACATGTTCAGCTAGTTGTTAACAGTCACATTGGCCTCACAAAGCTGAGATCACCTAAACACAGGTCATAACAAGCATGGCTAGTTGATCACCTAACAGGCATTTTCCATCTCCGTTACTTACAGAACCTGACCTTAGTAACGCAGGCAGTGGGTTAGCTGGGAGATCCTTGTAGATGGTGACGACTAATGAGACAAATAGAAGGAACTAGGCAGGCGGTCTGTGAAAGCGCTTCAAGCTTGCTGTTCTTTTCTTCAGTGTCTCATCTGCTATTAAGCCAATCCCTAATATTTCTATATTATTTTAATTTCAGGAGTTCCACATGGTTCTTTTTTTATATCTTCCATTCCTCTCCTCATTATGTTTTTATTTTCTTTCTATTATGGAATAAATTTAAAGGAGCCTTTAAAAGGCACTTTTTGCATCTTCTAATTCCATCATCTCTGCCAGATCTGGTCTGTTCACAAAGCTTGTAGTTTCTCCTGATTACTAGTCACATGTTCTTGCTTCATTCAATCTCTAAATATTGGATTAGATGCTGCATTATGAATGCCAAATTGTTGAGTATATGAATTGTGTTGTCATCTTTAAAGAGTGCTGCCTTTTGATTTGTCAGGCAGTAAAACTGCTTCCAGACCAACTTGATCCTTTCAAAGTTTGTTTTTAAACTTCATTAGGGTGGGTCTAATTTAACCATACCTCTAAAGTTTAACTCCAAGAGGAGTCTCTACTGAATGCCCTGTGTTTTCAGTGAGGTCTCTCCACTCTGACTGGCTACAATTAGAATGATTTCCAGCCCAGTATGACCTCTTAGAATTGTTTGTCTTGTAGCTCCTTGGTCATTCTTTGGATTGACAGTTTCACTTTAAGCTCCAGCTTAGCACTTTTTTTTTTCTGAAAAGAATGGGATATTTATTTACCAAATCCAACTTATTCTTTATTCAAAGACTCAAGGGACTTCTGGTGCAGAGTTCTGGAGCTCTTTCTCTGAGAAGCTCACTCTCTTCTGGGGTTCTGTCCTGCCTCTTCTGGCTGACTCGGTTTCCACGAACTCTGATCCCTGTAACGCAATCTGAGTCCCTCTTCCCAGTGCTTGGGTTGGATCAGCCAGAGGACTTACCTTGCTCACTTCTCTTCCCTCATGGGGCACAATCTAGTCTGCTTATTGTCAAGTTGCTTTGTATTTTTTCCAGATTTTCAGTTGTTTGCCGCAGAAGGGAAAGTCCATTGCTAGTTACTCTGCCACAGCTGGAAGCTCAATTATCCTAGAAAAATATTTTTCTGCATGTGTTTGTGTGTTGGGAAGGTCGTTAACAAGACAGACTTTGGACCAACTGTAGTATATGAGGACAGTGGGTACAAGAAAACAGAGAATTTGGAAGAGTAGTTGGTGGGTATATGCTACCTTCAAATAAAGGACTTGCATAGACTTTATTTGCCTGGCAAAAATAAATAAATAAAGTCGCATGGATCATGACTTTATAAGCATTGCATAATAATGGCAGTATTATATAAGGATAAAAATAATAGGCTGCTGACCATGAATGCTTTAGGAGGCTGGAAATCTTAGCATGCTATTAAGGTAGTGCATGTCACATATTCCAAACATAATCTTTACCCAATTAAATTTGCCTGGCTAATTCATAAGTAATATCCAATGATGCCAGTTTATACTTAGAGCTGCTATTTTAGTAAGACATCAACAGGTTTAGCAGATGCTGCAATAAACAAGTAAATATATTCCAGACAATAAAGCTACTAAGAGTTATTCAGGATATTACCCAACAAATAGGCTTCATCCATTCCAATGCAATCACAAGTAAGATGTTATGACTAATTACAGATGCATAAAATATTCATGGTCTACGGGGAATTGTGTCACCACATGGTATGACTTGAGAAGAGCTTACACATCGCAGACATTGTATAATTTTAAAGGATATTTTAATGTGTAATTATCCTATATTTCACATATCATATGGTTATGTGGCTTGGTGAAAAAAGAGCCATCTATTCTGGTCACATCTGTTTAACAAATTGCATGTACTAATTTGAGAACATTATTTAATATCTCTCTATGCTTGAGTATCTCCATTTCTAATTGCATTTATTATCCAAACTACCAAACAATTTGGTGGGAGGAAGGAAGGAGAGAAGGTTATTCTAGGAAAGAAAATATTCTGTGTACATCTTAAAATAATAATTTTATAGTACAGCATGGAATGATTGCTGCAGAAATTTCCCTATGGACACCAGAATGAAAATCAAGGCTGAAAATAGAACAAAAATGGCATTAAAATCTTTCAAAATTTAAGATAAATAGGATTTATCCAATCGTTCTCAATTTTATTCTTTCTTCTTGCCAAATAAAAATCCTGTGGCTTATCAGATAACAATAGAAATATGCAGAGAACTCCACTTAGCCAGATAATTGATTGTAATATTAAAGCTCAGGATTATAAAAACACATAGCTAAAGGAAGACATTTACTGCAAAGTTGAAAAGATAAATTTCTTAGACAAAGAAAATATTAGGACAAATATTGTTCACCTATTTAATTTATCAAATACTTCTTTTTTTTTTTGCCTCAATTCTTCATAGGGGTTAATCTATCCCCTTCAATGAGACTATATGCATAAACAATAATGAGATAAAGTTAAAATTATTTATAAACAAGAAAGGCAAACATATCACATAATAATTTCAGTTAATGTGTGGAAATAGATTATTCATTTTGAGCCATATCACCATCAGTTCCCTGACTCTCAGCCCAGTGATAGCATATGGTAGGTGCTCAATAAATAGTAGTTGAATAAACAAATGTGTAGTAGTAAAGATTACTTTGTATTTTAATGTTTTAAGTAGTGAAGCTGTTGGTTTCAGGAGAAATCATGTAAAATATACAGCATTCCCATAAACACCCTCTATTGTTGGCACTTTTCATTAGTTTTATACCTTTGTTATGTACAGTCCATAGTTTACATTAGATGCATTTTTCCTATATACAACCCTATTATTAACATCTTGTATTAGTACTGTACCTTTGTTATAATTCATGAAAGAACATTCTTATATTTCTACTATTAACTATAATTCATTGCTTACAATAGGGTTTAGTGTGTTATACAGTCCTAGGTTTTGTCTTTTAATTTTTATTCTAGTAACACTTGTACAACCCAAAATTTCCCCTTTAAACACTTTCAGATATATAATTCAGTGCTGTTAATTACACTTACAATAATAATCACCACCACCCATTTCCAAAACTCTACAAGCAATCTAAATAGAAATTCTGCACAGCATTAACTCCCCATTCATGGCTCCCAATCCATACCCTAGTAACCTACATTCTAGACTCTAACACTATGAGTTTGATTATTATAATTATCATATCATATATCATAAGTCACATCACAAAGAACTTATATTAATCCTTCGTGTCTGGCATATTTCACTTATATCTTCAAGGTTCGTGCATGTGTGGCATATTTAAGTATTTCATTCCTTTTTACAGCTGGATGATATTCAATTGTATGATTACACCACATTTTGTTAAACCATTCATCAATTGATGGACACATCTTCTGACAATTGTGAATAATGCTTCTATGAACATCAGTGTGCAAACATCTCTTCAAATCACTGCTTTCAATTTTTCTGGAAACATATCTAGCAGCAGGATTGCCAGGTAATGTGGTAATTCTATAGTTAACTTCCGGAGGAACTACCAAACTGTCTTCTTCCATTGAGACTATACCATTTCACATTTGCACCAGAAAGAATAGGTGTTCCTATTTCTCCATACCCTCTCCAACATCTGTAATTTCCTGGGTTTTTTTTTTTTTTTTAATAGTAGTCATTCTAGTTAGTGCGAAATGATATCTAATAGTGGTTTTGATTTGTATTTCCTTAGTAGCTAGTGATGTTGAGAATCTTTTCATGTGCCTTGTAACCATTTCTCTTTGGAGAAATATCTATTCAAGTCTTTGGCCCATTTTATAATTGGGTTGTTTTTCTTTTCATTATTGAGTTGTAGGATTTCTTTATGATTCTGGATATTAAATCCTTATTAGCTATGTGGTTTCCAAATATCTTCTCTAATAGAGTAGTTGTCTTTTCACTTTCATGACAAAGCCCTTTGATGTGCAAAAGTTTTTCATTTTGACGAGTTCCCATTTGTCTATTTTTTTCTTTCATTGCTTATGCTTTGGGTACAAAGTCTAAGAAACCATTGCCTAATCAAGGTCCTGAAGATGTTCCCTATATTTTCTTCTAAAGGTTTTATAGTCCTCCTTATATTAGATCTCACACAATTCAGCACTGATAATTATGCTCACAATAATTTGCTAGTATCATCCCTATCCATTTGGAGTTAATTTTTTATATATAGTATGAGATAAGGGTGATCTTTCTTTCTTTTGCATATGGATGTCCAGTTACCCTAGCACCATTTTTGGAGAGGCCATTCTTTCCCAATTGAGTGAATTGGCAGCCTATTAAAATCAATTGGCTAAAGATGTGAGGATCTATTTCCAAACTCTCAATTCGACTCTGTTGTTCTACTATCTATCATTGTAACAATACCACGGTGTTTTCACCACTGTTGCTTTGTGATAAGAATTAAAGTCAGAAAGTATGAGCCTTCAAACTTTGTTCTTACTTTCAAGATGTTTCTGGCTATTTGGGGCCTGTTACCCTGCCAAATAAATTTGATAATTGGTTTTTCAATTTCAGTAGACAGTTGGAATTTTTTATAGATGTACTGTTAATCACAGTCACCATCCACCACAAGATTTACTGAATTGTACAATCCCATGTTCTAATAGTAAATTTTCTGGTGGAGGATCTGGAGAAACAGGAAAATTTATTCACTTCTTGGAATGCAAAACGGTACAGCCACTGTGGAAGGCTGTTTGGGGGTTCCTCGGAAAGCTAAGTATAGAGTTGTCCTATGATCTGGCAATCCCATTACTCAGTATATACCCAGAAGAACTGAAATCAGGGATGTGAATAGAAATTTGCATTCATAGAGGCATTATTCACAATTGCCAAAAGATGGAAACCATCCAGTTGTTCATCAACTGATGACTGGATAAACAAAATGTGGTATATACATACAATGGAATATTATTCAGCAATAAGAAGGAATGAAGTCCTGAAGCCTGCGACAGTTTGGATTAACCTTAAGGGCATTATGCTGAGTAAAACAAGTCAGACACAAAAGGACAAATGTTATTTGCTCTCACTAATATGAACTAATTATACCCATGGACATAGACTCTAGAATACATGTTACCGGGAGAGAGCAAAGTTGGAGAATGTGAGAAGGTTGTTTAATATCTGCAGAGTTTTTAACTAGATTGAAATCAAATGAGGGGAAATGGATAGGGATGATAGCGAATAATTGTGAGTATAATTATCAGTGCTGAATTGTGTGTGAGTGTGTCTGATAAGGAAAGTTTAGAGTCATTTCCCTCTGAGCGCTGCCTTTACTGCATCCCTTAAATTTTGACATGTTGTGTTCTTGCTTTCATTCATCCCAAGATATTTACTAACTTCCCTTACATTTACTTCTTTGACCCACTGACTGCTTAAGAAAGTGCTATTTAAATGTCCATATATTTGTGGATTTCCAGTTCTTCACCTATAATCAATTTCCAGCATCATTCCATTTTTGTCAGAGAAGATGCCTTGTATAATTTCAATCTTTTTCCATTTATTGAGACTTGTTTTGTGACCCAACATTTGTGACTCAGTATCCTGGAGAATGATCCATATGCATTTGAGAAGAATGTATACCTTGCTGTTTTGGGGTGTAATGTTCTCTATATGTCTATTAGATTTAGTTCATTTACAATATTATTCAAGTTCTGTATTTCCTTACTGATTTTCTAGATGTTGTATCTATTGATGAGAGTGGAGTCTTGAAGGTTCCAAATATTATTGTAGAGGTGTCTATTTCTCCCTTTGGTTTTACCAGTACTTGTCTCATGTATTTTAGGTCACCATAGTCACGTGCATAAATATTTATGATTCCTATTCCTTCTTGTAGGATTGCCCCTTAATTAATACATAATGCCTCACCTCTCTTATAAGCGTTTTTGACTTAAAGTCTATTTTGTCCAATATCAGTGTAGCTGCCTCGGCTCTTTTTTTATTACTATTTGCATGGAAAGTCTTTCTCCATTCTTTCACTTTTGCTCTGTTTGTGTCTTTGGGTTTAAAGTGAGTCTCTTGTAAATAACATGCAGTTGCATCTGCTTTTTTATCCATTATGCCAGTCTGTGTCTTTCTTTTCTCTTTGTGTGCTGTATGGTGGGGGTCACACTTCGTTCTTTTTTAATGTGAGTATCCCCTTACTGCAGCACCATTTGTTGAATTTTTTTGTTTGTTTTTGGTTGGTTTTTCATTTGTTTGTTGGCTCGTTAGTTTGTTTTTAGGTTGTGCATGGGCCAGGAATTGAACCTGGGTCTCCCCCATGGCAGGCAGGAATTCTACCACTGAACGACCCTCGCACCACCAGTCTTTTGATTAGGGAGTGTAACCCATTAACATTCAGTGTTATCTCTGTAAAGAAAAAAAAAAAGACTTTTCCTTTGGTTTTTATAAAATGCCACATCTTTTCTCCCTCTTTCTCTTTTTCCTTTTTGCAACTTCATTTTCTGTATAGTTGATTATTTGTGATGTATCTGACTGACCCCTTTCTCATTTCTGTATTTTTAAAGAGACTTTCTTCGTGGTTATCCTGCATTTTATGTGATACAACCTGTATCTATAACTTACTTATTTGAAAAGATACCAACTTAGCTTTAATAGCACAATTGTTCTCTGCTCACATATCCCTGCTTCCCCTCTTTATGTCATTTTTGTCCCACTCCACCACTTTTTATTTTGCTTGTCCATTATCAGGATATATATCTTTTTCTTGTTCAGTTGTATACTTCAATATATTAAAGCGTGTAGTTATATATTGAAGATATGGTATTACTGGGTTTTGCATTTACCCTTTTTGTTATTCTCACTGAAGAACTTCATGTCTCCACACTACCCCAACCCACTCTCTCTTGTCTTTTCTTTCAACCTGCAGAACTTCTCTTAGTAATTCTTATAGGGTAGATCTCTGATGAACTCTCTCAGATTCTGTTTATCTGTGGATATTTAAAACCCTCCTTCATTGTTGAGGGATGGTTTTGCAAGATAAAGAATTTGGCACTGGCAATTGTTCTCTTTCAGTACCTTAAATATATCATACAACTCACACAGCCCTCTCACCGCCATGATTTCTGATGGGAAATCTGCCCTTAGTCTTTTGAGTCTCCCTTATATGTGACTATTTGTTTTTCTCTTGCAAATAAAAAGAATTCTCTCTTTATCTTTGGCATTTGGCATTCCAATTAGTATGTATCTCAGAATAGATACATTAGGGTTTATTCTCTTGAAGTAGCTTGTGCTCTTCTACAGTATATTTACGTCTTTCATAAGAGTTGAGAAATTTTCAGCCATTTTTTTCCTCAAATATTCTTTCTGCCCATTTTTCCTTCTTTTCTCCTTTGGGACACCCAGATGTACATCCAAACATTTGGATGCTTCATGCTGTCACTCAATTCCCTCTATTTCTTCTATTCTTTTCTCTATCTCTTTTTCTGACAGCATGATTTTGATTGTCCTGTCTTCTAGTTCTCTGATTATTTCTTCTGCCTGTTCAAATCTGCTGTTGTATGCCTCTAGTGTATTATTAAACTCCGTTACAGAGATTAATAGGTACTTTATTGTAACTTTCATCCCCATAATTTCTTCTATGCTTCCTTTTAAACTTTGAAATTCTTCTTTATGCTTGCACATTGTCTTCTTAATATCCTTCAGCTCTTTACCCATATTTTCCTTCATTTCCTTGAGTTGATTTAGATTTATTGACTTCTTTGATTAGTTGTTCCGAATGCTGTGTCACCTCTAAAGTTTTAATTTTTTTCCTGTGACTGAGCCACGTGCCCCTGTTTCTTAGTATGCTTGTAATTTTTTCTGGTGTCTAGGCCTCTAATTATCTTGAGTTAACTCTGAAGGTCAGTTTCTCTCTCTTGTCCTGGATTTTATTTTTGATTGGTTTTGTGTTAAATCTCTTCTTTGATGCTTGGTCCAACTTATTTTAGACTTAAAATAGCCCATGTTTTACTGTTCACATCTTTTCAGCTCTTCTTCATCTGATTCTTGCCCTGGATATTTATAGATGTTCAAAATTGCACTTTTGTGCAGTTGTTTCAACTCCAGGGGGAAGCTTCATTTTCTTTGTTCCTTTCCTAGGAATCTTGATCTCTTCTGTTTGTTTTTGTGCAAACTGTTCTCTCTGTGATTAGCTCCTGTGAGTTTTAAAAATTCTGTCCCTCACTCAGTGTCTCATTTCCCTTCCAGTTTTCTGTTCTGCAGAAGTTCTGTCTTACAGAACTTCAGCTTATCGCCTCTATTTCAGATACCAGAGCTGTTCTGCCTCTGGTATCTTCCCTGGTAGGGTGTCCTGCCCTGGGGAGCTGGTGGGCTCAATCCAGAAAGGGGAGTCACTCCAGAAAAATCTGTTTTACATTTAGGTGGCTCAGCCAACAGAAACTGGATGGAGCGAGCTCACCTCTCCCCAGCAGTTCTATGGTCCTCCCAATCTCTTTTGTATGCAGCTTCTAGTCCACCCTGAATGTCTGTGGACTCGGTCCAGGTGCCTGGATATGCATGGGGTTCTGACTCGCTTCTGTGAGTGGCTCTGCAGTCCACCTCCATGGCAGGATGGAGCCAGGCTTCTGCCTCTGCATGACTCCCAAGTTGTGTGTGGCCAGTTGAGGGTGAGAGTTTTAGACTGGTGGGTCCGAGACAGAATTTCTAACTTGATATTTTAATTTTTCTTCTATTCAACATTTGTGCAGTCTTTTCTCCAGTCTCTACAATCCTCCAGATTTCTAAGCAAGTTGGATTTTTCCTTTTATTAGCTGGTTCTCTGGGGAAATTTTTCAGAGGATTTCTTAATCGTGATATTGATGACTGCAAGGATTTCTTATAAGATTTGTGACATAAAGTAAACAAATATCAGAAATTTATTAACTCATACTGACAAGACATGCAACCTTTAAAAATGTAAGCCTTTTTGGTTCTCCAACATATTGATCATTTTAGCCTTACAAGATAATTTTCCTTGACCCC
Organism: Tamandua tetradactyla; assembly: GCF_023851605.1. Classification (NCBI taxonomy): domain Eukaryota; kingdom Metazoa; phylum Chordata; class Mammalia; order Pilosa; family Myrmecophagidae; genus Tamandua; species Tamandua tetradactyla. Next base: position 115,568,181 of record NC_135335.1, on the reverse strand, counting down.
AAATGTTAAAAACTCAGTAGGAAAAGAAAACTCATATTGTAGTGCTCAGTTTGATCCTGGGAATAAATCAGGGCCACGAAATGAGGAAATAATTTGCACAGTGAGATCAAGGACCCCAGGACCACTTTTTTGTGGTCTTTCAGGTAGTGACATTGCAGCTCATTCTGTACTGCAGGTATTGGCAGCATAGGGTAGAGTCAGCGTGTGACCTAATCTGTTTCTCCTTGTCTGTTTCTCTAATACCCAGACTGAGTCTTACTCTAAGTTATAGGCTATCTGCTGAGTATTAAACTGGTTTTCACAGATTTAGGGCCTTATGATTGCATACCTAAATCAATAATTTCAAACCTATTTTGGTGAAGTTTATTCTCAAATCATGTTGAAAAGTTATTCTCTGACTCCAAGTGGAGTTATGAAGAAAACGCTGAGCGCCAGTCAATAAAGGTCGATTTCCATCTAAACAGACATTGGGACAGTTACCCAGCTACTTAACTCTGTGCATTGTAGTCTTTATTCCTACAAACCAGGCACTTATCTTTGTGTTTTAGTCTCCATGGCTGTATGACAGAATCAGTAATAACGACTCCAGTATAAGAGTTATTCACAAGAAAGAAAAAAAATCTATGAAGTGCTTTGAGCTCCTAGGAAACTGTGTAAACATAGCTTATTATTTGTATTCTGAGACCTTGTCCTTGTTGGAACCATCTGGCTTGCAATGCCATGTTGCCTATGTTTTCTTTCCACATGGGCAGCCTTTTATGTTTGCTATTTGGCACATGTTACTTCAAGGTTTCACAGTTTCTTGTTAAACAACTTGTTTTTTCTTTTCTTTTCTATTTGGTTTAAGAGAAAGTTCTCCTATGCCTGTCATCATGCATTTTTTCTTCTCTTTACAGAAACAAAGTTCTTGGTTGTGACTTTAATACCAAGTTTTAATTTGGAAGTCAGGGCACTGAAGTTTCAGACACCATATGATTTTTAAGATGGCACTTCATTACTTCTTTGGGTTTAGTTTCTATAACAATCAAGACAGTGTTGGACTAAGTGATCATTGGATGTATCTCTCCAAGCATACACTATGGGCAAGACCACCTGCCTTAGAAGCACCATCCTAGGCTTCATGAAACAGAAATACTTAGTGTCAGACATTTTCAATAATCACCCCTTGTTCTATTTTGGGACTGTTATATACCCCAGAAAAGACATGTTCTTTTAATCCTAATCCAATCTTCTGGGGGAAGCCATGCTCTTTTAATCCTGGTCCAATACTGTAGGGTGGGACCTCTTGATTAAGTTGTTTCCATAGAGATGGGATACACCCAATTGTGGGTGTAACCTTTTGATTAGATGGAGATGTGACTCCACCTATTCAAGGTGGGTCTTAATCAGTTTACTGGAGTCTTTAAGAAAGCTCATGGAGAGAGAAAGAATCAGATCCAACATAGACACAGATGCTTGGAGATGCAGAAAAAATGCCAGAAGGACCCACAGGATCTGTGAGATCTGTTTGAAGCCAGAAGCTGGGAGAGAAGCCCAATAGACATTTCCATGTGCACTCCCATAAGAGGTTAAACAACCCGGAAACCAGAGTTTTGGCCCAGAGCAGCTAAAGGAGAGTCCACAGACACTCTTTCTCTCTTCCTCCAGAAAGGAAGCCACTGGAGTCAGAAGCACAAAGCAATAAACTGGAAGCAAGGACCTCAGACACCAGCCATGTGCCTTCCCAGCTGACAGCGAAACCCCAGATGCCATTCTGCCTTTCTTTGGAGTGAAGGTATCTTTCTCTGAATGCCTTAGTTTGGACATTTTTAAGGCCTTACTACTATAAATTTGTAACCCAATAAATCCCCAGTAAATTATAAAAATACTTCCATTTCTGGTATATTGCATTCTGGCAACTTAGCAAATTAGAACACCCATCTGTAGTTATCCATGTTAAAGTTTGAAAGCTATAGCTCCAGGATCAATTGATGACCTCTTGTTTTCAGAGACATTTAAGCTTTTAAATTCTTCTTAACTAACTGCTCTGAGGAAGACATCCTTGTTGGAATGTCTGCTTTACACACTTTCCCTCAGAATGTGTTGGGCAAAGCCATGGCAAGATTCTCTCTGCAAGGCAAATGCATTGTAGGGAGGCATCCATAATGGTTAATAGAGTCCCATCTACCAACTCTTGATCTTGATAGCAGAACTTTTCCTAGTTTTCCCAATTCTCCCTAGGTTCTGATTATAAGAAAAATAATGAATGGTCTCAAATAAATCCAAACCCCACCAACTTATAGCTAATTGTCAAGATAGAGTGTCTTGCTGTTCTACTTTTTAGGAGTTTAGAGCAGCAGCATCTCTGATGCCAACTCACCACAGAGATTTTTATTAAAACCTTTCTTAAAGGCAATTGTCAGTAAGTAGTAAAAGCCTATCCTTACATCCTTTTACCCTACTGTTCTAAGAAAATAATCATCAGCATACATAAGGATTATCTATGCAGGTCACTCATAATAACAAAACTATTGAAAGCCTCCTAAATATCTATCTAATAGAAGATTGGGTCAATAAATTACCCACAAACACACTTCAATATTATATATTTATTAAATATGATGAGGTAAATGAATATTTAACATGGAATTACATTCACAAATATTATAGCTGTATGATCCATGTTTAAGAATAAAATATATAGACAGAAGCACAGGAAAGATATTAACTTATAATAGTCTTCTATCTCAGTGATGTGACTACGATTTATCATTTATTTACAATTTTTAATTTGTTTGATTTTTCTGTAATTAGCATATTCAATTGTCTCGGTTTCCGAACTGTTATACAAATACGACACAATGAGCTGGCTTAGACGATGGGAAGCTATTATACCACAGTTCTGGGGGCTGGAAGGCTTGCTTTGTTCCCAAAGACTGTGGTGCTCTAGTGCTGGTTCTCAGCAGGTCTTGGAGTTCTTGGTTTCCCCATCACATGGCGATGTCTTCTCCTTTTCCTGCTGGGTTCCACCGACTTCTGGCTTCCAGCTCTTTGGCATGGCTCTCCCTCTCTCAAGCTTGAGGGTCCTTCTCCTTATAAGGCCTTCAGTAATGAGGTTAAGACCCATTCTGATTCTGTTGGCCACACCTTAACTAAAAATAACATCTTCAAATTATCCTATATTCAACGTGTTCATACTCACAAGAATGGGTATAAGATTAAGAACATGTTTTTCTTGGGTACATAATTCACCTACCATAGCAATAAAGAAGTTGATTTTTAAAGTCTGAATCACTAGAATTGAAACCATATCAAATATATATCACATCCAACACTAGAGATATTAATTTTTAATTAATGTTGATATAGTTGTGTGTTGACTATATGAATTTTGATATATTATTTCTGTAGTGAAGCTAAGCCTAACTATATTTGTGCCTAAGAGTTACTTCCAGAAAACCTCTTTTGTTGCTCAGATGTGGCATCTCTCTCTAAGCCCAGCTCTGCAAGGAAAATCATTACCCTCTCTGCTACATGGGACATGACTTTCAAGGGTGAAAGTCTCCCTGGCAATGCAGGACATCACTCCCAGAAATGAACCTGACCCTGACATTGTGGGACAAACAACAAGTTCCTGCCCAAAAGAAGGAATAGAAATGTAGCAAAATAAGGGTTCAGTGGCTAAGAGAGTCCAAACAGAGTCAAGGGGCTATTTCAGAGGCTACTCTTATGCAAGTCTCAGCTAGATATTGCTAATTGCCATCATTCGCCAAACCCCAAGCAACGTCATTCCTGCTAACCTTAAAGAACACCTAGGGCTCTAACTGAGATTCTACAAAACTTTCAGGCACTAAGTTTACTTTCCAGAAACCTATAACCTTCAGATGGTTCCTAGGGCCGATGAGCCCTGAAACCCAGAGGAACCAGTGTCTCCAAGAATATTAACTAGTTCCATCCCTCTATCCTTTATTATCAACATCCTTTAACAACATAAAGAAGTTAGAATGGACATAGCCCAAATATCCCTAAGGATTGGGAGAAGGATCAAAGGAGAAGGAGGATATAGCAGAGAAGATAGGACTTAACAAATGAGTGTGACTGGTGAATCATTATATTGATATTTCTTTTAGTCTCCAATGTCTTGGAGCAGCTAGAAGGAAAAACCTGAATTGTGGAACTGTAACCCATATCAAACTTTGAAATCTGTTCTATAACTGCTCATTAATATGTACTTTGAAATTTATTACTTTCTTGTATATATGCATATTTCACAATAAAAAAAAGGATAGTGATTTACTTTGTTAATCCCACCAGAAATGTAATATACTAGAAATGTGTTGGTTTTTTTTTATAAAGGAAATATTTTAAGTTATAAGTTTACAGTTCCAAGGCCACAAAAATGCTCACGTTAAAGCACCCAGAGAAAAATTCCTTGACTCAAGAAAGGCCAACCTTGGAAGGCATATTATTGGTGTCTGCTCGTCCTTTGCCTTCCAGCTGTCTGTTTCAGCTCTGAAGATTTTTCCAAAATGATTGTCTCTTAAAGGAGTCCAGTAAGTGACTCACCTTGAATGGGTGGAGACACATCTCCATGGAAACCGTGTTATCAAAAGGTCCCACCCACAGATGGCTAGGTCATATCTCTATGGAAATAACTTAATCAAAAAGATCCCACCCACTAATATTGAATCAGGATTAAAGAACATGGCTTTTCTGGGGTATACAACACTTCCAAACTGGCACAAATGGTCTTCTTCTTTGCTACATAATTACAAAAATTAATTTTTAGATTTAGAAACACCAACTGTAATTATCAATCCAATGAAATTTTTCAATGATAGGTCATCTGTTTTCTTCTACTCACCTTTGTAAACACAACTGTCTGTAGTTATTAACAGTCCACATGTACCAAGTAAATTTTGGCTCACAAACGTTATAAACAATGGAAGAATAGTCATTTGTTCTTTTAGAGTATTAGGATGGCCTGGTTGCAAAATATTGCGTGATGAAGTCCTTTCTGTTGCATGACAAACTGAAAGAAAATAATATACTTCCTTTTGCCTTTAGAAATGTATTGTTCTTCCATCTATTTTTGAGAATGATATTATTTAGCAAGGATATTGATATCTGATGTCTCATAAATTGAGGTTTTGATCATACAATTTCACCACATCATGAGAGCTTAAAGAGTGCTGCTTTCTGTCTCTTTGTACTTATCTTCTGATTCATTAAATAACTGTGAAAACTTTTCCTCTGTCAACTATGTCATTATGGGAAAAAAACCTTAAAGTTCTGATTTTCAACTATATTCAGTAAAAGCTAAAAAAAGAAGGAAAGGAAAAAGTAAATATGATGGCTCCAGATTTTGTTTATACCTTTTGCAATACTTTGAGACAGGACAATAAAAAATTGAAAGTAATTTTAATATACTAGTAATAATGTCTTTTGACTATCACATCAACTTTCTAAGCTAGTCTACTATTTTTTTTTTTGCATAGCTTTAAATAAATGGTACAATAGATAAGTAAACAATTCCTAAGAAGATAAAAGAGAAAAATGTTTCAAGAAACACAGGGGAAAAAAAAGGTCTCTGAGATCCTAGATTTATAAAAGAGTCAAATGACAATATAGTGATTGCAAGTTAAAATGACTTTTATTGTATGTTTTATTTAATATTTAATAATATTTACATTATCTTTATTCTATTTTTTAAGTATGTTAATTTTTTCTTTTGTCTTTAGAAGACATAAGAAAAAACAGAAGTCATGAAATATCAATCTTTACAAATAAATAGATCTACTCAAAAAAGAAACTTGAAAATACTAAAATTGGGTTCATTCCATTCTATCTTTTCATCTGAAAAGATCTGTCCATTGTCCTGAGCAAAGTAGGGGGAGGAAAATGAGTTTGCAGAGAAAGCAGTAACTTTGCTTTTCTGGTCCTGTCTTGAAAGGACTCTAACCAAGGCCTCCCATCTCCGTGACTATCTACTTGTCTTAGAACTACCCCCTCCTGCCTATGGACACCACTGCTCAGGTCTGGTAGGAGAAATTCCAGTCTGAATAAAAGAGTTCTTGCTCACAAATGAAGATGGCTCTCCAGGAGTGGCCTTCTCAATGTAGCGGCCAGCCCTGCTGGAAAGTCAGGCCGACTCCATCCATCAGGAGGACAGCTTTTGCAGCGGTGAGAATGAGAACAATGGAGAAAACATCTGCTCCATTTCTGATGCTGGAACAGAGGACTACAAGGTCTAGAGAAGGTCGCATTGGTATTCGAAATATGTCTTTCTCTTTTCCACTTGTACGGGGGTTTTTCTCTGCTCTGGCCTCTTTGGTTTGGTTTCTCCATCCTCATTCCATCATTGCAACTGCCCACGAACCCAGCTTAGCAAGAGGAGGCAAGAGGCAGATTTAGGTGGTTATTAGGAAGCTCTTGCATAGAATAACATCACTTTCCTGAGAGTAATTCTAAATTTTTCAAATTTATCAAACTCTTCCTCAAAGACAGTATCTACAAACCTGTGACCTAGGAGTTGAATTAAACTGTTTCACTGTTTGTATTCTTCCTTTTCACACTACATTACCAGCTTCCTTCCAGGAACACGTGTATATGAAATCCTGCTCTAAAGACCAACTGGTTTCAAACTTTTTAACCTTTAACCTTTGCAACCTTTAGGTAAAAGAACTTCCAAATAATATCTTTTTCTCTGTCCTGTGAGAATAATGCACATATAAGATGTTCTTTAGTCTATTCAAGATATACAAAAAGAAGGGTGAATGTTAGAACATCCATTTCAGCTCTATAAAAATGAAAAAGATTGCATTGCTTGGTAAAAATCCGCACCCAATAGAACCAGACAGAGACGCTTTCTGTACTTTTCACACAGAATCTTATGACAGTCCTGTCACTCGCACCCATAAACAATGGGTCTTTATACCTGCCAATGAGTCTCTTCAATATTGTACCTGAACAGTGCTAGGGATCTGAACAGTACCATTTTATGACGTGTATCTTATGTCATATCACTTTACAGAAAGTTTCATCCCAATTTTAATGATATTCTTTAAAGACAAGAGATCTTATAATTTCCCCTAGAATAAAAATGTTTCCTGACTCATGAAGCCAAATGAAAAAAAAGGGAAAAATGGTCATTTGATAAGTCAGACAAAATAGGACAAATATTATATGATCTCACTGATATGAAATATTAGAATAAATAAACTCATAGAGTCCCAATATAGAATATAAATTATCAGGGGATGGGATGGGGTTAAGAAATAGGGAGTTAGGCTTAAAATGTACCAAGTTTCTATTTGAGGTGTTGGAAAAGTTTTGGTAATGGGTGGTGGTGATGGTCACACAACATTACGAATGTATTTAACAGCGTGAATGACATATTTGGTAATGACATATATGGGTAATAGGGAAAACGTAAGGTTGTGAATATAAACGTTTCTTTTACAATTCATGGAGCTGCACAATATTAACAGTGAACCCAAAGTTAAACACGACCATAGCTAATGGTGCAATTATAAAAATAGGTTTTCATCCATTGTAACAAATTTACAACACCAATGCAAGGTGTTAATGATAGAGTATTGTATAGGAATCCTATATTTCATGCATGATTGTTCTGTGAACCTACAACTTCTCTAATAAAAAAATCACATTAAAAAAGTCACAAAACAAAACCAAACAAAAATCAGCAAAAGACTTCCGGGAAGATGGCTGACTTGGGCAGCTCGAGCTTAGCCCTGCTCCACGGAAAAGTTAGAGAAGGGACAGGAGGGCGCCTAGAGGTGGCAATTCAGGAGTGTGGCTGACCTGGGAGAGCCTTCTGCACCACATGTGGCAGCCCTGGTGGCTGAGGCTGAGGAACAGAGAGGCAGAAAGCTGGAGCCTGGCGTGGAGGCTTCTCATTTCTGATTTTATTTGCATCCCTCTCTCTCTTTTTTTCATTGTCAGTCTTGTTAGTGGCCCATCAATTTTATTGATTTTCTCAAAGAACCAACTTTTGGTTTTATTGAGTCATTCTGTTGTTCTTTTGCTCTCCCATTCATTTATCTCTGCTTTAGTCTTTGTTATTTCTCCTCTTCTATTTGCTTTTACTCTTCTTTCTCAAGTTCCTCCAGGTTTGCTGTTAAGTCCTCGATTTTTGCTCTTTCTACTTTTTTAATATAGACCTTTAAGGCAATAAATTTCCCTCTCAGCACAGCCTTTGCCACTTCCCATAAGTTCTGATAAGTTGTATTCTCATCATCATTCATCTCCAGATGGCTACTGATTTCTCCACCAATTTCTTCTTTGACTCACCGGTTGTTTAAGAGTGTGTTATTTGATCTCCATATATTTCTGAATGTTCTCATTCTTTGGTGGTTAATGAGATCCAGCTTCATTCCATTGTGATCAGAGAAAGTGCTTCAAATAATTTCAATATATTTAAATTTTAGAGACTTGTTTTGTGCCCCAGCATATCATCTATCCTGGAGAATGTTCCATGAGCATTAGAGAAAAATGTATATCCTTGTGCTTTGGGGTATAATGACCTATATATGTCTGTTAGGTCTAATTCAATTATCAAGTTATTTAACTTCTCTATTCCCTTGTTGATCTTCTGTCTGGTTGTTCAATCTATAGAGGAGAGTGGTGTATTGAAGTCTCCTGCTATTATCGTTGAAACATCTATCTCTCTCTTCAGTTTTGCCAATGTCTGTCTCACGTACTTTGGAGTTCCTTGATTGGGAGCACAAACATTTATGATTGTTATATCTTCTTGGCAAATTGACCCTTTAATTAGTATATAGTGTCCTTCTTTGTCTCTTATGATGTCTTTACATTTAAAGTCTATTTTGTCCATTATTAGTATAGCTACTCCTGCTTTCTTTTGGTTACAACTTGTGTGGAAAATCTTTTTCCATCCTTTCACTTTCAATCTATCTGTATCCTTGTGTCTAAATTGAGTCTCTTGTAAGCAGCACATAGCTGGATTATATTTCTTAATCCAATCTGCCAATCTGTATCTTTTTTTTTTTTTTTTTTTTTTTTTTTTTTTTTTAGAGAGAGGGAGGAAGGGAAGGAAAGACAGAGAGAAGGAAGGAAGGATGAAAGGAAGAAAGGGAAACATCTTTAAACATTTTCTTGTTTTATTATATTTTGTTTGTTTGTTTGTTTTTTACATGGGCTGGGGCCGGGAATCGAACCGAGGTCCTCCGGCATGGCAGGCAAGCACTCTTGCCCGCTGAGCCACCGCGGCCCGCCCCAATCTGTATCTTTTAATTGGTAAATTTAGTCCATTAGCATTCAGTTATTACTGAAAAGGCATTTCTTGATTCCACCATCTTATCTTTTTTATTTTATCTGTTAGATCTAATAACTAAATATTGAGTTGCCCCATGATCCAGCAATAGCACTACTTGGTATATACCCAGAAGAGCTGAAAGCAACAACACAAATGGACATTTGCACACTGATGTTCATAGCAGCATTATTCACAATTGCCAAAAGATGAAAACAAACCAAATGCCCATCAACAGACGAGTGGATAAAAAAAGTGTGATATATACATACGATTGAATATTATGCAGCAGTTAGGCAAAATGACCTCCTGAAGCACGTGACAAGATGAATGAGCCTTGAGGACATAATGCTGAGTGAAATTAGCCAGACACAAAAGGATAGATATTGTATGATTCCACTTTTATGACCAGCATAAAGGTATAATGGGAAGCTTATAATACAGAATATAGGGGACTTAGAGATACATAGAAGCTAGAGATGCGTGAACTGTGAGCTAATGAAGTTGAACTCCAATGTAAGGAAATAGATAGGAGTGAATGTGATTTTCTAATCGGTCTAGAAGTAATATTACCATATTGGAGATGAACAAGATTAAAAGGGATTGTATTGACCTATGTGTCCCACTGATTCACACTAAAAATATGAATGAATTCTCTTAAGAATTACTTCAAATACATAATTCTTGTATAAAGAGTTCATAAGTCCAGGGTACAGGGGGAAACTGCTATTGCATGCTATGAGCTACTTTCAAAAGGAAACCATCAGCACTACCACAGCAACAGCAGAGGTAAAACAGTGAGGGACAAGAGTTAAGAGGAAGTTTAGATTTCGTATTTGGCGAGGGTATGTTTATTGGTTTTCTTTCTCTTGGGAACAACGAAATTATCTAAAATTGAGAATGTTGATGGACTGTGGACTTTGGGCCCTCTACATGATGCCCAATGAAGGTAGGTGGCTAAAGGAAGCACTAACAGAGAAGTAGAATGGTGAATGATGGTGTATAATTATGAACCAAGGTTGTGCTGCTACAAAAAGGAAGAATGTCATGAGGCATGCAACAATGTGAATGAACATTTGGTGAGACAAAATAAGCCAGAAACATAAAAACAATAATAGTATGGTGTCTTTTAGAAAAGCCTTATAAGAAAACAGGGGCCTAGATTGAAAGTGCTTAGAGCAGGCACATTAAGTCTGGAGTGGTGATTATTATTTCTGGATTTTGAGAGGCTGTTTTATATATATAACCTTATTTAGAGGTAAGAACGAAACAGAACAGGTTGGGGTTAATGTAATTCAGAAGATAGGGGTAAGGAAGACAGTGTCTATATTTTAGAACTACACATACTCTTTGAAATGAATGGAAGAAAGGTTTATTTGGTCTGGAACTGAAATCTTCTGTAGTGTATAATCTAATTCAACCTATCTGTAGAGCTCATTTGAACAACTGAAACACAGGATGCACAGAATAAGAAAGAGGTCCTTTAATCCTCTATGGATTATTGTAATACCTGGAAACATCTTAGAGTTTATTAAGCAGATAATCAAAAAGTATTGGGAAAGTCCCTTGAGGGAGGGGAAAAAGAATATGGAACTATTAAACCTTACCATCAGGGAATCCCTTGATACTAGTCAAACTTTAGGGACACACAAATCAATAGGCCATGCCCTCGATCATGAGGCTTACTCTTGTGAAGCTTATGTAGGTAGCAGAGAAGCTTAGACTACCTATAGTCATGCTAAAAGTTACTTCTGGAGGACCTCTGCTGTTGCTCAGATGTGGCCTCAGTCTCTCTAAGCCCAACTCGGCAAGTGAAATCACTGCCCTCCCTGCTGCGTGGGACATGACATCCAGGGGTGAAATTCTCCCTGGCGACGTGGAAGATGACTCCCAGGGATGAATCCAGACCTGGTACCATGGATCAACAATTCCATCCTGACCGAAAGGGGGAAAAGAAGTGTAATTAATAAAGTATCAGTGGCAGAGAGCTCAAATAGAGTCGAGAGGCTACTCTGGAAGCTTCTCTTATGCAAGCTTCAGGTAGACCTTGCTACCTATCATAATCTGCCATCCCCCAACCAGGACCATTCCAGCCAATCCTAAAGAACACCTAGGACAATGTATAAGGTTCCATGCACAAGAGTAACTTTCCAGAAACCTACAACCTCCAGATGGGTCCTTGGTCCAGATAAGTCCTGAAACCTAGAGGGCCCAGCCTCTCCAGAACATCAGTTAGTTCCATCTCCCTACTCCATGTTAGTGATAGACCCTTCCAATATGAAAAATTTAGAATTGCCTTCACCCAAACAACCCCAAAGAAAGGTTTGGAAAGATCAAACATGATGGTGGAGTTACACATAGAAAATAGGATTTAACAAATGAATACAAATGCTAAATCATTAAATTGATATTTCCTTTTAGATAGGCTCTAGTATTTTAGAGCAGCTACAAGTAAAACTTAAAATTGTGAAATTGTAACCATTGTAATGCATGTCAAAATCTGAAATATATTCTACAACTAATTGTGGTGCTGTGCTTTGAAATTTATAGGTTTTTTGTATAAATGTTATTGTTCACAAAAAAAAAGAACGAACAAAATTCAGTTGTGATGATAAAAAAGTATTTAAGCCCTCTAGCCTCCTATATTGTGGAGCAGCTAGAAGGAAAAATAGGAGAGGATCGTATGGTAGCCCATAACAAACTCTGGGCTCTGTCCTGTAACTACTTGTTGAAGAGGACTTTGAAAACTATTCCTTTTTTATTTCTTTGTTTTGTATATATGTTATACCATATTAACAAAGAAGTTAATGGAAGGTGACTACAAAGAGGTAATATGAGGAGTTCCTTTGCAGTGATGGCACAGTCTTGTGTCATGATTATGGTTGTAGTTACGCAAATCTATAGATGTGATAAAATCTCTTAGAAATATGCACACAAAAAACGAGTACTGGTGAAAAGCAAGTCAGATCTGTGGCCCTGTTAATTGTATTGTGTCAATGCCAATTTCCTGGTTTTTATAATAAATGATAATTATACCAATTCTTACAATTGTTGAGGGCAAGAGGTAGCTGGGCAAAAGGTACACGGGACCGTTCTGTATTATTTTGGCAACTTCCTTTGAGTCTCTACCTAGTTCAAAATATATATTTTTCAAGTTAATGGAAAGGTTGAGGGTTCATTCATTGTTTATTCCTCTTCAGAGAGATTGATAGCCAGTGTTTTACCCACAACATGTTATCTGTGCAAAACACAATTAATTTAATTTGAAAAGCTCAATGGAGATCAGTTCAGCTTCACTAATCACTCATTACTCTTTAAAACTCAAGCTAAATTATACAGAAAATAAGTAATCCAGAAGAGAAACTTGAGCAGGTGTTTTAGCTGACTTATAAACACAGATTTCTTAGACATTCAAAAACTGACAAGAGATTTATTGCCCAGCCCAGGGACATTTTGTTACTTGGGGGAGGTGCCCTTACTTTTTCTTCTCTACATCTTGTATCTCCTTTTGCCCCTTTACTTGCTAAAAACAGTCAAACTGTTCTTGGAGTTTTCTGGAACTTTTCTCCATAAATTGGATCTTTGCTCAAACTTCTTAGAGTACCATGGGGTTGTCTCAAGGACTTAAAATGTGCTTTCTTATAAATTTACCTTCTAGGCTCTGGAGAGCTTTAGAGGCCCCTGCCTGCCCTGTTCATTCTCTTTTGAAAAAATGGCAGAGAAAGTGATTTGAGTTTTAATTGCTCAGTCACTACATGAGGGCAATTCAGGAATTCTAGTTTTACGCTTAGCCTGCTGTTGCCAATGAACCCGAGCAAATCAGGGTTGGTAACAGGGAAGTATACATGCAGGGGCACAGGGGTCAGAAGACGTGAATGTGCTTTAAAAGGAGTTGGAGATGAACAGAAAAAGAAGGATTCCAAACATTAAGAAAAGATCTTCTGTCTCTCTGGGCTTCAGTTTCTTCATTTATAAAATAAGATATTGACTGGAAAGCCCCAAACAACTCTAACAGTCTTTATTTGGATAACTGTGATAAGTTAAACAACTAGCTCATAAAGCATATCTCTAAATACAGTTCATTTTGTAGATCAAACATAAGCATTTTTAAAAAAATATATTTTAAAGAACTCAAATACAGGGAGCAAAGAGAGATTTCGGGAATAACTTCCTCCCTGACTGTTTTCATAATTAAACTGGACTCATCAGATTATATACAATTCTATTCCCTTCCACAATCTCCTATCCATTTCCTCGAGCGTTTCTGATGAAAATTAGAATAGAGAGAAACAGTTTGCTCCTCCCACTACTTTTTTTTTTTTTACAGGGGCAGACACCTCCTACTACTTTTGATCCCTCTTTGCCTACAACCCACACTGGGAATTTTAAAAACCATTAAAACCTGACTGCAGGCTCCAGTGGCTTTTGCTGTGTCAGTTGCCCCAGGGGAAAGAATATTTTCCTATCTTGGCCTGACTTGCCCTGCAGGATTTATTGCCTGTGGAGGCCTCTGAATCACCCCAGTTCTTATAAACAGGAAGCACAATTCCAAGTAATGAAGAAAAGGAGAGAGAAAGCTAGCGCAAACCAAGCACTATAGGTGCAATGCACAATGGAAAATTAACATATTGCTTAACTTCCTTCCACCAAGATCATGCGATTTTGGACTTCCAAAAAGCATGAGATTATATGTAGTTGATACAAATCAGGTGCATCAGAGTTCCAGACTGGAAGTTCATAAGTCCACAGTTAAACCAAGTAGGGGGGTGACCTGTTGGCAGATACTAGAAATAAGATTTCAATTTGCCTGGGTCACTTCCTTTCATGATAGGTAGACTCCGTAAATACTAAAGTACTATGGAAACTGAAGTATCTTCTGGCACAATCCAAAATGCATTTAGGAAGTAGAAATTGAACAGCATTTAATTATATAATAAATTGTGATGCCTCTAAAGATTGTAAAGTAATGATATGGGAAGTTGAGACTAAGCTTCCATGGAGGACGTTTTCCAAAATAATGAAAACTGTGCTCAAGTATGACATTATGTCTCCTCATTTTTATTTTTTTGTATGCTGTATGGTGGGGTTCACATTTCATTCTTTTTCCATGTGAGTATCCTCTTCACGCAGCACCATTTGCTGAATTTTTGTTTATTTGATTTTTCATTTCTTTGCTTGCTTGTTTGTTTGAGAAGTGCATGGGTCCCTATTTTTATACTATTAATTTCATCTCTATACATAATGCATGCTCAAAAAATTGAATTTGCACATTTCTAACTATTCCCAAACTTCAGTTTCTTTATCTGCTGCTGTAAATAGACATACCAAGAGGTCATAAATTACATAGATATGTGAGTAGTGTGTGGCTGGCAAATGCACACTCTGGGACCTCCCATTTATGTTTATGTTTTGCAGTAGTGACAAGCTATTGCCTTATGATTGTGCTTTTATTGTATATGATTAAGCTGATCTCAGGAATCTATTTACAGAATAGAGAATGCTATTTTTGAAATTGTAAGTAGGAACAAGAGGTAGGAGTAAAAGGGAGACAATACAGAAGAAGAAAATCAATTCCCATTTGAGGTACCTATAGCATTTAAGGGAAAAAAAGCAGGATTTGAAGATATATATTCAAGGTTCTATGATGACCTCCCATGTTCTGGAAGTTCAGGAAAGTCTTCCTGGAAAAGGGTGATCTGAGTCTGTTGAAGAAATGAAACAGAGTAGACTGGCAAGAAGGATAGCTTGTACATGCCAAGTCACAAAGTAAAGAGAGCATGTGGCATATTGAGAGAAATGACCAGTGTGCAATACGGCTATGGTTGGATAATGATACTGAAAAGTGGGTAGTGACTATGTCAACCTTAGCCTCATGCACCCTTTTAGAATTTTGAACACAATCCTGAAAGGTATAAGAGACATAAAAGAGCTTTAAGTAAGAAAATAGCATATTCAGATCTATCTTTTAGAAAAATTACTCTGAATTTATGTGAAGATGAGACTAGTTTTGAACCGGTTGCAGGGATTCACATGAGAAATGACAAAGGCCTGAACTAAGAGTGCGCAAGTAAGAGAAATGAGGAAGCAGAATTAATAGGAATTGGAAACGGACTCATTTAGAGGAAACAGAGAAAAGAGAGCCTTAGGTATTTTCAGATGGACAGTGGTGTCATTCCAAATTATGAATGTGAGAAGGATTTGTAGGTGATGATTTTGGATTTAGACAGGTTTGGCCATGAGGTGCCTGTGGATTACCCAAAAGGGAGTAATACGTAGCAATCAGGGAACAGGCGAGAGAGGTCCGGATTGGAGATAGACCAGGATTATAGCAGTGATTGAGGTTGTGAATGAGGCTGAGGTCACCAAATGAGAGGGTTAAGTGTGAGAAAACAGGGTGAGGAATTGTGGGGAACACTTCCACTAGAAGTATGGATGAAGGAGGAGATTCCATGAAGCTATCTGAGAAGAAGCAATGACTCAAGGGGAGAAGAATCTCACAAACCAAGGCAAACGAGAGTCTAAAGAAGGAAGACTAATCAACACAGAGGAATGAGGAAACCCAAAGACTGAAAATTTCCCACCGGGGTTGACATGGCAATAACAGTTTCAGAGGAAAACAAAAACCAAATTTTCTCTAGAAAAAGGAAGTTTAGGGTTAAATTATGAAAACTTGGACAAACTTCTGTAGTGAGCAAGAAGATCATTAGAAATGAAGTAACTGAAGATATAGAGGACAGAGGGACTGCTAATGAAGTAAAGTTCCCAGAATGAGTGTGGGGTGTGTGTGTGTGTATTGAGGGGATGGTGTATGGATAGAGGCCAAGGGATCAAGAGCACAGTTTAAGAGACTAGCCCCGGACAAACAAATTAATACCTCTTTCATTGAGTTATAAAGGAAAGATGAAATGCAGGAAGTTGAGAAAGATCTTCTAATGATGGCTTCTACCACCTCTATAAGAAAGGAGACAAGGTCATCAGTTGCCAGGGAATAAGGAGGAAGTGAGGTAAGAAATGAGAATGGTATGAAGGTTTTATCCTTTCAACAAACATTAACTGGACACCTACAAGGATTAGCCAGGACCAGAAACTGCATTCAAGTTGCTTACAGGTACATGCCAGGAGAAAGGTCTAGAACAGTCACCAGGGGAAATTTGAGCAAGACCTGACTGGTTGGAGACCAAAAGATCACCTCTATCAGGCTGGATTCTGTGCATCACTAACAGCACTAATATGAAATGGAGAGAGATTTTCTCTAGCAGTGTCCAGAAGTAGTGTCCAGAAGTAAAAGTAAAATGCAGATGACTAAACAGATGCAGAGTTGTACATTGTGAGGAGAATGCAACAGAAAGGCTGGGTGAAAGAATTAGAATGGGGTATTGATGAAACAGGGAAGTATTTAAATAGAGGAGGAAAGACAGCCTCTAAAATGCTGATAGGACCTTAACAGGATTCAAAGTAGTAGAAGTCTCCATGAGCTTTAAGGGAAAGGCTAAGAAAGCATGAAATGAGATGGATGGAAGGATAGGAAGTTTTTGTCAAAGAATAAGACAGTACCTATGATTTCCGAAGATGAACTGCTCTGAAGTACAGCCATGGGAGGGAGATGCTGAAGTGGAATTGAGGTGATGGTGACTGAGACGAAACTTGGAGGCTAAAAGGGTTAGGGGCGTGGTTCACTAGGACATTGGAGTGACGGGTAAGACCACTACTCATGCGCCAGAATTAAGTCAAGAGCTGGATGATCACTTAGTGATGATGTGGACTTCAAAGGATGAGTTCTTTTGCACTAGAATAGAAATGCATTTACCTGGAAGTAGAAATAGGAACGTGGAGGTGCTCAATCCCATCTTGATCCCATGTCATGTGGCATGTTGAAGAGACAGCAATCACAGGGTAAAATAGAGGTGATGTCTTCAGAGATCATCCAATTTACTATGATGGCAATAAAGAAGAAGGAACATTCAAGAAAAAGGTCACTGGGGATACTGAAGAAAGGAGAGTTGGTGCAAAGGGTTAGGATGAAAGGCAGTGGGAAAAAAGGTGAGCTGGTGTGGAGAAGAAAACACCAGACAATAGATAAGATAGATGCCTGGAGAAGCTAGTATTTAGGATGTGGCCAAGGATGACAGATGAAGAGTAGGATTGACTCAAGATGCAAATGGATCTCTGGTTGATAAGCTATTTCAGTGACTCCTAAGGCTTCCATAAGGAAGTTGTCTACCACATTCCAGCCCAGTTGGTGACCAGGTAAAAAGGCAGCATGAGGGAATATAGTGAGAGTGGGGTTCAGGATATCACCTGAGGGGTATCGTCATGGTAGAACTGCCAAAGTAAGAATAAAGACATTGAGGGAGAGGTGACATTTCCTAAGCATCTCTAACTTAATGTTCAATGTAATCAATATTGGTTAAACAACATGAATGTCTCTTATACCCCTACCAGGAGATAAGCTGTGCTGTTTCTTAATATTTGTTTCTTCCCTTGGGGAGATTGTGAAGCATGTAACTGATCATGTTTCTTTTCATTGGCTCCCAGAAAACTCAATGATAAAATTTCAGCCTGTTGCTGGAACAAATGAATTAGGACTAATGACCATGACCCCAGGCTTCATCTCACTTTTACTAACTTTATTTCCCCCTTTCACCTTTTTACCCCATATAGTTATTTTTTTCTATTATTATAAAACATTTCTACTCTGTTGAAAATGAGACTGGATATACACAATAAAATTTTAGCCCATGATTAATTCAAGCTCTTCATAAAAGGACATGATTAAATACTCAGAGACTAGAAACCTGAGAAAGGACATTTACTACCATAGTATTTTTAATAACATTAGTGATTCTCTAAGTCACATTTGCTCCCAGGTTTATATCTTATAAACTGTCATGGTCAGGTCAAGTGTCAGCTTGGCCAGGGGATGGTGCCTGATTGTCTGGCAAGCACTGGACTGTCGGCCTGTCAGTCGCTATGAGGACATTTCATGGACTTAAGTCATGATTACATTGGCTGCATCTGCAGCTGATTATCAGCTAAGGGGTGTGTCTTCTGCAATGAGTGATGCTTAATCTAATCACCAGAAGGCTTTTAAGGAGGATTCAGAAGAGACAGTCACTCTTCCTGCTTCAGCCAGCAAGCTTCTCCTGTGGACTTCTTCCAGACCCTTCACCAGAGTCACCAGCTTCACAGCCTGCCCTATGGATTTTGGACTCTTCCATTCCCACAGTTGTCCAGCCAGCCTCCCCTGAGAGTTCACTGAGGACCCTCATCAGAGTTTCCAGCTTGTGCCTGCCCTACAGACCACGGACTCTGCATTCCCATGGTTACATGAGACACTTTCAGAAATTTTATATCTACTGATATCTCCTGCTGATTCTGTTTCTCTAGAGAACCCTAGCTAAAACAGCTTGACAGGCAGGAGTGGTTCTTAAGAAAAAAAATCTTAAAAATGGGTTTTTACAGTTGGTTTTCTACTCTGACTGGATTCAAAGGCACTATAGACTCTAATATTGAAATTAAGATGGTTTTTATTTTGGGGGGGGTAATGAAAATGTTCAAAAATCTATTGTGATGATGAATGCACAGCTATATAATGATACTATGAACAACTGATTATACAATTTAGATGATTATATGATACGTGAATAATATAATAGATCTCAATAAAGTTGCATTGAAAGGAAAGATTGCATAGGCAGCTGTCAGGCTCCAGGTCCCCGTGTACCACATTATTAAGGGAGATCAGAAAATTAATTGCCCAATCCCAGGCACTTTTGAAAGTCATAAGAAGCACTATTAATATCATGTCAGGACAACATGTGAAAACTGAGGTGTATGATTGCCCAATACACAGATAAATATGAGCTTAAGTTCCAAATTACTCTCATTCTTTAAGAAAAATCCTCAGCTCTGGTATATTGCTCTTGCCATTTTCTACAAGAAAACTGTTTTGTATAAATCTTCTCTGTTCCAGAGTTATTTA
Source organism: Tamandua tetradactyla (assembly GCF_023851605.1). Taxonomy (NCBI): domain Eukaryota; kingdom Metazoa; phylum Chordata; class Mammalia; order Pilosa; family Myrmecophagidae; genus Tamandua; species Tamandua tetradactyla. The sequence continues at coordinate 115,548,925 of NC_135335.1, read as the reverse complement.
AAATGTCCACAAGTCTCTGCTGACTTTCAACAAACATTTATAAAGTTGCTAGTCATGATGGCTAGAAACTCTCTCACCAGTTAATCAAGTTACTGGTTGGCTCATTATGTTCGTGGCTGAAACCATCCACAAGGATGGAAAGAAGAGGGAGTTTGAATTTAGACAGTTGTTCTATTACCTTCCCTGCACTACTGAAATTCATTTCACTTGATTACACCTATTCCATTAAGTCCCATGCACTTGAAATCCACAGTGTAAAATATGTGACCCTGTGGATCAAACATGAATTGAAATGACTTTTGTTGGATCATGGCTCCATGTAAGTGCTCAGAAAATGTTATGAATGGCATTCTGGTATATGGGTAAAAAAAACTTCTTAAAAGGAATTTTTCCTTTTCTTGATGTTAGACCCTAGCATACCCGTGTCCTCACCTCACAAGGCCCTTTGGTCTTCATAGCTGGCTAGACACTGAGATTTCAGAGGAAAAATGCAAGGCACAGCTCCAACCAGCTGGCAGTGAGGAACAAAGGAATAAAGGAAATGTGGACTGACAATTTTCCCATCCTGAAGGAGAACCCCAGGACCACCCACATGGGAGGACTTTAGGAACTCTTTCACATGTGTGGAAATATATTCACCATGGAGTAGAAATAGAAATTTGAGTTCACAGTCCAAGTGGTTATTAAGCAAACTCTACCTAGAAGACCTTCCGGGAGAGGTGTCTCCAGAGACCCTGTGAATGCTTGCCCGCTTCTCACCATCACTCCAAGTTCCCTTCCCCTGCCAGGGTGGGTGCCTTAGGGCTGCAGAGGTACAGGGATAGAAGGTCATTTGCTCCAACTGCAAGTTAGTAAAACTGTAGGGTGTTTAGTCCCACAGAGGTTTTGAGAGTGATATCATGAAAATGAGTCTTCGATTAATGTGTTAGGCCTGCAAGAGTAAAATTAAACCCCAGCTGAAGCTTGGAGATGAAGCAGAGAAAGGGCACTGAGAAGAGGCATCACAGTAAATTCCAGCAAATGGGAGCCAGCCTGAACAATTTCTAGAGACTGGCCCATACTCTCAAACATGTTCAATCTCCTCCCAGCCCTTCTACTCCTTGTTTGTTGGTCCACCTTGGCAGCCAGTCAAGATCTGGAACCATTTGGTTGAGCTATCATATTCCATATGATTCAATCAATTTAGGATTACTCCCCTCATGTTAAAATTAAAGACCACAAAGGGTAGTCTAATTCTGTGTATGCACATCTGGCAGTATAAGTATCTTAATTCAATATAATATCCAAAATACTTATATAAGAATTCAACATCCAAGGAAGTTTATTAATAAAAGATTTTTATCTGTATTAAAAAGTATGGGTTCTTAGATATGAGCAACTTGTTCAGGAATTTGTGTGCATTATCTCATTAAACCTCACAACCATCCTATAAGGAAAATATTGCTATTAAGTTCATTATGGAGATGAGGAAAACTGGAAATGAATTAAGTGAAAAGATGAATAAACTGAGTAATTTGTTTAATGACACAGGGTTACTTTGTGGCAAAGCTATAGTTTAATTTATAAATTCAAGTAAATTTAACTTGAATTTACTAATGGAACTTCCAAAAGGAATCTATGCAAAAAGTTTTATTCTTATATCATGTGCACTATATATTAGTAATACAGAATTTCTGATTGGACTCCTTTTTACCTTCTTTCTGCCCTTTTAAAGATGGTCTAAACAACACATGGTTGATTTCAAGGACCCAAATATTTTGGCATGACATTTAATAGCTACATTAGAAAGGAACTTATGAGCCATTAAAAGAATGTTAAGCAATACAATGTTTTCAGCAAATAGTAGATAATGAATCAAAGCATCAGTTTATTACCTTACAGCTTTGCAAATCCTTTACTGGGCCTGTTCAAAAAATACATATATTGAGCAGGCCACGGTGGCTCAGCAGGCAGAGTTCTTGCCTACCATACTGGAGACTAGGGTTCAATTCCCAGTGCCTGCCCATGCAAAAAAAAATAATACATATTTCACCAGAATTTTCCTAAGTAAAACCTCTTTTCTTTATCATTGGGTAAGGAACTTCAGACTATATTTACTCCATACTCCTGCAACCCAGAATAGAATGAAACAACATTAGGCAATTAACCAAGAAAAATTTCGTAACATGGATCTTTTTGCTATAATCAATCAAATGAATAAATACTGCCCTGAATCTAATCAGATTGATACGACCTCAATTTTGTTTCTTTCCCATTTAGGGATCATATTAGTCTTCTCCAATCCCCCCAGACTCTACCCCTGTAGTCCTGTAAAGTATTGTCATGGTTAGGGACACGTGTCAACTTGGCCAAGTTGTGGTACCTGTTTATTTGATTGGGCAAATGCTGGCCTGTCTGTTGCAATGAGGACATTTCATAGAATTAGGTCATGATCATGTCAGCTGCATCCACAGCTGATTCCATTTGTAATCAGCCAAAAGGGAGTGTCTTCTGCAATTAGTGATGCTAAATGCAATCATGGGAAGCCTTTTAAGGAGGACTCAGAGGAGACAGGTTGCATTCCTGCTTTGGCTGGTGAGCCTCTCCTGCGGAGTTCATCCCGGCCATCCATCGGAGTCATCGGCTTCGCAGCCTGCCCTGTGGATTTTGGACTCTGCGTTCCTGCGGTCACGTGAGACACTTTCATAAATTTTATATTTCCAAGTGTTCCCTGTTGGTTCTGTTTCTCTAGAGAACCCTGACTAATACAGTATCATATATGAATCCAACATAAATTTCCCAGGCTTTATAGAACAAAAATCTGGCTTTGTAGAATTATTACAGACTGCAAGTACTCTACTAACAATATAAGTAGAGCACTCAACCAAACCAAAATCTTGGCATTCCTTAAGCCCAAGTGTTGAAATAAACAGAATGTTGAAATAGCACTGTTGGTTCACCATTCTTCATTTATATAATCATTTTTTTATTATGCTTATCTATCTATACTAACTGATATCAAAAATTGGAGCCTGTTGCCTATCTTTAAGTTTTTTTTCTCCTCAGCTTGAGGGGAAGTCTGATTGGGACTCACTGGGATATACACTGAAATTTAATTACTTAAGACTTTATAATTAAAGGGGGGACCAGTAAATTTGTCTTTGTAGAAAAGAAAAAGGAGGCATATTTAAAACAGGTTTATAAAGGGCATTTTATAATGCCCTTATATAATATATATAAGAACTGGGAAAAGAAATTCATCTTTCCATATATTAACATGGCACCCACTCAACAGTATCTAAATTTCTTCAAAGAGGAGTTTTCTCCAAGTTAGCAATATGTTTTGAGTGCAGGGCTTGGAGACTGAGAGAAGTATGCTTGAAACCTGGTTATCTCAGCTATGTAACTTAAACAAGTTACCTTATCTCTCTTCCAAGTACATAAAATAAGGATGATAATAGTAATATCTACCACACAGAGTTGTCCTGGGGAAAAAAATGAAGTAACACAAAACGGGGTTTAATAAAGTAAAAACCTGGCATGCAGGGAACATTTACAAAAACATTTGTAGTCCATTATTATTTTCCACATGAAACCCCTACTGCTCAGAAATATTTGTAAAACCTGGTACACTTCAGATGTATATTAACAGTAGTGGTAAAGCCACACACCCACACCAGGTACTTAAACACTTGTATTTACAATTTATGTAAACATGAAGTTTTATTATTCTCTGTCTGCCTCCTCTTCTCTGGTTCTTGCTTTTACTAACTTTCCTCACTGAAGTAGAATTATATACACATTCTACCATACCTGAACGAACTATAATGTCCTGTGAAATATATTTGCCAAGTTCTACTTAAACCAGAAATTTCAAACCTACCATTTAACCTAAACATCATCAGTAAAAGCACCTCTTCTACTCGTTAAAAAGTCAGAAGGGAAGAAACTCATGAACTTGAATGAAAGATTCAACATGTTTCCAGTGCTCTGGTACTGCCTCAGTCCTGCAGCATATGTGATAGAAATAAACATTTAGGGCATTTGTGATTGTTCAGGCTGCAGCACTAGTGAGTCAAGAAGCACTCAGATTGATAAGAACAGTCATGCCAAAAACATAGTTTCATTCATCCTAGACATATACTACATTGACTCTCAATTGACGGCTTGTACTTGCAAAGTCCAAATACTCGGCCATTTGTCATTTATGATGTGCAAGATTTCGAAGGTTGTAAACACTCCAGAGAGGGAAAACGTCTAGTATGAATCTCCACATTTCTCCTGTCCCATCTGCTGCCTTAAGGCTGTGAAGACCTCAACCAAACGAGACCAGGAAACCTGGAGATCTTTTTCTAGAACTAATGTTTTGGAAGCAGAGGTCATGACTCATTCCCAAACTGGCAGCGGGAGAGGCATGAGAAGTTTGGAGAGGCAAGGAGAGCTGTGGAGTCAGCACTGGGGGCCTTCAGAGTAGGGAAAGGCTGAAGGACCCCAGAGAACAACCAGAGAAGGGTTGGAGAGAGGGACACCAGAGATGTTCCAGGAGAAAAGCACTTGGCATGGCAGGAGAGGGATGACCCATGGAGCAGGAGCAGGCTGCTGGAACATATTTGAAAGAAAAAAGTGTTTATTCTATCTAAAATGGTTGGTTTCTGAAGTCAGACTCATCTTCCCCATCCCGGGCCCAACACCTCACTTCCTCAGGTAAAGCTTGTTTGGTGCTGGAGGAGAAGATGGTAGAATTATAACGATTGATCCTAATTCTCAGGGCTTTGGGGCATGCATGATCAGGACTCAGTAAAGGAGAAAAAAGAGGGAAGATTGGGAGATGGGCATGGGGAGAAGGTGTGCAAGAACACGGAATAAGAGGAAAGAAATGGTTGGGAGCTTGTGGGAACAGTAAAGAAGAGGTGGCCGAGAGAGTGAACTTCAGGAGTATAAAGGGAAGGGGTTTGTCAGGATGACCCCATGGGCTTGAGGATATTGGGAGATTTCCAGACACAAAAACATATGGATGATGAAATAAACAATACCAATTCCTAGGGCTAAAATGAAAAAGAGTTCTTGATTTCCTGTGGAAAGTTGGAGCTTGCTCAAAACTCTGGCAGTGATTGTGCTTGGCTTTCTTTACAAATGCTCTGCTAATGCTGAATAATCTTGAAGTTTTATTTGCAGCCTCAAGTAAGTTGCAAAAGCACTTCCCCTGTTTTCATTTTATTCTTTCGTTCTCAGAGTTGGGACCAAGCAGGCCAACTAGACCAGCTCTTATCAGCTTCATGGAAACCATCTCTCCGTATAAGCATTACCTACAAGGGGCGTCATTTAGGCAGAGTTGTCTAAATGGATTCCCAGTGGGGTGATAGCTTGTATGCCTGGCCAAGATCTGCGATTGAGAAATGTGGATTTCACATCGCAGCTCTCTTGGCACTTTAATGAGCAATCACATGAAATCCTGGAACTCTCTTGACAATAATAATGAGTTTTGAGAGTTTGCTGAAGACATTTACTCAGTTTTCTCACCTGATCTTCAGTGAAGAACAGGACCTATTTCCCACTTTACAAATTAGAATACTACTAGGGCTCACAAAATGTAGGGGATTTGCTTAAAATAAAAGCTACTAGATTTTTAACACCAGCCTAGTTCTGCAAGTGTACAAACACATTAACTAAAATAAGCTTTCTTTCAAATCATTATATAGTGGTAAAACTTTCCAGGAAAATGGCTAATTACGAGTATGGTAATATAAGCATAACATCAGTAATTAATTTGAACAAATACATTTTGCTTCTCTCCATTTGTGTATATAAGAATGGAAGTCTGAGTATTTGAAAATCTAAATATACAGTGAATCTGCTGCTATGCAAAAGCCACAATTTTAGGAAAGAAGTTTTTGCAAAGCTCAAGGTAGACTATGTATGAGAAAGGCATACATGACTCATAGATCAAAATCTCCTGGATGCCTCCCTAGAAAAAATTCTTCTTGTTTGAGAGATAGGTTGCATATGATTGTTAAACATGCAAACGCTGGTGCCTGTCTGCTCCTGAATTTACCTGGCTCTTCACTTACTAGATGTCTGATGCTGTACAAGCTACTTAAACTTTCTGTGCCTTTCTTTTCTCAGCTACATTTCAGCTCTCTTATATAATAGTTATTAAAATATTATTGGCCTCTTTGGGATATTGAGAATTTAATGAGTTAATATCTTTAAGGTATTTAGAACCATGTCTGGTATATAGTAAGTCTTAAAAGTATGAGGTATTATTATTTCCATCTGCCAAGCACTACACACTAGGCCTTGGGGTCTTGTCTTATCCTCAAGACAAGCCTGAGAAATAGATATTATAACGCCATCGAAAAGAACAACAACAAAAAAATAAGCCTCAGAGAATTTAAGTAATTAGCTCTTCATCCATAGCTAATAATTGGCACAGGCAAGTTTCAGCCTTGACTCCCTGGGTCTAATTGTCCCCCACATTTCCGTCTAGGGAAAGAGCAGTGGGGTACAGGTCAAGATGGTTGTTGTGTATTTTTACAATTATGGACTAAAACTTCAGACCTCAGTGCTTAAATATTATTACTATTTTTTATTAATATTTAAGAACTATGTGCTTAAATATTAGTATTACTTTTTTAAATGAATCCCCTAACAAAATTGGTATTGGTTTGACCAAACGGTAATACGTCCCAGAGTTAGGAGGAGGCTGCTATTGTATGGCAATATATAAACCTACAAAGCATTTTCGGAGAGATTATCTCTTAATTTTCACAGTAAGATACCATTGCCTGCATTTTATAATTGGAACAACAGGATGGGAGATGTTAGGTCCTTTTGGTATTTCCAAGCCACATCCTTAAAGGACCGTTCTAAACCTGAATTGACAGCTCCTTGCGCTGCATACATCCATCTCTCCTAATTGACATCTGGCTTGCATGCTGTTTCTTCTTCTCCTTGAAAAACAATTAATGCCATGCTAATGCTACTAACTGGATGTGCTCCCTGAGCCACCCACCAGAACAGAGCCTATGATCACTGCCCCTGCATATACCTTGTAAGAATCAGATTCACACCAGTGCACAAGACCCACTTCTAACTCCATGATAAAGGCCCCTACATAGCAGGGCTTGTTCTCTAAGTGGCTTCTTCTGTGAGTATTAATAGAATAGAAAAACATGATTAAATAATGATTATTGAAAAGACAAAAGAAAAGCAAACATTTTTTTAAGATGAGTGGCTAAAAACTGCATTTCTATGTCTATAGCCGTGGTGGGGGGCGAGGGAGAGGAGTATGGCATATAACTAAAATAGAAAAATTGCCTTTACTAATTTTCTTTTTACTAGTAAAATTTATTTTACTAATATGCATATAATTGTGACTCTGTGCAATACTCTTTCAAGTTTAAAAACAGGGGATAGGAAATGTATGCGTCTATAATGGTTTTCAAGGATCTTGTATAAAAACTTTCAGGAACATCAGTGTGAAATTAAGGTATTTTACTATTTATCCAGCAAAGAAATTGGGAAGCCTAGCCATGGTCTTTGCTTCTACTTAGTATATCCCAGAAAATAAGACCCAAAGGGGCTTCTTTGAAATTTTGCTTTGACAAAATTTCAAAAGTACCATTTTCAAACTGCTACCTAGTAGAAAGAAATCCCCAGTGTCAGATCTCTTGGGATCTAAAAATCCAGCAATCAGAAAAAAAAAAAAGTCTTGCATCCATTTATTTTAGTTGGGTGATGCAATTGAACTTCATAGAAATATTTCAAAGCTGTAGTTCTAAGTAGAAAGTGAAAAATAAATATATTAACCACTCCCCAAGAATTTTAGGGAAAGCAGATTTTATGCCCTCTGGGGAATAGCTGTCCATTTAGGAACTCATCCCACATCTCCTAAGAAGAAAGCGCTTCCAGGATGAACTTCAAAGGGAATCGTACAAGCAGAGCTTATAAAAGCTTTATACCACGAACACTGTGAGCCAGTAGTTATGCTAAATCAATTATGCCAATAACATTATCTAGGCAGTGAAAATGAAAAAAAAAACTCCAGGTCCATTATTCCTCGCTTTGGAAACTGGAAATAATTACATTGTTCTTTGTGATACTACTATTGAAATTGAAGTTCTTGGAAGTTTTCAATAAGATTTAAATCACATGTGTTTTCTATGGGCCAAAATGGGAGTGGTGGAGGGAAGGGTTCTCTTGAACTGACTCAGTTCAAGTTACTTCCTTTAGTGCTTAATGAATGACCTGGTGACATGTTTTGAAAACAGCAATGTTTCTAACTCCCTTAGCAATGTCCAACCTAAGACTTCATCCTCACTGCAGCCAAGGTTCTGCTTCAACTCCAGCTCCACGGATGAAAAGAAAACAAGCTTTCTGTTCAGGTAGCTAAAAGGAACGTATAATCTACCCCAGTGACTGTGTCATTGAAACAAAGAACTAGGGAGGGTGGAATGGAAAGAGGCCGAGTCTAAAAAACTGGGCAGGCTTGTTGCAGCCTCAATAAACTGGATTATTTGAAACCACTCTTGCAACTCTCCTTGCATCCCTCATAATGAGAGCTCAGGAGCAGCTACATGTAAAAGAGGCTCTGCAGAGGAACAGAAACAGTGCCCTGAAAAATCAAGAAAAGAGAAAGAAAAACTCTACTGGAGAGAAAAATAACAATTATACAATGCATTCCCTTTTGGGTTTTATGAAAGAATTCTAATGTCATTTTCTCAAAAGCATACCCAATCCTTTTCCAACCTGAAAGAATAGACTGACCTCAGAGAAATATAAAGTTCAGTGCTAAATTACATTTGTTAAAGTCCAAATGCCCTTTTGAGACTATCAATCCCTTGCTGCTGGTTTCTACTGCCATCCACCATGTTGGTTAGAAATAATTCTGCTTCTGAGGCCTGGCGAGAGGAAGTGTGTCACTCAAAATCTTTTTCTCATAATCATTGCCCCACTTGGAAAAGATGTGCATATATCATTTACTACACTTTTCCTATTTTTTAACTAATTGCAGCTCAAATAATCTGTATGCCAAAGATGTACATATTCTCTTTAACTCCTTTCCCCATCTCCTTTCTTTTCTAACTCCTGCCTAATTACTTCAGTAAGATCACTCATCAGCTCATAGTTATATTTGTAAACAAAAAAAAGTCTCATTGTTTCGGAGTTCTAGAGGCATGAAAGCATTGCTATCAGCACATCTATATATATAAAAAAAGAAAGCCATCAAATTTGAAATATAAAAATTAGATATAATAAATACAATCAATTTCTCTAATGCCTTTGAAAATACTCACAAATCTAAAATCTCCCAAGTGTCTATCTACTTCCTCATCCTTTTTTCACTCAAACACCAGCATTTAAGATGAAATAAAAAGAGATTTTCTCTTTTTACTAATATTGTGCAGCATTCCTCTTTTTTCCTGATTTTATTGCAAACGTATTTAACTACCTCATAGCATAAATAGACTACAGACTTGTCTGGAAAGTTAGCCAGTCTTTATGACATCGCTCCTATGGGGAAATATATGGGTTTTCCAGATATTTCAATTTCAAAATAATTTCCAAATATAACTCATTCAAAAGATGAAGGATGGGCCATGGTGGCTCAGCAGGCAGGGTTCTTGCCTGCCATGCCAGAGACCTGGGTTCGATTTCTGGTGCCTGCTCATGCTAAAAAAAAAAAGGTTGCAAAGCACTGATCATCTAATCTGATTGAGTACACTATGCATTGACTAGCAAAATATGGGACCCCCAAATGGGCTTGCTCTCCCATTCGTTGTCATCCAGAGCTGCATTGGAAGGTGGGTGGTGAGCAATGACTCGTGCAGGGTTGGAGCCACATGGCCTGAGCCCAAACATCGGCTTTGTCATGTGTCACCTGGAAAAAAACAAGGATGTTACTTACCCTTTTAGTGCCTCAGTGTCTTCTTCTCCAAATTAGGCAAAATTATAGAACTTGATTCATACAAATGATATGAGAATTTAATGAATCAACTTGTGTAAAGCCCATAGAACAATGCCTAGCTGCAAATGTTATGTATTTATTATTATTATTATTATTATTATTATTATTATTATGTCAGACACCAGAATCTTGTATTCTCTTGTCTCCTCTTTACCAAAACTGACATGTAGCTCACATGGGGGCTCAGAAAAGACTTAATCTCTAGAATGAGCTGAGACCCAGCATCAAGGGATTGAGAAAACCTTCTCAACCAAAAGGGGGAAGAGTTAAATGAGACAAAGTGTCAGTGGCTGAGAGATTCCAAACAGAGTCGAGAGGTTTTCCTGGAGGTTATTCTTACGCATTAAGTAGATATCACCTTGTTATTCAAGATGTAAGGGAGAGGCTGGAGGGAACTGCCTGAAAATGTAGAGCTGTGTTCCAGTAGCCATGTTTCTTGAGGATGATTGAATAATGATATAGCTGTTACAATGTGACTGTGTGATTGTGAAAACCTTGTGTCTGATGCTCCTTTTCTCTACCTTGTCAACAGATGAGTAGAATATATAGAATAAAAATAAATAATAGGGGGAAGAAATGTTAAAATAAATTTAGTTGGAAATGCTAGTGATCAATGAAAGCGAGGGGTAAGGGGAATAGTATGTAAAATTTTTGTTTCTGTTTTCGTTTTATTTTTCTGCTGTCTTTTTATTTCTTTTTCTGAATTGATGCAAATGTTCTAAGAAATTATCATGATGATGAATATGCAACTATGTGATGATATTGTGAATTACTGATTATATATGTAGAATGGAATGAGCATATACTAAAAATGTTTGTGTTTTTTTCTTGTAATTTTTTTAAAGTAATAAAAAATTTAAAAAGAAAAGAAAAGACTTAATGCCATGACCCCCATGACATGTGAAGAGCTCGGTGAGTTGGAAGGCGGGAGACTTCGCATCGTCCTGGCTTCTGCAGATACCACCATTATCCATGCAGGAATGAATAAGGCTGGAACTGACCCAGCCACAGTGGGGGTGAAGATAAGATCCGCAGATATGACAAACTAAAGGTTAAAATGGGAACATCATCCCCTTTCCTACACAAATGCAAACACTTCTGACGTAGCACAGAAGCCGATCAGCAACAGAAAAGCAAACCTGGATAGATGACCCACGCTGCCATACTCCAGCACCCTGCCTACTTCTAGAAGCTCCAGGACTCAGCTTTCAAAAGAAGTTGGAGTCTATGGTCCCTAAGCTGTTCTTAAGTGATGTAATTTTTTATAAGGTTAATTTCAGTATTACTAAAGCATTTCCCTTAACGATACCAAGATGTTTAATTTGAAATGGGGATAGGCAGTCACAGACTCTGTAACATTTGATTTATTTAAAAATCTGTAGAAAATAGTGTAAAATACTAACATTACTTAAAAATGGAAGGTGTGAAGAGGAATATAGTTTTATTTTATTAAATGTCTGCATATTTCAGATGTTTGATAGTCAAATTAATTAAAAACGTAAAGACAATATAATTAAATAAAAAAGATTAAAAAAAATAATTAAGGCAATCCTGAATGGGAAGAAACTGACATGTGTGATGAATTAAAATGCATCGCTGTGTATGTTAAAGTCCCGGTTTTAGTTTCTAGGTATATGCCTACACTGGAGAGGGCTGGCTCTACACAGAACGGGGGAGCGATAAAGAGGCCAAGTCAGGATGGGGCAGAGTGAGGGGAGGGAAGACGTTTCTATCCTAGAACAGAATATCCATAGAATAGAATCTTGGTGAAATGGAGTAAAAGGAGCTGAGTGGTTCTAATTTCTTACAAAATTAAAAAAATGAAGAAAACCCACCTTTATGTTCAAGCTCTAAAGTGCTCCAATATTTGGACCCAGATAAGGACATAAGGTGGAAATGCCTTCTGTCTAAAGGCCACTGTACCTGGGACCTCTTCCTTGCCTGCCGAGGGAGAGTTAGCTGCCATCCTTCTCTGCTCCCCATTCGAGAACAGCACATACTACTAAGTGTGCTGCTGGAAAGGCTTAAATCATTCGGAATGGGGGACACTAGTCATAACGCCCTGATTAAACACAGGACTTGGAGGACAAGCCTGCTCTAAATCCCGATGCTTCCTTTTGCCATTCAGTATTAGGCTGTTAGGGTGCTTCACCACCTGTATTTCTTTACCTAATGAACATAAACATGCAGAGATGATCCATTTTACTTTTTGTCCTACAATATTTTGCTCTCTCTATGCTCTAATTCAGGGATTTTCAAGTCTGGAAGGGATTTCAAAGTTATGTAGGAAGATTTCTTAAAAAAAAATGTAGGCACATGGGCTCCATACCTGACCCACTGAGTCAGAATCTCCTGCCCGAGGGTCCGGTTGAGCTGTGGCTGAGCTGGAAATTGAACCTAGTTTCCCTGCTCCTAGATAAGCATTCTATTATGCCTTACATATTTAATGTTCAGTCCCCAAATTTGGAGCCCTTCCACCTTGCCTATGGTTAGATATTTTTCTAAAGTTTTACCTACCAAATATTTGACAGGAAGATAATTCCAAGAGACAGGAGAGCATGGAGACAGCTGGCTGAGGACTCAGGTATAGAGAATAGAAACTGAGGCGCATAGATAATCCATAATGCCTAGCCAGCTCCTGACTCAAGTCTAAATTCTGTACAGACTGCCTAATACTGGTTAACAGAGAGAAGACCTTCCAAAGTTACAAGCGTAGGTTCTAGAGTAAGAGGGTTCTGAGTTCAAATCCTGTCTCTGCTACTTATCAGCCCCATAGCCTTGGGCAAGTTATTCATCCTCTATCAGATGGAGATAACAATGGCTCTTCCTTCGTAAGGTCTTTATAGGAATCCAGTAATTAAGAGCTTTAAAAATGCTGGAACAATGCCAAGAATATAGGACATGATCAAAAAGTGTCAGCTAGTGTTGTCATTATCATCAAAAGCATTCTGATTATTGGTCCTGCCATTTTCTGGGCTGAGAGTTAACTCCCGGCAGCCATATGAACCAACTAGTTCCAAAGATCTGGTCCTCCTCCTCCTCCATAGCTTCTATCCTCTAGGCTTTCAGTGGAGGTGTGCCCAAGTACCCCAGGTGGGGCCAGACCCACTGAACAAATAAAATAGAGAGAATAATCCAGGCACAGACAAAAGGAACTCATCAAAGGTGTGTCAGGGCACTCTTTCGGTGACATTTGGATTACAAGAGTCACCATCTGCTCCGATTCTGAGCTGAGAACACATCCCCAGCACAAGACTCTTCCTGAATAACATCATCAAATGTCTCCTTGGAAGCAACAGTAAATATAAACCGCTCCTATTTCCATTTATGGACAGTCATTTTGTCGGTGAGCTAGGAGAGGTTTCCTTTAGAAACAAATTGAGGAGCTGTAAAATATCTTTGGTTTCTAGAGTTGGAAAACCAGAACTAGGAAAATGGAGCTATAGGCATGAGTAAAAGGAGTTATATCACAGGCTCAGAAATGTTACAAAAATTTAGGCTCTTGTGTATTGCTGTTTACTTAAATTTTCTTCCCCATGCTGCTAAAATCCCTGAAGCCACAATACCTTAGACAATTGTCACTCTATCTTTTCAGAGAAGGCAGAGGCAGGAGGGCCACCAGGGCAGGTACGAAACCTCAGAAGCAGAGTGAGGTACTGCAAGAGTATCTCATAGGCAAAAAGAACTGGCAGGCACCACCCCATCTAACCTTCTCTGCATCAATGCGGGCAAACAGAAGGAGGGGAGAAGCACTCTCTCACCAAGACCACTAGATGATCAGAAACAGATGTGTAACTGAGATTTAAATCACTTGACTCTAGTCTAGTGCTGTTTTTATGATGCTACATGGTACTTTTTTATACATGAAAAACAGTGGTAAAATTACATTTTATATAGTACTGCAATTTACTATATAGACAAACATATACATTTTTGCACGAAAGTGATTAAGAAGCAGCAAACATTGCCGCTCATAAGCTCCTTTGGACTTATATTGGCTTTCTTTTACAATCTATGTCATTAATTAAAAGGAAAATATAAGTGAAATGTTTCTCAAATACCGCCAGTAAAGGTTTTAAAATGAAAGAGCATAAAAAAGTCGTGATAAATCTATAGTTTTGAACATACAACATATAAAGATGTAATTTGTAACAAGTATGACAGAAAAGTGGGGGGATGGAGGGATATAGGAACAGTGTATGCTATTGAAGTTAAGTTGGTATCAACTCAAATATGATCATATAGAATTAGAACATTAAATTTTATATAGCCCATGGTAACCACAAAGAAAATATTTGACAAATATATTCAGAAAGAAATAATAAGAGACTCATAAGGTACAATACAAAAATTCGAATAAAGATGAAGTAGGCATTGATGGAAGAATTGAGAGTCAAACCAGATAAATGTTTTACAAAAACAAAATAGCAAATGACAAGAGAAAATTCCTGCATTATCAGAACTCACTTTAAATGTAAATGGATTAAACTTCTGACAGAGCCACAAGAGGCAGAATCTACCAGCCAGCAACCTTTGGAGATGAAAACGGAAAATGCCTCCCAGGGAGCTTCATGAAACAGGAAGCCAGGAGAAGAAGCTAGCAGATGATTCCATGTTCGTCATGTGCCCTTCCAGATGAGAGAGGAACCCTGACTGTGTTCACCATGTGCCCTTCCACTGAGAGAGAAACCCTGAACTTCATTGGCCTTCTTGAACCATGGTATCTTTCCCTGGATGCCTTAAATTGGACATTTCTATAGACTTGTTTTAACTGGGACATTTTCTCAGCCTTACAATTGCAAACTAACAACTTATTAAGTTCCCCTTTTTGGGAACCATTCCGTTTCTGCTGTATTGCCTTCTGGCAGCTGGCAAACTAGAACAACTTCCCAGTCAAAAGCAGAGATTGACAGGATGAATTAATAACAGGACTGAACTATATGCTATTAACAACTGACTTCCCTTAAATTCCAAGACACAATAGGTTGAAAGTGAAAGGATGAAAAAATATATACAATGCAAATTGGAATTAAAAAAAAGGGTTGGAGTAACTATATTAATTTCAGATAAAATAGATTTTAAATTAAAAAATGTTATGAGAAAGGTCATTATATAATTACAAAAGGGTTAATTCAACAAACATAACAATTATGTATATATACATACCTAAGTGTACAACCTGAAAATATATGAAACAAAGATTGACAGATTTATAAGGAGAAATATAGTGGTTCTATATTATTAGTAAGATACCACAATACACCACTTTCAATAATGGATAGAACATCTTAACAGATATTAGTAAGGAAATAGAAGACTTGAATGATACTCTAAACCAACCAGACCTAACAAATATATATAGACTACATCACTCAACAGCTGCAGATACACATTCTTTTCTAGGTCACATGGAAGATTCTCTAGGATAGACCATATGTTAGGGTCAAAAAACAAGTCTCAATGAATTAAAAAATATGAAACAATATAATTTATCTTCTTGAATCATGATTTAATGGAGCTAGAAATCAATAACAGAGGGAGAAATGAAAAATTCACAAATATGTGGAAATTAAACAACGTACTCTTAAATAACCAATGGGTAATAGAGGAAATCACAAAGGAAATTAGGAAATAGCTAGAAGCAAGTGCAAATAAAAACACAACATTCGAAAACTTATGGGATGCAGCAAAGGCAGTGATGGGAGGACAATTTATAGTTCTAAATGCTTACATTAAATAAGAAGAAAGATCTCAAATCATAGAGCTAACTTCACAACTGGAGAATTTAGAAAAAGAAGATCAAACTGAATCCAAAGTAAGCAGAAGGAAAGAAATAACAAAGATTAGGGTGGAGATAAATGAAATAGATAATTTTTTTAAAATAGAGAAAATCAACAAAACTAAAAGTTGATTCTTTGAAGAGATCAATGAGATTTACTAGCCTATAGCTAGACTGACAGAGAAAAAATGAGAGAGGACACAAATAAAATCAGTAATGAAGTAGGTATGTTACTTCTGATGC
Source organism: Tamandua tetradactyla (assembly GCF_023851605.1). Taxonomy (NCBI): domain Eukaryota; kingdom Metazoa; phylum Chordata; class Mammalia; order Pilosa; family Myrmecophagidae; genus Tamandua; species Tamandua tetradactyla. The sequence continues at coordinate 115,532,957 of NC_135335.1, read as the reverse complement.
CACAGAAAAAAAAACTATAAGAAGATACTAGGACCAACTGTAAATATGAAAATTAGATAATCTAGATGAAAAGGACAAATTCCTAGGAACATACAACCTACCTACACTGACTCAAGAATAAGTAGGAGATTTCAACAAACTAATAATTGGTAAAGAGAATGAATCAATAATCAAAAGCTCCCAAATAAAGAAAAGCCCAGAATGAAATGGCTTCACAGGAATTTTGCCAAACATTCCAAGAAGAATAAACACCAATCCTGTTCAAACTCTTCCCAAAAAACCGAGGCCAATATAACCCTAATAGCAAAGGCAGATAAAGATACCACTAGAAAAGAAAATTACAGACCAATATCCTTTATGAATATGGATGTAAAAATCCTCAACAAAATACTAGCAAACTGAATCCAACAATATGTTAAAATAATTTTATACCCTAATAAAGTGGGATTTGTCCCAGGTAAGCAAAGGTGGTTCAGCATTTGAAAACAAATTAATTAATACACTACATTAACAAAAGGAAGGAAAAAAACATGTGACCACGTCAATTGATGCAGAAAAGACATCTGGTAAAATCAAGTGCCTCTTCTTGATAAAAAAAAATTTGAAAACTAAGAATAGAAGGAAACTTCCTCAGCATGATAGAGAACATATGTGATAAACCCACCACTAATATCGTACTCAATGGTGAGAGATTAAAAGCTTTCCCTCCAAGATCAAGAGCAAGACAAGGATGCCCACAATCATGCGTTTATTCAATATTGTCCTGTTAGTTCTAGCTAGAGCAATAAGGCAACAACAAGGACATTCAAATTGGAAAAGAAGTGAGCTTTCCCTGCTTGCAGATGACATGATCCTATATGCAGAAAATCCTGAAAACATCCACAACAAAATTCTTAGAACTAATAAACGAATTCAGCAAAGTGGCAGGGTACAAGATCATCACCCCCGAATTAACAGTATTTCTATACACTAGCAATGAAACTTTGGAAGAAAAAAAATGGAGAAAAATTCCATTTATAATAGCAAATGAAAGAATCAGATATGTAGGAATAAATCCACCCAAGGATGTAGATGACTTAAATGCAGCAAACTATAAAGCATTGCTAAAAAATCAAGGAAGACCTGAATAAAAGAAGGGCATTTCATGTTCATGGATTAGAAAACTAAATATTGTTAAGATGTCAGTTCTACCCAAAGCAATATACAGATTCAATGCAATCCCGATCAAAAGTGGAAAATCAATTTTCATCAAAAGTGGAAAATCAATTTTCAAATTTATATTGATATGGAAAGGACCCTGACTAGCCAAAGCCATCTTAAAAAAAGAAGAGCAAAATTGGAAGACTCAACACTTCTTGATCTTAAAAATTATGGCAAAGCCATTGTAACGAAAACAGTATGGTGATGGCACAAGGACAGACATACACACAAATGGAATCAAATTGAGAGATCAGAAATCAACTCTCACATACAGTTAACCAATTTTCACTAAGGGTGTCAAATCACTCAATTAAGAGAATATTGTCCCTTCAACAAGTTGATGCTGAGAAGATTGGATGTCCATATGAAAAATAATGAAGACTCCTACTTCAAAACACATACAAAAATTGAAGACCTAAATCAAAAAAAAAAGTCCATGGAACTGCTCAATACAAACATGACCCCTAAAATAAACCATGGATTATAGTTAACAGTACTACTATAATAATATCCTTTTATCAATTGCCACAAATATACTACACTAATGCATGGTGTTAATGATAATGGGGGATATGGAACTCTATATTTTCTGCATGATTTTTCTTTAAACATGTAATTTCTCTAATTACAAAAAATAAAGCATATGCATCATAGCAAAATTGAATAATACAAGACTAGAAACAGTAACATCATCAAAGCAGACCTTAGACCCGCCATACGAAGCAATCGCTCCTAGTAGACTGGTATATTTCCTTCCAGCTGTTATTTTTGGCCATAATTTTATGTTTGTAGCTAGATTGTATGTATAATGCTGACTCTTCATTTTCATTTGATACTATAACATTTATAATACCTGTTTAGGCAAAAAAAAGTTACTATAGGGAAGTGAACGGTGATCTATAACTATTCAAACCACAAATTGTATGTTCTTCAATTATGCTTTCTAGGGTGAATTTAGCAGCCTTGTGAATAGGAACTTTTATAACTTAAAAACTTACATAAAGTAATTGCCCATTATTTAGCCTAAATATTTCCAAAATAACATCCTTTTTTTAAATAAATGAACTACTCAGTATACTATAAGATCCAGAGGTAAGCTCACCAGCCTACCCCAATTCCCGTAATGCCTGGCCATTCTCATCCTTCAGAACCTTTGAAAGGCAGATCCAGCCCCATCATCTTGAACTAATAGGCAAAGTCTAAATTACCCTAAACTTTACAGTTCCCAGGTGTTTCCTGCAGGGTTCCTACTTAGGTTTGCGACAAGCCTCTCTCACCTTTTCTAAACCCATACAAGTTTAATCACAGAGTAGTTTGAAGCTCAAGTACAGATACAACTCTTTCCTTTAGCTTGTCTTTAAAATCTTCCTATGCCTTGTCCAAGTATCTATGTCATATCATACTGATAGATTGTGCACATCGTGAAATATTGGTATTCAACTTTCACACAGCTACCACCACAAGCCAATTGTGTATGTGCATATAAATGGAGACGTATTTTCCATTCACAAAATGATTGCAAAAGCATTTTCATGTATCTCTGAGAAGCCTCTTTGAAAATGAACAAAAAGAATTGAATTGAGTTGCGTGATCAGTCTGGTCAAATATGTCAGGCTAAGAGAACTTTGTGACTTTGGGAGTATTGAAACACCAGACAGAAGTTCAAATTATAGGCTATCCAGCTTGTTCTGATGTATTTCAAATTATGGGAAATGGGAAAACGGAATAAAATAATCAGCCAAATGTAATTCTTGTAAAGGAAAGGGAGCAGGATTATTTTTTTTCTTGAAAAGAAGATAACCTGTGTGAAAAAATTAGATGCACATTTTTCTTATAAAGATGTAAATCTATGTTATAAAACAAAATGTTCCTGTTAGCTTAAACTTCCCTTGCTCTCTTAGATTTATAGCATCTTCTCATTTTTAAGGACATACCCCTTAATTGACTCTTTTACCACCAACTCTATTTTTCCAAAAGAAACATTAAACCAGCTACCATACCCCCAGTTTTTTCAATATGGAAATGGATCAAGTAGCAGGTTGAACACAGAAAAAAAGGGGGTCTACTAAATGCCCACACCCAAGTCTTCTTTCCAGAATTGAACGAGTAAAATTGGAGCTATTACTGGCTATGAATTTCCAGTGATTCTGGGCCAGAATACAACACAAGCATAGTGTATATTAAAGTGAACTTGGCCAAGAATCAATTCATTTTGGATTCACAGGCAGAAGCCCAGGATGAAGTGGGAATCAAGTGTAATCAGTGAAGGGTAGTGGGTCCGTGACGCCGAGATATCGCCCAGCAGAACTCGCCAGTGAGTCTGAAGTTCTACTAAAGATAAATTGTCTCAGATAAAGGCACTGCCTTTTCCTAAATAACCTCTTTTTAAATTAATCCAAATGTAATGAGAGATGTTTTAATAATATATGAGTTATCTGGAGGGTCATGTTGTAAATAATGTCCTGACTCCTTGCTATCCCAGTTGGAAAGCTTCCTGGAGTTTTGTTTTTTCTGTGATCTCTGCGTAGCTTGTGAGATTTCACAAAGTGCTTTCTCTTTCTGAGTACTGTTAGCCTCATTTGTTAAAATGGGAGGTCATATCTACCTTCCATGTTTTTGCACAGATTCAGTCATTCATTCATTCAACAAGCGTTTATTGAGTCCTACTTTGTTCCAGGCACTCTTCCAGAAGCTGAGACTGTTGCAGTGAAACACAACAGACAATATTCCTGTCCTTTTAGAGCAGACAATAATGGAAGGCAGGGGAGAAAGAAAGACAGTAAAACATTTCATAAATAGTTGCCTGGTGCTAAATGCTCTAGCGCATTCCATTTTTATATATTGTGATCAGCAATGCCCTGCAGATACCTGATGAAATGACCTTTTTGGCAGAAGGAACAGTACGTGTAAAGGCTCTGAGGCAGGAGCATGTTTACATTTTCAAGCAGCACTGAAGACACAAGGGTGGCTGGAGCAGCGTGAGCTGTGGGTTGAGTGGGGCGGTATAAGGTCAGAGAAATAGCAGAGCTGGAGATCATAGAGGGTGTTGAGGGCAGTGTAAGGGCTTGGGTTTTCCCCTGTGTGAGATGGAGAGCCTCTGAGAGCTCTAAGAGGAGCAGGACATGACCCGACTTCTGCCGTAAAAGGACCACTCTGGCTCCTCGTCCTGCATTTAAACTGCAAAGGCGAGGGCAGAAGCAGGAAGCCCACCGAGGAGGCACAGACAGTGATCCACGAGGGAGGTGGTGGCCCAGGTGGCGGCAGGGGAGCTGGGGAGAGGTGGCTGGGTTCTAGAGATGCTGTGAAGGCTGGGGGGATAGGATTTGCTGATGGTTGGAGGATAAAAAAACAGAGAGAGTCCAAAGTCTAGTATCTAGCACAGAGCAGATGCTCAGTCCATTTATTTCCTCCATTCCTTTCTTTCTAATCCCTATTTGAGATGAAAGGATTGGGGAAAGGAGGTATCTGGAGGGATGGGAGAAATGAGGGCTCACGGGAAGAGAGGACAGTATGGGCCAGAGCACAAAGGCTAAGCTGGCCCTTTCCAGTAGCTCAGGAGGAAGGGGTGGAAGTAGAGCAGGGAGGGGTAAAATAACTCACCACCATACTTAATTTATTACCATTCCGAAGCAAAATATCTAGAGCCTTGAAAAAGGGGGCATCATGAGAAGGGCGTCATTTTCCGAGAGCTCTTCCCAGAGTGGGACTCGTGGAGTCTGACGGATACCAGGCTTCTGGACACAGGTGGAAAACTAGAAAAACTGAGACGTCTGCAGGGCCCTGATGCTTTCCTCACTGAAATATAATCAAGAGAAACGAGTCTTTCCCTTTCCTTCAAGTTTCTGCTAACATTGCTATGTTGTGTTGATAATGAAGAGCCTCAGGCAGAATTCTGGACTTCTGCCTCAGTTTCTTCTTGGGCACATCATATAGAGAGGAAATATGACAGCTCTGAAGTGCTCATTCTAGCCTCCCTGCTCTGGGGTCTGCACACACTCATAACTTTCATTTCCTTCTCAACATCACCCATGGCCATTCCATGCACTTCAGAAATCTGTTTCCAAAAACCAGGAATCCCTTGACTTGAGGGTGAGAGGCTTTAAAAAGCAGAGTTTCTAGAAGTCAAAAGCACTGGAAGAGAAAAGTGAAGCCACCCAGGAAACTGCTCTCAGGTGTGAGAAGAGAAATAAGAGACGATGCCGACACATGAATTCCAGGTTGGCTGCAACTTTATAAAAATGCTCAGGTTACGTATTGTATGATTTCTTTTATATGACATTTTTGAAATGACAAAGGTTTGGAATGGAGGACGGATCACTGGTGGCAGCAGCTGGGGTCCCGGAGTGCGGTAGAGGTGGGTGTGGCTATAAAAGACCAACATAAGGAATCCATGCCTCTTTGGGGTTGTTCTCTACCTTGACAAGTGGGGGTGAATATAGAATCACACCGATGATAAAATTATATAGAACTTAATGCATGCACACAAACGAGTAGGACTAAAACCAGACGCTGGGAGACTGAGTCTTTAATTGTCTGCATGCTTCAGACACCAACAAGAAAATGCAAAAAATTAAACAAAGAGTGTACTTACAAAAAGGAATGGCTAGTAAAAATAATGAAAAATATCCAATCTAGCTGAGAGCTAGGGAAATAGAAATTTAAACATTAAAATATCATTTTCACCCACCAAGGGTCAATATTACAATAAAAAGATGAAACAATGCTGGTAAAAGTATAATGAGATAAATGTTCCCATATGATGATATTAGGAGTATTAAGTGCTACAATATTTTTAAGGTAATACATTTTTGTTTAAGTGATAGATGCTCAGTATTAAAAATTGAAGAAGGAAAAGTAAAAGAATGGGAAAAATCATCTAAAATTTATCATCAAAAAATAGCATTAACGTTTGGCAAGCATTTCAGAATGCTTTCTACATATATAGTCAGCTAGACAAATAAAACTAATAACTAGAAAAGAGAATCAAATTATATGTGCTTTAAAAATAAAATGTATATAATTTTCCTTGAAATTAGCAAAAGGAAAAAACTCTTGTAATTGATGGAATTGCTGAACTTCAGGTAAAAATTTCTTAGTAGCGAGCAATATTACTTCTTAGATAACTTTTCAAAATTATAAAGATCATGCAAAATATCATGAACTGGGATTATTATATGTGTGTTTTAATACTTGTTAATAAGCATCTATTTCAATTTTCAAGTGATAAAACACAATCGAAAAAAAGAAAACTCTGTTGATTATGGGATTAAAAGCAGCAGTCTAAACATATGCATAAGCAACCACAAAAATTCCACCCTATTTTTTTTTTTGCGTGGGCAGGCACCAGAAATCAAACCCAGGTCTCCAGCATGGCAGGCGAGAATTCTGCCACTGAGCCACCATGGCCCACCCTCACCCTATTTTTAAATGAGCACCAAAACTTTGAAACAAGTTACTTCTAGGAAGAGTTTTCCAGAAAAAAATAATAGAATGTGCAATCCAAGCTAAATGACATTTAAAGTGAGAAAAACTACATGGGCATGCCTGTGTCCACCTCTGACACAGCGTTTCCGCCATGAACGTTCGTCATGGGCATCGACACAGAATGATTCCGCTAACCAGAAACCAGCAATGATCTCACACAGGCTGCAAGGTACTGTCCACTTTACTAAAAACAAAACAAATGAACAAACAAAACATTGTAAAGTACATATGTTAGTTTGCAAGCTGCTGGAATGCAATATAGCAGACCTCGAACCACTTTTCAAAAGGGGAATTTAATAAATTACAAGTTCACAGTTCTAAGGAAGTTGAAGTGTCCAAATGAAGGCATCAACAGGAGGTTCCCTTCACTCGAGAAAGGCCGATGGCTTAGGAACACCTCTGTCAGCTGGGTAGTCATGTGGCTGGCATCTGCTGGTCCCCTGTTCCGGGCTCCGTTGCTTTCAGCCTCTGTTTCTGTGGGGGTTCCTCACTTTGCTTCTCCAGGGCTGGCTTTCATCTCTTGGCTTCCCTTGACTCTCTCCAAGTTCTGGCTTACTTAACACCTCATGGTGATGTCTGCTGGGCTCCAAGCGTCTCCAAACATCCATGTCTCTGTTCTCCAAGCTCTCTCTGTCAGCTCTGAGGCTTCTGTCATTTCTGAGGTTTCTGTCTTCTCTGTAAGCTCTGTCAGCTCTGATTCTCTACAAAATGTTTCCTCTTTTAAAGGACTCCAGTAAACTAATCAGGACCCACCTGGAAGGGGCGGAGTCACATCTCCACCTAATCAAAGGCCACACCCACAACTGGGCGTGTCACATCTTTGTGGAGATAATCTAATCAAAAGTTGCTGCCCTACAGTATTGAATTAGGATTAAAATAAGCAGCTGCCTCCACATGGTTGAAATAAGATTAAAACATGGCTTTTCTGGAATACATAATACTTTTAAACAGGCACAGCGACTATAGAATGTTTTTCTTAACAGTGAAATTAGTGAACAATAGACACATTCTTGGCCTTAACAAGCAGGTGCATTCCGAATGGCATCTCCTATAACATTGTTAAACCCTGAGGATCTGGGGTGAGTCAGAACTGAAAAGTTGCAGCAGGCATGATGGTTTTCAAAGCAAAATAATCAGTGCCCCTCTTTGGAGACCTTTACAAAAAGGACAGCTTCTTAACTATCAGAGATGATTTTTACGTGGTCTGCCTGAAAGCAGATTCAATTTATTTTCTTCTCTATCACTATAAATGGAAAAAAAATAGCAAATATTCTCAGTAACTTAAACAACACTTTCTATAAGTTGTGTTTTATAGCAGTTTTAAGTAGAAAGTGACTTGGGGCAGCAATTTTCACACCTGATATTCTAGAAGTTCAAAGGCTCTCAAATGATTCATTAGATGTCCTAAAACTCTCACACCAAAATTACTTTTAACTCACTTTAACTTTTAAAAATGTTAAAAGCATGCAGTACTAAATGCATGACATGCAGTACTTTTAGGAGGTTGTGTTTGAATGTGTGTGTGTGAATTGAATTTTCATGTCACAGTTCACACAGATGTGCATGCATGCACGCATACACACAAACGCAAGCTGCTGAACATACCCGTGGACAAGATATACACAATGTGCATTTCATCACCACAGCACTAGGTCACACTAAAACTGCCCCGGGCCTCTCTCAAGCTAAATCAGTGCAGCACACAGCTGCAGGAACTCAGAAGGAGCAAAATCATTGATCTCCCTTTAATTACATTATGAGAGCATCAACAAACAAACCCATTCATCTAACCCAAAGCCCACACCAAGCACTGGTACTCAAAATCTCTGCCTCTAAAATAAATGCATTACCCTCTGCCTCCACCACCTCATCCCCTAAATCTTAATCTTTTCAACTGGCATCCACAAGCTGCTTCTTCCCTCCCCGCTCCCCACTGTCACTTTGGTATTTCAATAAATTTGCCCTTTTGAGCACTTAAATAGCATTTCATTGCATGTGAAAACCATGAAATTCTAATATCTAAAATCTAATGTCAAAACAGAACTATATATCATCATCCAATGTTATTAAAATAGAGAAAGAAGTCATATGTGAAGATGATCAAAGAAGTGAACTGGCCAACTTTGCCCAAATTCTCCAGCTCCAGGAAGTTATTTCCCACCCCCTAACTCAAATGAAAAGTTTTTATCATTCAAGCTGAGCCAACAGGATGGAAAAGTAAAGGTAACAATCATGAAAAATGATTTCCAGAGTACATAGCCAAATTTCTAGACTAGGATATAATCACTGCTTCTGTTTCTTCAAGATTTATTTTTCCATTACCTCCTTGCAAACAGCTTCCCTCCTTACCACGCTACAGAAATTGCATACCTTAAGGTCTTCAGTAGCCCCTTCGTGATAAGTCAGGTCGCTTTTCTCAATCTTTCTCTCTCCCTTCTCTAGCTTGTCCTTCATCCCACTGATTTCCCCTTCTTGAAACTCTCCTTGCCTCTGGCCTTCAGGATGTACCTGGGGTCTGGTTCTTTCCTGCCTCTCCACTTGCTACTTTTCACTTTTCTTCTCTGGTTACATGTGTAGGACATTTTGCTAACCTCTGTCACTCATTCTATTTTACTCTTTTTTCCAATTGCCATTCCACAATTTAAAAAAAAGGGGGATTCAAAACCACTGGCTCCCACTCACAAATACAAGATGTTTTCAGAGTTTAACTGAAAGGCTTTGGCCACCATGAATTTTCCTTGGATTGAGGTATGCGTCATCTGACTGAATGAGGCTGTTCAAGGAGTCAGTGAAAGCTCACAGGCCTCTTGCCCAAAGTCTTCTCCAAGGTGGGAGCAAACAGTGAAACTTTTTACCTCCATCATCATAGGTCAGATGCCAAGGACTCAAGGTTCACAGCACAAGGGCCAAAAGCTCAATTTGTTTCCCCAGTAACCAGAAACCTGTTGCTAATGAGACAAACACTAAATTAATATGTAATTAAAATCACCTTGTGCCCGCTGACACTCCTGAGAATCAGCACATTTGTCTAACGAAAGTATTATGTGATTTAAGTGGTTCTGAATTATGGAATTAGGACGTCACAGAGAGATGTGCTCAGCCAAAGTGTACCCTAATAAAACACAGTGTCCTCCAGAACCCTCACATGTCTGATGCCTAGGAAGAAAAGCCATGCTCACTGACTAAATGCTTGACTGATTTTGATACAAATGGAGGCAAAATTCCTTGCCTTCCCAAGAAAATATTCACTGACTATTAATATATCCCCGTAAATGTTACGGGGATATATTAATTTCATACTGCTTCTCAGGAGTTATTCATTCGGTGAGCCACCTAATTATCTGCTGAACGTGTATAGGCACCAAAGGTAATATAAAAAAGTAAATTAGAAATATTTCTTCTGGACAAGAAACTGACAGTCTGGTAGTAAGATTAAACATCCTTAAATAACTACCTTATAAGTGGAAAGAAAAATGCTGCAAGAACTGTCCACATAAAACATTACTTTTTAATTTTTTTTAATATTAGGATAGAAAGATTTATTTTAGTGCCAAGAAGTAAGATGCAGTAAGATGTAGCATTTGAGATGTATTACCTATTCTAATTCATTCATTCATTCAATAATTATTTATTAATTGCCAACAAAGAACAGGGATATGGAGGATATGGTAGTGACAAAATACACGTAACCCTTTCCTTATCTAGCTGACAGTCTCATCAGAAGCACAGAGTATAAATACCTGCAAAACACTGAGAAGCAGTGAGCTGAGTATTGTAACCAGGCAATTTCCAGGCAGACTTGTGTCTCCCATTTCTTGAGACATCCCTCTGATTCCGCTTTCCCAGACAGGAGGTCTTTGAATGGTGAAAAATGTTTGTCCATATTAAAGACCCATTTATGAACACTGATAGTATTTGTGTTTTATCTAGTAAGAAATTCAGCTCTACTGTGGAATAAAATTAGGGCAAACAAATGTTGGTCGTTCTGCTGATATTATACCCTAATATTAAATGCCAGATAATGTTTCTCAATTAGACATGATAATCCCCTTCACAATAGCCAGACAAACATAATATGTGTTAATACCAAACTACTTGGCTTGCTGGTGTAAATGCCTTCTCTTGGGCATCTGAGACAACTCCATTGGGACTCAGCCCAAGGTAACAGGTGATTAAAAAAGAAAGTGACTATTCATTTTTGCCACACAAGCAAAATTATTCGTATCACACCTGGTGTGCTTAATATATTAATATTCAGTGTTATTGCTCTAGAGCAGTATTTATTGCAGTCATGTTGCCCTTTGGTTTTTAATATGTCAAATCCTTTTTTTTAATCTCTTTTTTCCTTTATTGCAGCCTTCTTTTCTGTATAGTTCATCTTTTGTCTTGTATCTGATCCTTTTCTCATTTCTGTGTCCATAGTTTTAAAATACTTTCTTTGTGGTTCCCCTAAGGTTTATGCTACACAGCCTACATCTCTGACTACTAATTTGAAAAGATACCACCTTGGCTTCAGTAGCATACGTGTTCTCTGCTCCCATATCCCTCTGTTTCCCACCTTTATGTCATTTTTGACCCACATTACCTTTTTATGTTTTGCATGTCTATTATCAGGAAATGTTCCTTTATTCAATTATATTCTCGTTCCATTGTATTCTGACTCTTATAGGAATTAGAGAGTAGCGTTGTCTATTGAGGATACTGTACTGTTGGTTATATATATACATATACATTCAGTGCTATTAAATTTTGAATCTGCCCTTCTACTTACCTTTGCTGAAGATCTTCATTTCCTCACACTACTCCAAGTCATTCTCTCCTGTCTTTTCCTTTCAACCTGCAGAACTCCCTTTAAGTAAGTCTTATAGGGTAGGTCTTTTGCTGATGAACTCTCTGTTTTATCTGTGAATATTTTAAATTCTCCCTCAGCTTTGAAAGAGAGTTTTGTTGGATAAAGACTCATTAGCTGGCAGATATTTTTCTTTTTCAGTATCTTACATATATCATACCACTGCCTTCTCACTTTGATGATTTCTGATGAGAAATCAGCACTTAGTCTTATTGAGGATCCCTTGTATGTGACAATTTGCTTTTCTTTTGCTGCTTTCAGAATTCTCTTTATCTTCGGCATTTGACGTTCTGATTAGTATGTATCTCAGAGTAGATATATTAAAGTTTCTTCTCTTGGACTACCTTGTGCTTCTTCTACATGTATGTTTGTATCTTTCATTAGAGCTTGGAAATTTTTAGCCATTATTTCTTAAAATATTCTTTCAGTCCCTTTTCCCTTCTTCTTCTGGAACGCTCATGATGCATATATTTGGATGCTTCATGCTGTCACTCAAATCCCTGAGACACTGCTCAATTTTTTCTGTTCTTCTATTTGATTTCAACTGTCCTGTCTTCTAGTTCACTGATTCTTTCTTCTGCCTGCTCAAATCACACTATAGGCGTATAATGTGTTGTTAATCTCCATTATTGTAACTGTAAATCCCCATAATTTCTGTTGCTTCTTTTTAAACTTCCAAATTCTCATCTGTACTCATACAATGTCATCTTAATGCCCTTTAACTCTTTATCAATATTTTCCTTCATCTTCTTGAGTTGATTGAGAGTTGTTTGAACTTCTTTAACTAATTTTTCCAAATTCTGTGTCTCCTCCAAAGTTTTAATTTGTTCCTTGACTAAGCCATATGTCCCTGATTCTTATTATGACTTTTACTTTTTTGCTCATATCTGGACATCTGGTTTTTTAATGCATTAACTCAGAAAGTCAGTTTCTTCATCTTGTCTAGGATTTAATTGTTGATTGGCTTTCTGTTAAGATTCTTCTTGATGCTTAGTTCAATGTACTCTGGAATTTAGTGTAGCTCATATTTAACAGTTCAGATTTTCTTAACTCTTCTTCTTCTGTTTCTTGCCCTTGATATGCAGTACAGTTTTTAAGATTGCACTTTTTGTGCAATTATTTCACATTGAGGTAGAAGCTTCCTCTTCTCTGTCCCTTCATAAGGAATTTATCCATTCTGTTTGGCTTTCTGCACAATTTTTCCCCAGCTCTTATGATTTATTTAAATTCTCTTCCTCACTCAGTCCCTCTTTTCCCTACACTTCCCAATTCTGGGATCTGTCTTGTCTTACAGCAGTTTTGTTCCCTCCTCCCTTTTTTTCTGTGCGGTTTTCCTGTATCTAGTTTCTTCCCCATTAGGGTATCCTGCTGCAGGGACCTAGATGGGGTTCACCAAGAATAGGGGGGTCTATCCAGAAAGGTCCACTCTGCATTTAGCTGGTCCAAGGGATGGAGCCTGGACTGAGTGTGTGCACCTCTTGCCAAAAGGTCTGCCACAATTTCTCTCTCTCCCTGCCTCCCTGCCCCCTCCCCAAGAGCCCTTTCATCTGCAGCTTTCCTCAGTGGCTTGTGTTCCACCTTGGGTCCTCCTGCCATAACATGCATGGGGTTCTTACTCTCTGCTGTGAGTGGCTCTATAGTCTGCATCCCTTGCAGGAAACAACTGTGCTGGACCTGAGTAAGGGGGAGTCCAGACTGAAGGGTGCAGGAAGAAAATCTCCTAACTGATCTTGGAGATTATTTTTCTTTTTCTTTGATTTAGCGTTTGTAGAGTCCTTCTCCAGTCTCCATTTCCTCCAGGGTTCTAATCAAGTGGGGACTTGTCCTTTTATTTGTTAGTTCTGAGTTGAGACTTTCCCAGGGGATATTTTAGATCACACGTGTTAATGATGTCGTGCTGCTGAGTCATTTTTTTAAAGGTTTTTTCTTCTTTTTGTTTCCATTTAGTTTTTTGTGTCCTTTAATAAAATACAGTGCTTTTTTCCCTACAGTCTCCAATCTGCTATTAAACTCACCCACTTTATTTTTTTCTTTTAGTTAATGTATTTTATAGAGTAAGTGCTTTAATTTCATTTCTCTGCTAAGGTTTCCTACCTGTTGAATCATCAAGCACTCCTTTTATCCTAAGTTGCATAACATATTTACAATAGTTTTTTCTTAAGTTTTTGTCTAATGATTCAAATATCTGGGTCATCTCTGGTCCTGTTTATATTAACTGTTTGATGTTGTTGTGGCTGTTAGTCTCCTGATCTGGTTCACATTTTCCTTCCGTTTCACTGGCCTCATAATGTTTTGTCATCTGTTGAACATTATAAATACTACATTGTTGAGAGTCTGGATATATAAAATGACCTCCTACCTAAAGTATAGGAGATAAGGAAGGAGTTCTAATACTTCCTTAAACTCTTGATACCAAACCTGGTATGAAAAAGTCTATTATTCACTGTTTTCATAGGAGAGATATGGTACTAGGAAGGCTTATAAACCAACTAGTTTCAAGTGGCAAGTTCTCACTTTCTTTTCCTTTGTTTTATTTCCTATCATGTTTTGAAAGACCAGTTTACTCTAAATGCAGGAATTAACATTGTGTATACATTTTACTTGTGAGTGAATGGTTAAGGAAAGGGAGAGAGAGGTGAAAGAGAGAAAGAGTTTTCTATAATGGGCACATTAAATTGATTACATCTTTTCCCTAGAAAATTGGAGAAATGGCACTCAGGTCCTATTCAGACCAAATATATCATTTGTTGAGAGCTCCTATGTGATGCATCAACGTAAAATCTTTCCTTATTAAAGGTTGTTTGCTTCATTGTGATTAGTGGGATTACTAATCAGCAGCAGAAGAAAAGGAAGTAAAGATCACTCAAGGCCAAAAAGGAATGGTTTGTTAAAGAGAACAGCTTTTTCCTCGACCTGGAAAATATTTTCTATTTATTCTGCTTTAAAATGGTTTGCAGCATATAAAACATCCCCAGTTCTTTTCTCTTTGTCCCTGGATTCTACTTAGTCATTCTAGAACATTTTTACAGCCATTTAGCTCCATTTCCATTGATTTCTTTGACTGTGCTCAGAAAATATGATCACAAAATGTTCTCTTGCCATTAAGGTATCAAGAAGAAAGTACAATAATGTTCTTGCAAAAATAAAAGTTTATTTGTCCTATAGTTCATGACCAGATAGGAAACTTTTCTAAAGAAGAAATGAAAAAAATGCTTTCTCTACACTTCTTAAGTAAATGAATAGGAATAAATAAGAAACAAGCAATGTTCTAGGTATGGATGATATAAGTAAATGATGGTGCATAATTGGCAAATTTATCACAGTGGATTGATTAGTTTGATGTTATCTACACATAAATGGGCACGAGGTATCTAATGGAAAATGGTTAATGCAGTTTGGGACAGGAGATAATATTTAGTAATGCAATACTGATGCATTGCAGTGATAAAGAGAGGACACTCCTAAAATTTCCAGAGCTCTGCATCAGACATTTTTTGGCAGTGCAGACATTAGCAAGCTGTATTTCCTTAAATTCTAACACTATGTGGCTATACACATACTAATCAGAATATAAATCACCAAAACTTTAAGACAGTTTATGAGGATTCCATATTTAAAATCTGAACTTTGAACAATTGATGAGAGTGTACAAAAAACCTCTTCAGTTTGTCTACTAATCCTAACAGAAGATAGTTATTCATTTGACCAAAATCAGATACTAATTGGGAGAAGTTTGGAGAACTTCTCAGAACGAGGTAATGAAAGAAAAGAGATAATCAATTCCCTTATACCATCTACTTGGGTTAAGATTACTTAAAATATATATCCCTGACTTCCTATAGAAAATGTGAAGTTAATTATTTTTATAAAGAAGAAAGAAAAAAAAGAATTCAAATTTAAAAGACCTTTCATTACACCTCTTACTAAGTCTAGCACATTAACTCATTAAGTAATTTTTGCTTAAGTTTGAGATTTTTGTCAAAGGCCATGTGTTCTTCCAGAAGGAGGAAATAAGATGTTCTTTTCACAGAGAGAAATTTGCAGAATTGTTTTCCTTGTTTTTTTACTTTGAAAATCATAACTTCTGTGATTATTGGAATACTTTCAGCGACAGGCTATCTGATCAGTAAGCACTCTTAATGAACTATCCCCTGCAGTTCTCTCATAACATGCAGAGGGTTTTTTCTAGTTTTACAGATGAGAAAACTAAAGATTGAAGAACTTAAACACTTATCCGGGGATTCACAGTAAGTGGCAACTTAGTCTGGGAGGCAGCACTGCATGGTGATTTAGCTGCATGGGCTTAGGGGCAACTAAAACCTGTTCAAATCCCAGCTTTGCCAAAGATGTTACCTCCCTCTCATTTTAAGTGATATTAAATAATATCTTTAGAATTGCAATTAAGAACTAGAAACTACTCACAAGGGATTTCCAAAATCCAAAAGAAGAATATTTACAAGAAAGTGTCCACCTAATTTCACATTTAAGTTCTAATATTTTGTTTTTCAGTCAAGTCTTCATATTTTCAAAAACTGTATTTTGAACTAAAAACCTTTCCTTTTTTAAAAATGTTAAAATGCTTGATAAACTTGAAGAATCACCAAAGTAACAAATTTGCCACAGTCGGTTCAGCATTTTATATGTTCTATATATATATATATATCTTAGTAAAGCACATCTTTGGTTTCTGGGAGCCATTTTAGAGTATGAGAAAAGAAAATGAAATGAAGATTATGGCTGGAGAGGGAACTGAAATAAAAAAAAACAGAAGGGAAAGTGCTAGAATGAGATAGGGTGAGGACTAAATCAGATGGAAGTAGCTGAGCCATAGTTAGAAATGGAAAAAAATCATCTTTCATTTATCCCTTCAAAGAGTTTATAATCTAGGACAAGATGACAAATATTTTATCTCATTTGTAAACTTCTTCTGATTGATAGTAGCTGCCTGGAGTGTTGTGCTGAGAAGGATTCTAAAGCTCTGTTTGGGTTTACGCAGAAAGTGTTCTGAAGATATTGATATATGTCATTTGGGCATAAAATAGAGAATGGCCACATGGAGGCTTTATATTTACTATCTCTTATCTGGGTGGGGTGGGGGTAGAAATAGGGACTAATAGTCTCCAACTACTTGCTTTACCTCAGGTACTTACTTCATATACATTATCTTATTAAATCCTCACCAAACTAATCAGGTAAGAAATACAATTCACATTTTATAGAGGAGAAAACTCATTTTCTGGGAGAATAACTGTGTGCTACTCAAAGAAAGAGGGAAAAAAAGAATGACTTTGAGATGGAAGGAAGGGAAGGCAATGTCCAAATAATCATTCATACATATGAAAAGCTGAGTCTATTACTATTATTTAGAAGGAATCTATATACTTTAGTGTCTTCTTATCCTATTGATTCCAGTGTTTCCAACATTTCCTATGTTTAAGTATCACAAAATTCTGCAGTATTAATTGCTTCATTTTTCAAGAGGTGTCACTGTGCTAATTATAACTACTTTGTGAATACTTTTTCTCTTTGGAAATTGTTTTAGAGTTTGAAAGAGACTTTATTCAAACTTTGTGAGATCTGCTTTAGGACCACAAAAGGATTATTTTAGACCAATCAAGAGAAAAACATGCTAGTCTGAGAATATAGATTCATTAGCAATCTCAGCTCTACCAATAACTTGATCTGCATCTTGGATTCTTCATTCTGTCTTTTTAGGCCTTAGTTGTCCACTAAGGGGGTTGAGCTGACCCCTCGAAGGTCTATGTTTATGACTAACTGTTGTGATTTCTGAGTTCATAATGCAACACTTACTGGAAAGAGTTGGAGGGGCTTTAATGTGAATAATAAATAATATCGGCTGGAAGCAAAGAAGAAACCATTGCATGTTTGTTTGTTTTTTTAAAACTAGGTAAGACATGTTTAAGAGTTCCATCTGGCTAAAAGCCTCAAGCTTGGCCCAGAGATCCAAGGACAGGTGTGTACTTAGCACTTGCTATGGGTAAGGTACATGTAGGTGTGAGAGGAATTTAAAGTTGTAGAAAACACAAGTTTACTTTAAACTTAGGAAGAATGAGGGGACTTAAATAACTATAACAAAGAGTAGAAAATAAAAAGAATCATAAATATCATACAAATGAATTGCCATGGGAGAAAAGTGGCAGGGCATATTACCTCCTATGCGAGCACAGAAGTGGTAGAAGAAGTCTCCATGGTTAGAGCTTCATGAGCAGGACTTCAAAAAGTCACCAAGCCTTGGCCATATCCAGAAGAGGGTGAAGATGAAGGTGATCCAGCCAGAGGGACAACCACGAGCAAAGACAAGGAGATGGGAACGGGAAGAGTGAAAAGCTCCATGTGGTTGGGCCGAAAGGTCCCTAAAGGGAGTTGTAGATGACAATGGAAAATAGTACAGCCTTCAGTGCCAAAACAAAAGAGGTAAAGATCTTGTTTTCTAAGTTTAATCATTTTGGGCAAAAGAATAAAACTCTTATCCCTGTGCCAGACTAATACGGCAGCAGGATGTGATGCGAATTGCAATGAGAAGTTTAGGGGAATGAGAAGGTCAATTAAGAACTACTTTCAAGTCTAACCAAGAACTAACAAGTGACCTAATTAGCATAATTACAGTGAGAACGGAGATGGGGAAAGATACAAAAGCTAATAATAATCATCATAATAGCTAAAATCTATTGGTGATTTACTATTCACCCTGCACTGTTCTGAGAATATGTAAGTAACTCACTTAATCATCATAACAATCCTATTGAGTAAAGTTTTTTATTATTTTCCATTTTACAGATGCAGAAAGTGAGACACAGAAGGTGACAAATGTCCTATTTCCCCAATTAAGGAATCTGCCTTTGATTCCAGAGCTCTCGTTCTTAACCATTCTAGTATACTGCTTCTGGGCAGAAATAAGATTGACATAATGTGACCATTGATTGAGGATAAGAGGCCAGAAGAAGGAGGAATCAAAGTCATCACTGAGATTCCAAGCTTAGTTGCCAGGAGGATGGTGATGTAATTATAAAAAAAAAAAAAAAATAGAGACTCCAGGAGGTGAGGCATACTGAGGAGAAAGATTATGAGTTCAGGGTCCATTGCACTGAAATGGCATCCATGCCTGTAGGTAAGTGGTGATAACAGATAAATTGAGGCCGGGCATCTGAGAGAGAGGCTGGGGTCAGAGGAAAGGGCTTGTGGAGGTAGGACTCAGGCCATGACAGCAAGTAGGAGGAGGCCAGAGGACAGACCCCTGGGGAGCATTTCAATGGAAAAAGAAATGTGGCCGAGAAGGGGTTAAAATGAAAATGCAGAGCTGCCGAAGAAGGACATGAGTCTGGAGGGTACGTGCTATGGGAACTAAAGAAAATGTGGCTCCAGGGGGCTATGAATTAAGCTGTCTGACAAACTGAGAAAAGGAAAGCAATGTGTAAAGCCATCTAGGAAAATTCTTTCCAGTGAGTTTTTTTAATTTCTTAATGACACCTATGCCAGTTTGAAAGGATTTATGTACCCTGGAAAAGCCATGTCTTAATTCTAATCCAATATTGCGGGGGCAGCCCTTTGTTTTAATCCCTATTCAGTACTGCATAGTGGGAACTTGATAAGGTTATCTCCATGGAGATGTGATTCACCCAATTATGGGTATTAACCTTGGATTAGAAGGAGATGTGATTCCACCCATTCCAGGTGGGTCTTAATTTGTTTACTAGAATCCTTTAAAAGAGGAAGCATCTTGGACAAAGCTTCAGAATGACAGAACATCAGAGCCATGACAGAACCCGCACAGCCAGAGTCTTTTGGACATAAAGAGGGGAAACGTCCCTAGGGGAGCTTCATGAAAGAAGAAGCCAGTAGAGAAACTTAGCAGACACTACCATATTTGCTATGTGTCTTTCAGTTGAGAGAGAAATGCTGAACTTCACTGACCTTCACTGAGTGAAGATAACCTCTTGTTGGTGCCTTAATTTGGACATTTTTATAGACTTGCTTTAATTGGGACATTTTCTCAGCCTTAGCCCTGCAAACCAGCAACTTATTAAATTCCCCTTTTCGAAAGCCATTCCATTTCTGGTATACTGCATTCTGGCAGCTAGCAAACTAGAACATCACCCAAAGAAGTAATGTGGTTTCCACAGGAGTCTAACTCTATACTGATTGAGAACAATGAGAAAACGTGATGTGTCATCAAACATAGTTCATTCTAAAGATGCAGAACTGTGCAAACCATCACCTGGATTCTGATACTTTCAGGGAACCTCTGTTCTCATATGCAGTCAATAAAATAGGAAATTGTGTTGGTTTGAAAGGATGTATGGACCCTAGAAAAGCCATATTTTAATCCTAATCCCATTTCATAAATCCATCTATTTCTTCTAATCCCTTTTCAGTACTGTATGCTTGAATCTGTAATTAGATCATCTCCCTGGAGATCTGACTCAATCAAGAGTGGTTGTTAAACTGGATTAGGTGGAGACCTGTCTCCACCCACTCGGATGGGTCTTAATTAGTTTACTGGAATCCTATAAAAAAGGAAACATTTTGGAGAAATCTAGAGATTCTGAGAGAGCAGAACAACATAGCCATGGGAAGCAGAGTCCACCAGCCAGCGACTTTTGGAGATGAAGAAGGAAAACACCTCCTGGGGAGCCTCATGAAACAGGAAGCCAGGAGAGAAAAGCTAGTAGATGATGCCATGTTTGCCACATGCCTTTCCATCTGAGAGAGAAACCCTGACCCTATTTGCCATGTGCCTTCTCACTTGTGAGAGAAACCCCGAACTTTAGCTGCCTTCTTGAACCAAGGTATCTTTTCTTGGGTGCCTTAGATTGAACGTTTCTATAGCCTTGCTTTAATTGGGACATTATCTCAGCCTTAGAATTGTAAACAAGCCATTTATTAAATTCCCCTTTTTAAAAGCCATTCCATTTCTGGTATATTGCATTCTGGCAGCTAGCAAACTAGAACAGAAATAAATATTCCCTGCTTACCTATAAGATTTACTCAATTCTTTAGAAATATATCACTAAATGAATAACTCCACTGATCCAAGACTATGCCCATGTCATCATATGCTGTGAACTTCTCCATCTCAGCTACCATTGCTTATGCTATTGTTCACCCAGTGAAATATGTGAGAAATTGATTTTTTAATTTAAATACTGAGAGAAAATAGTTTGCATCCCCATTGTGTGACTGATTTTGTCGTGGGAAGATATGTGGCTTTATGCCAGGTGAATCAGGGCTGTGGGCTTCCAGTGCTCTGCCCTCCCAAGTGTCCTCTGGCCAGTTGGGATGACTCAGCTCGAGACCTGTCAGCTTTTGGCAAAGAAACTAACTTGAGCTGAGCCAGTGACTAGGAAGAAGTACACTTAGAAGAAATACAGAACTACATTTACAACTCTAGTTTTCCCTAACTCAAGGAGGTAATTCTGATATTTGCAAAAATAGGAAGTGGCTCCCCAGTAACAACCTATCTGTAGTCCACATTTATGCCTGATACCACATTGTTTTCAATTCTTTTCTTACTTTTTTGTTTTGTTTCACTGTAAATAAAAATGCCTAGGGATACAATGACATAGGTCCCATGAAATGCTGGGAGGAAGAAGAAATGTCAGCGAGCAAAAGTCAAAAGTATTTATATTTAGAAACTGAAAGAAATGCCAGTTATATAATTTCAAAGAATAGGTTCTTGCTTTGACCACAGATCACCTTTCCAATTAAGTGCCTCTGTCCCCTGTAGTGCTCTCACATCTGTGTTCCCGCTGGCAGAATTCAGCATAGGGAAAGCATAGTTGTCATTGGATAAAACACATTTATTTCCCAGCAGAGAAAATTAACTGTCTTCGTGTTACTGCTCTCAATGTAAATATATTATATATTTAATTCCAAACCACCTGCTAATTTGCTTTAAATTGACCTGGTAATAACTGCTTAAAAGTAATGGCGGTGAAACAGCTTCTGCTTTTTGAAGGCTAATTTTGACAGCAGGTGCTTTTAATGCCACTATAATTTTTCCCAATAAAGATCATTATCTCTTAATTGTAAATGGCAGCTGTGCTGAGAGTATTCTGATATACGATGATGATTTGATTGATTACAGGAATTCCAGTCCCACTATAGTAAGGAGTCTATTCTTGTTGAAAATATCATCAAAATTTTAAATATTAACTCACATTAGTTGACTTTGTCACAAATTGTTGGTCATGAAGTAATTTTTTTAAGAACAGACAATTATCCTTCCTTTTTTAATAAAAATTTTCAAAAAAATAAACAAAACATTCAAGTTTGACTTTAAATAACATTTTCCTCAACAAAGCTAGATACACAGTGAAGCAAAACAGTTTAGACAAAGCATTTTCTTTGAAGATTACAATTTATATATATATATATATATATTTTTTTTTTTTTGCATGGGCAGGCACCAGAAATTGAACCTGGGTCTTGGACGTATGGTATTTAATATCTGTATAAATATGTAGATGTTCTCTACATCTTTAAGAAAAATGAAGGATGATGGTAACCCACTCAAGACTTTGCATGTTTTTAGAAGTAATACTTCTCATAGAAACCCAGTTTTGCTATTTTCTCCAAAGTATATGCTAAGCATGAGCGTGAATAGAAAAGGATAAGGTATCCTTGAAATCAATCCAATCTTTAGGTCAAAGAGACTGTAAGAACATGGCTTCATTATAGAATATCCGTGTATGTGTAGGAGACAGACTAGGGGAGAAAGGGATTAATGGACAAAAATGAAGTTAAAAGAGTCTTAATGTGAAGGAACTTCAGTGCTCTACTAATGATTAGAACTTTGATTTGAAGATAAAGAATTATCACCAAAGTTTTTTTTTTTTAAGCAAAGAGTAAAAAATCAGACCAGAGATTCAGAACAATAATTCAGACGGTACAAAACATAAATTAACATGGGAATTCACAGGCCAAAATGTAATACCAGGAACCAAATTTTCTCTTCTGGCTGAAACAACTACAAAACTCAACAAAATGCCTTAAACAAGGTTTTAAACATTGGCATCAGCCATTATCAGACAGTGATCCCTGGGAGTGAAGGAGCAAATGGACCGGGCTCTGCGATTGCCCAGATTCCTGTGTGGAGACAGGACTTGGGAGGCAGCACAGGGAATATTAATATTAATTGATATCAATCAACCTGACAGAGATTACAGGATTCTTAGACACATGCATTAACAGTTATAACTGCACTCCAAATGTTCAAGCAGTAAAGAATGGTTGGGCATGTAAGTAGAGGTATAAAAAATATTTTAAAAAGAACAAATTGAACTTCTAGAGGTTAAAAATATGTATATATATATATATATAGAGAGAGAGAGAGAGAGAGAATGAAAAAACTGGAATGGGATTAATAGAATATTAGACACTACAGAAAAAATATCAATGAAGCTGAAAATTTAACATTAGGAAACATCCAAAATGAAAGATGGAGAGAAAAAGAATCCTCAGATTTAAATGAATATTACTGAGCTAGGGCACAAATTCATGCATTGGAGTACCTGAAGGAAAGAAAAGGGATAATGCACAGAAAAAACAGGAGAAGATATAATGGGAAGTATTCCAAGCTGGGTGTAAACTACAACCCCACAGATCCAAGCAGATAAAAGAATCCTGCGTACCACAAGCACGAGTATAATAACAACAAGGAAGTTTATAATCCAATTGCCTAAAACCAGTGATAAAATAGTAAATCCTAAAAGCAGCTAGGGATAAAAAGATATTATGTACAGAGAACTAAAGACAAAAATGACAACAGGCTTCTTCTTGGAAACAGTATGTCAGAAGACGTGGAGAAACCTCATTCAAAGACAGATAGAAAAGAAACTTTGTCCACTGAGAATTTCATAACCAGGGAAAATATGTCTACAGATCTAAGATGAAACAGAGACTATTTTATAACATACAAAACCGGGAATAATCCATTGCCAGCAGATCTGCAATACAAGAAATATCAAAAATGTCCTTCAGTCAAAAGGAAATTGATACTATATGGAAATATGGATCTACTGCAGGAATGAAAGGCACTGGAAATGGAAAATATATTTTTACTTTATTTAAAAATTAACTGATGATGGGAATATGAAGTAGTACTAGCCACTTTGGAAGGCAGGTTGGCAGTTTCTTCCGAAACCCAGCGTGGCTTTACCGTAGAGTCTGGCGGTTGCACTCCTAGGTATTAACTCACCTGAGATGGAAACTCCTGTCCTCACAAAAACAGACGCATGAATGTTTATAGCAGCTTTTTCATAATTGCCAAAATCCAGAAGCAACCAAGATATTTCCTTATGGGTGGATGGATAAATAAACCCACAGCGAAAATTATACATAATGTTGAAATGCTGACTTAAAGAACAAGGCAAGATTCTTTCTCACAACTTCAACTCCTCAACTCTTGTGTACTGGAGGTTCAAGCCAATGCAATAAAGATATATACATATATATATATATTCCTTTTGGATCTGGATTCTTATAGAATATATATACATTGATACATAAGAATCCAGATCAAAGGGAAGGGAGATAATCTGCTCCTAGGCTGCTACCACTTCCTTCCCAGTTCCTCCCCAGCAAACTGCCAGATGTGCTCAGGGAAAACAAATCTGTTCAGATAACCTCTATCTCTAATGGCAGAAATTTTTATTTTTATTTCTAAGAAAAAATTATAAAGAGCCACAGCTGCTTCTTTTAAATTAAAGAAGTTGCAGGTTTATAGAAAAATCACATAGAAAACTTGGAAATCCTGTATACCACTCTGTTATAAATAGCTTGCATTACTGTGGTATATTTGTTGCAATTGATGAAAGAACATGTTTATAATAGTACTAATAACTATAGTCCATGGTTTACATTAGGGATCAGTGTTTGGATTGGGAAGGTCCATGGATTTTTTTTTCTTAATTTTTATTTTAGTAACGCATATACAACCTAAAATTACTCCTTTTAACCACTTTCAAATGAATAATTAAGTCATGTACATTATGTTCACAATATTGTGTTGTCATTACCACCATCATCAAAAGTTTCGCATCAGCCTTATGGAGAGAAAGCCAGATGGAGGAACAGAAGCGGGAAGTCAAAGAAAGACAACAGAAGCCAATGGAGAAAGGAGAGGACATTGCCATGTGAAGGAATAGCCAAGCTATCTCCAAGATTGCCCGCCATCCAGAATGCTGCCTATCCTGGGAGGAACAAGCCTTCCAGCCTCTGAAACCATGAGACAATAGATTTCCATTGTTTAAGCCCAAAGAAAATATTTCTCATCCACACAAATAACATTCTTACAATTTAAGCATTAATTCCCATCCTGTATCCCAATCTAGGCCCCTGGTAACCTATATTCTAGTTTCTGAATCGATGAGATTGCTTATTTTAATTATTTCATATCAGTGAATTCATACATTATTTGTCCTTTTATGTCTGACTTATTTCACTCAGCATGCTATCTTCAAGGCTCATCCATGTTGTCACATGTATCAAAGCTTTATTCCTTTTACAGCAGAACAATATTCCATTGTATGTATGTGCCACACACTGCTCCTCAGTCTGGATAATTTCAATTATCCTGTCTTCAAGGACAGATTCTGTCTTCTGCCACCTCCAATATGCTGTTGAAACCACCTTGGAAATTTCTCATTTCAGTTACGGTGTTCCTCATCTTCAGTATTTCTGTTTGGTTCCTTTTTGTGATTTCTACCTGTTTATCGAAGTTCTGTTTTTGTTCATGTTTAGTTTTCCTTATTTCCTTTAATTCTTTGCCCATGTTTTCTTTTAGCTCTTTTAAATCAAAGACAATTAAAAAAATCTTCGTCAGGAATTTCTCTTCCTCCTTGATGATTTCTACTAATGCTTTATCTTGCTCCTCTGTCTGGCCATCATTTCCTATTTCTTTGCATGCCTTGTAATTTTTAGCAGCATATTGGAAATTTTAAGGTGTTATTTCTGGAATTTAGTTACAAATTGTTAGTTCTTTAAACATATTATCAACTAGTGTATAACAGAGACTTCCTTGATTGCCAGGAGCTGACAAAAAAGAAGGAAGAGGAAGAGGAGGGGCAGGAGGAGAAAGAAAGAAAGGGAGAGAGAGAGAGAGAGAGAGAGGGAAGGAAGGAAGGAAGGAAGGAAGGAAGGAAGGAAGGAAGGAAGGAAAGAAAGAAAGGAAAGAAAGCAAGAAGGAAAGCAAGCAAGAAAGGAAGAAGGAAGGAAGGAAGGGAGGGAGGGAGGGAGGGAGGGAGGGAGGAAGGAAGGAAGGAAGGAAGGAAGGAAGGAAGGAAGGAAGGAAGAAAGAAAAGGAAGGAAGAAAATGAAGGAAGGGAGGAAGAAAGGACCTTTCACAGGTTTTGCAGATTGAGCTGTGTTTCAATTTCCTATTGCCAAAGCAAAAACCATGCAATTGGTTGGCTTAAACAAGTGGAATTTATTGGTCATGGTCTTGCAGGCTATGAGAAGTCCAAAATCAAAGTTTCATCAAGGCAATGCTTTCTCCCAGAAGACTGTGGCATTCTGGAGTTGGCTGCCAGGTGTCCCTAGTCCCTGGCTTTTCTGTTACATTGCAATGCACATAGTGGCTGCTCCAGGCTCCTCAGTTCCATTGACTTCCAGCTTCTGGCTGCTCTCTGTGTGCCTTTTTCTCTTTCTGTAACCTTCTCTATAAGGTCTTCAATAATAGGCTTAAAACCAACCTGATTCAGCTGGGATACACCTTAACGGAAGTAACCCCATCAAAAGGCCCTATTTACAATAGTTCACACCCATAGGAATAGGTTAAGTTTGAGAACATGTTTTTCCTGGGGTTCATAGCTCCATACCACCACAGCCTGTGTGAGTGCTCTCCTGGAGAGCTAAGCCATCATAAAAACAATGGCTCTAAAAAACAAACTAAGTGTATTAGTTTGCAAGCTACTGGAATGTGATATATCAGAACTGAAACAGCTTTTTAAAAGGGGAATTTATTAAGTTACAAGTTTACAGTTCTAAGCCCATAAAAATGTCCAAACTAAGGCACCCAGGAAAAGATACCTTAATTCAAGGAAAACCAATGCATCTGGAACACCTCTGTCATCTAGGGAAGCATGCTGGTCACTTTCTGGTCCCTTCCTCCTGGACTCCGTTGCTTTCAGCCTGTTCCTGTGGGGGTTCCTCACTTTGCTTCTCTGGGGCTGGTTTTCATCTCTCGGCTTCCCTTGTCTCTCCCAAGGTTCTGGTTTGCTTAACATCTTAGAGAGGTGTCTTCTGGACTTCAAGCATCTCCAAACATCTGTGTCTCTGTTCTCCAAGTGTTGACATCTGTGTCAGCTCTGCTCTGCAGTGTCTGTCAGCTCTGTCATTCCTGAGGTTTCTCCAAAATGTCTCCTCTCTTAAAGGATTCCAGTAAACCATTCAAGACCCACCTGGAATGGTGGGGTCACATCTCCCTCTAGTCAACGTCATACCCACAATTGTGTGTGTCACATCACTAGAAGTAAGCCAATCTTATCAAAGATTTCCAACCTATAGAATTCAATCAGGATTAAAATACACAGCTGCTCTCACAAAATCAGACCAGGGTCAAAACATGGCTTTCCTGGGGTACATAATAGATTCAAACTGGCACACCTGGGTGAATGGTTGGAGTGCTCCTGGTCTTCTCTGAACGTCCATCTTGTCCTGGGCATGAGTGTGTGACCTTGAGGATTCCCCCATTTACACAAATCCAAGTATTTTCTTTTCCCTAAGAAATAGTCTTCCTCCTGGTTCTGAGTGCAATTTTTTATCTTGAAACTGGTAATCTTTTTCCCCAGGCAGCTTCAGTTTCATTGCTTTTTACAGTGTATTAGCCACCCTGTGAGCCATTTCTACATACTGAGCAAGTGCTAGTCCAGCCATCCTCAGCCAGTGTCCGGGTTCAGTGCTTCTGATGACCACTGGAGAGATTGGTCCATGCAGATATGCGCCCTAGTTTGTGCGTAAGCATGACTCTGTTCCCTCCAGAACCAGGCACAGGCACCCTCCCTGGGAACACAGTCTGGCTCCACACTGGGTCAAAGAGTGGGGAGAAGAAGGACCAGCAATGGTGCCACATGACATTTCCTACCATTTTTAACTTTCTTTTTTCTTGATTCAGAATTCTTTCAGTTACTACAACCTTTTCACTATTTTCTGGAAATCTACAAAGATGGTTATGCCTGTTTTTGCTTCTTATTTAAAACTGCTGTGGGAGAACAGACTCTTGGAGCATCTCACGCCATCATTCTGGTGGTGTTACTCCCCATTTATTTAATTTTTAATTATCCGAGGCCCACTGTATCCAAGAAAAATAGTTTAACTGAATATCTGAGCAAAAAGTGTAAATTTGAAGAGCAAAGCAAAGACAATAGCAGTGTAGGATCCAACCCAAAGTTAACCTAAGTCTCTTGAAGATCCGTGAGTCAAGATCTTAATTTGATATGTTCCTCAGATCTTCTATTCAAGCAGAGTTTTTTAAAGTTTTCATGTTTCGATAGCTTTCTTTCATTGTTTCTGGCTTTAAGTTTGCTTTGTTACGTGTCCTCTTTCCTTACCTCTAGCATTCATCTTTTCAAAAGAATTAATAGTACTTGAACCTCCCACACAATGATCCTCAAAGAGTTCCCACGCTCGGTTTAGTTAATACAATATGAGAGTAAGAAAAAGTCTAAAATAACTGCTATTTTAAGAACAAAGATAGGTATTCAAAAAGAATAGAATTACTCAAAAGATTCAGCCCCCTGAGGAAATACATAACAATAACACATAAAAAGTAATTAAAACATTCCTGGTATACTCCAAAGTGATCAGAAGAATTTAATTACAAACTTCAGAGTCACGTTATGAAGCCTTACACCATGGCTAGAAGCAAGGAGTGACCAAGCCAGCCAAGACATAATCACAGTCTTCTTAATTATATCTCTCCCAGAGAACCACTAGCCTCTTCTATCACAGAAGCATTTTATGCCATTTCTAATAGCATTCTCATTAACTTTTTCAAATGCCCTAAAAAGTTCACAAAGGAACACTGATGTTCCTTGCGAAGCTGCCATATTCAGATCTGCTATGAGGAAAGGAAGTGCTGCTGGTATAACATGCACCAGTAAAATGGTCTTCAGTCATCAAACACGAACCAAAGCATACATCTGCAGAATGCACTCTGACTGATGGCATAAGGAAAGGAGGCAGCATATAACCCCTCGGCTTTCAGGGTTATACACTGGCCTCATTTGTCTTATGGCAACAATCATCTACTAATTTAGAAATCTCCTTACCTCCGATCAAGCCTAAGATTTGACTCTTTAGATACAAAAGTAGATTAAATAACAAAGACAATATTATTGCTTTTAGAAGGCATCTTTTGAAATACAGGCGTTATCTAGAAGCAGAGGAGATGGGTTTCATCCAAGATCACAAGATAGCCATTCCAGTTATCTCATCCAAGCATAACAGTATTTCTAGGCAGAAAACAAGCCATATTGTCTGTCTTTCTGTAGTGCAAGGAAAGACTTCCCAGAAGCCCACAAAATACTTTTATTTATGTAGCATTAGCCTAAAATATATCACAAGCCAACGACTGAAGCAATCACTAGCAAACAAACTAGACTTAATCATGACCTGCTAAAACCCATCAGAATTCCCTCTCTGGGAAGGAGAATGGGTCAGTCTCTCTCTAAGCATGTGACCAGAGAGAAGCGGGTGGGTACCTAGGCCAAATAAGCACCTCCTTAGGACAGGGGAGGGCAAAGAGAATGAATATTGTCTACTGCTAAAAGGATGAGATCTAGGAAACGTAGAGAAATTGAACATCCCACAGGGGAAGACATTAACAAGAGAAATACAGAAGGTCATAAAGAGCACTCGAAAGAGGTAATATTGAAGGAACACATCACCCTTCTAGAAGTTTTCTACAACTAGCTCTGCCAGCATCCAAAACAATCAATCCCTTGACACATGGCTCTCCTATGAAAAGGAACGTTATATACTCCATTGAAGAGTGGAAAGAAAGAAAAGAAATACCAAGGTAAAAACAGTTCTCCTGAGAAAAACATTCACCTGAGTAATTCACACCACTTATGCTTAGTGATAATATGATGGATAGTTTCAGGCCAAACAACTTGGCCAGGTGATGATGCCAGGTTGCCTGGTCAGGTGAGCACTGGCCTAACCATTACTGCAAGTATATTTCATGGCTGGTTGACAGACCAGAAGTAGGGTTTATTAAATCATCAGTCAGTTCATTGAATGTGTGGTTGATGACATCTACAATCAACTAAGGATGTATCTTCCACAAACAAGAAAATCCAATGAGTTGGAATTGATCCAATCAGTAGAAGACTTTTAAGGGAGAAGAGAGAATTTTCACCTCCTCCTCAGCCACTGAGCCTCCCCAGTAGAGTTTGTCGAGACCCTTCATCAGAGTTGCCAGCCTCATGGCCTGCCCGTAGATTTTGGACTCTTACATCCCTGTGGTTGTTTTAGTCACTTTTAAATTAGATATATATATTTTTTTTTCTTTTTTTTTTTTTTTGCATGGGCAGACACTGAGGATCAAACCCTGGTCTCCAGCATAGCAAGCAAGAACTCTGCCACTGAGCCACTGTGGCCCGCCCTTGAGTCATTTTTATAAACCTCATATTTACAGACATGTCCTGTTGCTTCTGTTTCTCTGGAGAACCCTGATTAAGACAAACCTTTACATTTAACTCAAGTCAACAATGCGTGTGTACAAATAACTTCCAAAAGATATTATTAGAAAAGGAAAAGGATATCCTTTCCAATCCCTAATCAATAGATACTTGTTACATACAACATGTTAACATATAAAATTGTAATAGCAAAAAGAGGTAAGATTTGTAGCTCTCAAAGTCTTTTACAAGAAGGCACTTACTAATCTCAATATGGGAGATAGTTCCTAAACATTTTCCAATCAATGAAGAATAGCTCCTCCCTGATACATAAACACAAATGGCAAGTATATTTAAGTAAAGGCAAGCCTAAACAGAATGAAATACATTCTTTCAGTTAAATAATTTTATGGGTGCTGGCCTACAATGAGTTGTTAATTTAAGAGCGCCCATTTAGCACTGAAGCGTACTTTGTTGTATCTAATTAATGGTTTAACTCACAAGTTCCTTGACTGATTGTTTGTACCTCCGGGGTAGGTATTTGTTTCCTCCTGATAAACCTGCCCATTATACATGTTCATTATAAGCTGAATACAGAGACTCTGTCCTTTTCAGTTACCCACAATTTTGAAATTATTTGTGTTCCAAAATTATATTTGAAATTTTGAACTTGAAAATTAAACCAATTTCCCCTTTAAAAATGAGGCCATAGTAGGTCTCTAGGGTGGACCATGAAACTCTCTTTCACAGATAATACAGCAAATATAGTTTTCCTTGCAATGAAAAGTAGGAGACAATAGTAATAGAGGCTAAAATGATTGCTTTAGAAGTTTGTGATTTAAAGCTAGAGCATCTTTGAAGAATAACGCAGTCAGTGATTGCCATGACAAAACAGCCTCCACAACTAAAAGCCTAGTAACTAAGTGACATATGTCCTGGTGCAAAATGCTGCCCTGTTTCACAGTCACTGACATCAAATACTCTTTATCTGACTTGTTGTGAGTAAGCATTTGCTGAAAAAGCTCACCAGCAGTTTTCATCTAAGGAACAGGATACCAGTTCAAATAAATTAGGAATTTTATTTTGTTTGACTCATTTTCAAAAAATAGTTCACAAGATAATTGCAGGGTAGGGGAGGAGTTGTACAATTTGACAATTATTGAGAACTAAATATTTTTCAAAGTACTGGTATTGCATATTTAAAATATGTAAATATACATATTTTAGTTTACACCGGTTTCAGGTCCTATCACAAAATAATTTGTTAGAAGGCATCTCTCTTAAACTTAGGATGGAGTCCCATGGCCGTCTAATCAATTTTCTCTTCTCCTTGCTTAGATATCTATTAGAAATACATAAGTAGCTATAACATTCTACCCTTTGCCTTTGTTTAGCCACTCAAAATTAATTCTTACAGTAAAATTCAAGTCATCATGCTGAAGAGGCGTTGCTGGTTCCCTGCAGCTTGTTTTATAATTAGCATAATTAGCCAAAGGTGGCTAAATGGGAAAATCAGATCATCTGCTTTCCATGAGCATGGCCTGGAATGCCTCATCAGTGTTTTTCACTAATGGAGTCAGAGGAGACTTTATAAACCTTGCTTCTCAATTGTGCTCTAAGTAGAGACGTAATTTCCAATATCCAAATTACTTACACTTTGAAACTAGCTAAGCGTTGATTCCTTATTCACCAGTATGTTTAATTAAAGCACTCAGAACAAAATTATTGTCTAGGTGACATTTTGCCTAAGCTCAAATTCTTTATAGTCGTGATACATTAAGGCAATAACACATTTTGTGATTATTTGGAAAATAAAGAGCATAACTCTTAGTACTAGTGAAAGAAATAAATCAAGTAATAACAATGAATTTAAAAATCACCTTGGTTCCAAAAATTGTTATCAATGTTCAGTAAATGGGTTGCAAGATATTTCTCTATTAAGTTGTACAAATAAAAGATGAGCAGTAGATTTATGACTAGATTGAGATAGTTTTATTAAAATGGCTCCATACTAAATACTCTACTTTTGAAAGAGCTTGAATTTAATTGTATCTGAATTTAACAAAAGAAACTGAAATGAAGAAATAGCTGATTTTTATGCAGATTCTTCCAGTGTTCAAATGTTTATAAAACCATAAGTTAGAACAATTTTCTTCAACTATGTGTTTTGACTTTAGACAATACCCATTGACAGCTGACTGTAAATGATAAGTATCAATCTTACCTTCCTTCTTACTTAACCTTTTTTCACATCTTTTCTTTTATTAATTATGTTATTTTATATGCTCAAGGCTTATAATATTTAGATTTAGTTTTGTTTTGTTTTTAAGCAGGCAGAAAATTTATTGAGTACGCATGCTAGATGGACATGCAGGCACACTTGCAAAGAAAGAGGTGAGTGGTTAGAGGCCCTGGCAATGTGGGGCAATCTGCCTTTATATATTTCTGTTCCTTTTGTAGTTTTTATTGACTATGTTACTACCCTACCCTTTTCCCTTCTTCGCTGATGCTGACCATCTATGACACATTCGGGTGGAGCTGGTTAGCGCCACCCTTCTCCATTGATGACTCCTTCAGGTGGGGCCCATTGACCTCCAGGTGCTATTTATTGCTGTTCTTAGAAATACCTTTCTCCTTGAGGTCTGGCCAGTTCTTGGAATTTGCCCTTTGCTTGGCCAGCCACCACTCCAATTCTAATCTTGCCTCAATTCCCACCCCCAGAGATGTCTAGCTCCCTTAACCTTAAGGGAATATGGGCTGATGGTCTGCCTTCTGTGGCTTCTTCAAGCTCTCAGTGGGTGGCAGTTCCTACCTGTGGGAGCATCAATGTCTCTGGCTACGCTATCAAGGGTGCCTGGTTGAGTGTGGGGACAGGAGTGTGGTCTCTGTGAAAAGTTGTTATGAAAGGCTTCTATTCTGGAAGAAAAACACTGGGTGAGAAATTCTAGTAAATACAGTCTGAACAGAAGCAGGAGCAAGATGGAGCTCAGGGTATTTTTAGGGTTTTCAGGAACACTGTGGGTTGGGGTTTCACATACTGTGGCAGTTTGCAATATTCGGCTGAAATTTGTATAGCTGTAACTTCTAGAATGACTTCTCAACTCTATTTGAAATTCCTTAGCCACTGAAATTTTATTTCCCTTTTTTGGTTAACTAATTTTATGATGCAAGGACCAGGTTCACCCTTGGGAGTCATTTTTCATGTTGCTGGGGAGACTTAACATCCCTGGAAGTCATGACTCACATAGCAGGTAAGGTAGTAAGTTTATTTGTAGAGTTTGGCTTACAGAGAAACTACATTTGAGAAACAAAAAAGGTTCTCTGGGGGTGACTCTTAGGCATTAATTATAAGTAGACTTAATTTTCCCATTATAGAAGTAAGTTTCATAAGGGCAAGCCTCATGATTGGGGGCTTGGCTTATTGAGTTGGCAGCCCTCAGTGCTTAGGAGAATAGCAAGAATTCCCCAGATAAGGAAGATTTATAGATTCACATTTTCCTCTAGTCCTTTAAGGGACTTTGCAAATACTTTTTTAATTTCCTGATTAAGATTTTATTCTTTTTCCTAGGTTCCATATCAAATAAAGCTGAATTAGGTTGTTTAAATAAATTGCTACAGAAAATTTGAATTTTGGAAGCTTTAAGGTAAAGTAATTTGACAGAGCAAAGTAGTATAACAAGTAAATTTAGTTGTTTTTATGATCTGTAATGTTTTTAAGAATAACTAAAACCATGACTAGTATCTAACATCATACAGATCAGTATTATGATATAGCATAGACAGTGAGAACATTAACTTTTTAGGAATTTTATACAATTTCCAAATATATGAATAACATTTCACTCAGGCAAATTTAGCTAACAGAAGGATAGAAAAATCTTTTCTTTAATTATTTTAACGCTTTCTAAATACTTTCTATGTAATATTTTAACCTATTTTAGCATTTTGCTTTTACAAAGTGAGAGAACAAATCCTTTGTAACAGCTTTCCTTTAAAAGCGAGAAGACTTGCCTTCTGAAATACAGGATGATGAGGTCCACATAAATATCAACAAGGATATTATTCGAGTATGTTATAAAATTTTTATCTTTTAGACAGAGTACTCAGATGGTTAAGAAAAACTTTTTGTACCATTTCATTAGGAGTACACTAACAACCTACATTATCATAACAAAATTCACTTTCTCAGACCTTCCATGACTTTCTATTTCCATCTAGGATTTGAAGTCAGCAATGCCAACAAACAAGATTGACTTTCATACTGGGAATATGTTCACCAATTTAACACATTGCAGGGTCATTCTCTGAGACAGAGGTTAGTAAGTTCTACTGCTATGGCATTCCTAAAGATATGGGGATATTTCAAGACCTTGGGGCAGCAGTGTCTAAGAGAACTGGGTGGCGATCTTATCCCTATGTCCCTGCAATTTAAAAGCAAATAGGTATTGAGAGTCAGGTTGAGGAGGGATTAAAATATATATATCTTTAAGATTTAGGACTGAGATCTTGAATGCAGACAGGAGCCACTCAGGGGGCTTGTCCTAATGCCTTCATCCCATAAAGACAGGCTTATCTGCTTAAGGATCTCCTTTGGGATGCCAAGAGGTCTGACCTAGTAGAGGCCTTGCGGCACATAAGGGGGGTAAATACTAGCTGAATTACTAGTCTTATGGTGGCCCCCAGGGAGTGAAGAAGATCTTTCTTTTGAAGGGGGGTGGGGCATTCAGGGACAATGAGAAACTGATTAGGCAACAGAATGTTCTCAAGCCTACAATGGAGCAGGGTAGTGAAGGTCCTAATTTTGGTTTTACAGTCAAATCCCGTAACTAGATAAATCTGAGTGGAGGTAGGTCCAGAGCGGCAGTTCAGGACAGAGTAAATGGCTCTAGTATTTAATCAAGAAATTAATACTCTTACCTGCCACAGTCAAGAGTCCTGCATGGTTCCCCCAGGTTGATGGTCAGATGTGAAGTCAGTGGAGCCATATGTGACCTTGGGCAGTCTTTTCACTTGCCATGAGCAGGGCTAAAAGAGCTGTCCCAGCCTCCCCACTTTGAGCTCCTGGCCCAGGGCCTAGGCTGGTGGCTTTGGGAGCAAGGCCCAGATGTGCCATGAGGTTAAGGGTGGTCTCAAGGTTTCTGGCACTTTCTCTCTCAGTGGCTTTTTGACCCACAGTTGAAGCAAGTCCTGTGAGGCTTGGAGCAACCATGGTTTGGGTGACCTTGAGGGGTGCTTTTAAGAGTGACTGCAATTAGCTAAGCCTATTCTCTGGTCTTCCACTTACCTCTCATTGCTTTTTTCTCCTTCTTAGCCTTGTCCCTATTGTTAAAGGCAGTTTCTAAAAGGTAATTATTGGGAGTTTGTGGACCCATGCAGAGCTTCTGCAGCTTTCCCCAAATGTCAGAGGCAGACGGGCTGATAAAATGAGTGCCCAGTCAAATCTAACCTTCCTGGGAATCTAAGCTTATGTTAGAATACTTCTTTAGTGTTTCCATAACCTCCATGGAACAGGGCTGAATTTTCCTCTTTTTCCTGAGTTATCTCCTATAGCTTATTACAATTGACTGACTTTGTGGTACATTTTCTCATGCCTTCTATCAAACAGGTGACCATATGGTCCCTATTGGCTTAAACAGGTATTATTAAGAATATTTTTTCCTGTAATGGAAATTGAGACATGGGGATAATACAAGTGACAGTTCTTCTCAGGTCCTTGTCTTGGACAGAGCCATAAATATCTGGGCAAAGGGAATTTCTGATGATTTTCCTTGTCTTTACAGAACAAATCTAACTGGAGGATGGTATTGTAATTAAAAGTCCTATTGGATAGTCTTCCCTATCTTTTAGCTTCAGTTGAGGACGTGGGACCTTACATGGAGCAATGAGCTTAGTTCTTTAGGAAGATACTACTGACCTTTCCTATTTTCTCTGGAAAAGGAAATAGAGGAAGTTTCAGCCTCACTGCTGGTGTCTTGGGAACCTGGGGAGTAAAGTCACCCAGCATCAATCTCATGGGAACACAGGCAAAAAGCCACCAGGTATTCCTGAGATGTGTCACCAGGTGTACCTGGGACATTCTTCCTTGGGAAACGTCTAGACCTACACTCCTGAGGTGGGGGTGCTCACCCCACCTGAGATTAGTCTAGTGCAATGCTCTGAAAATACCTTTGTCCTTTAATTTTCTGTTTCCTTAGGGCTGAAAAGCGAGCGTGCTCTAGAAGAAGGGGAACTTCATATTTGGCCACAATGGGTATCAATAGAGACTAAAGAATCAAGGCCTGGGGAGAAAGATACTCCCATTGGAAAGTACCCAGTTCCCACGAACATAGACTAGAGCTGACTCCCTGGAATGTTAAAAACCATACCTTGTTTGGTCTGGGCCCAGAATCCTGTGTTACAAAAGATGGAATGTCTCAGAAGGCAACAAAAGCCAAAGAAGAAAGAAGGACACTCTCACAGAGGCAGGGGTGAGGACCTCTGTTGAAGAGCTGAAATGAGAAACAGATTCAGCAGGACGAAGGATCTGGGTCGTCAGAGAGGAAGAAAGGAGAGAATATGGGAAAAGCTTGAACAGCCGAGGAACAGAAAGAGAGTGAGAGAGAGACAGAGAGAGATGGGACTTCATTTAGCTTCCACTGGACTCCTGCTTGAAATAGGCAGAACCCCCAGTCAGGTCTCAAGGGCAGTATCACCCTTGGTCTGAGTCTCCTTGGATCTGCACGGTGTGGAAACAGGCTCCTGCCACCCCTGAGGAGGGAGGCAGAGATTCAGAGTAGACTGAGTTTACGTCCTTGGAAGCCCAGATTCCTGGGCGCTCAGAGTTGATGAGGACATAGAAGAGGATAACAATGAGCGAAGCAAGAAGAAAAAGTGAAAACATGAGACCTTGCCTCCCAGTCAATAGCCATGACTTACCAGTGCAGACACTCAGAGCGCCAGCTCCTGGCTGACTTACCAAAATACATTGCCATATTTGGGTCTATGTTCTTGGCCATGCTGTGAGAAAGAATTCAAGAGCACAGAATAGAGAGTAAGTAGGCAGAAAATTTATTGAGTATATACGTGAGAAGTACATGTGGGCACTGTTGCAAAGAGAGAGGTGAGAGGCCTAGATTCAGTTTTTTTGTTGTTGTTATTTGTTTGTTTGTTTGTTTGCATGGGCAGGCACGGGGAATCGAGCTCAGGTCTCCGGCATGGTAGGCTGCTGTAGATTCAGTTTTATAATTGAAATTCTCACAGCTGTTTCAAGTTTTAAAATGAAAAGGATTCAAAGCATAATACTGTTTATTTTACCTATTTCCATTTGTATATACCTATTGGTCAGCTGGGTTGCATAATATGCATCATTAAAGAAGAACCCATAATATTTCTATTTTCCTGAATTATGTCATACTTGAAGATGTCGGTGAGCTGCCTTTACATTTGAAAGATTGCTTGGCCTGATAAACAAATTTTAATTCATATTTATATCTCTCAAATGTTCTAGGCAATATTTGACTGTCTTATATTACTGATTTTTGCTATAGAGAAAGTATTTGGGATTAGGATAACAAGAAAATATGGGCACTTCCTACAATTTAAAAACATTAAAAACAAAGGATTAGCACTGCTGAGTGTTGCCGGAGACCGTCAGCAGAGTCTTGCTAGCCAAGTGAAGGTGGTATCTCATTTATTATATGAAGAGAATAGAAGAAGGATGCACTATGTTTGTTTTGCAGACTTATTTTAGCTACATTATTCATTCTACTGTATAAAAATATTTATTGAATGCCAATAATATGCTATGTGAAGTGATGCAAATCTAGGAATGCCAAAGTTATTTCCTTACCTGTAAAATAAGGATATAACAATATCTCCTGCAGATTATTGTGAGTATTAAATGATATAATACATGTGAACACTTAACAACATGCCTAATACAACTGCTCAGTAAAATGTATGCAATTTATGTTTATATGGGTGCAGTAGTTTGGTGGTAAATGTTTAACAATGGACTGGGGAGAGGGCATCCTAATTTGTAGCCTTTGCTAATTTCCATGATGTAAAAACTTCCAACATAGCTGATTTCAAGAATCGATATGACCTCACTGACCTGGGAGCTGGAACGAGATGTGCAAAATCAGGGCACCTTGTATGTTTGTGGGCATTA
Source organism: Tamandua tetradactyla (assembly GCF_023851605.1). NCBI lineage: Eukaryota > Metazoa > Chordata > Mammalia > Pilosa > Myrmecophagidae > Tamandua > Tamandua tetradactyla. The sequence continues at coordinate 115,494,634 of NC_135335.1, read as the reverse complement.
GGAAAGGAGAGAGAGTTAGAATGAATTGAGAGGGTTCACAGCTGTGGACTCTGCCTTCATTGCTTTAAATTACCTTGGGAATCAGATATGAAAGAGCTAATCTCTCAAATAAATACAAGATGAGATAAGTCCAATGAGTGAAAATTAAAGAGATTAGTGAGAGATAATAAGAGCTAGATCTGGTTTACACTGACTGGTTAAAGGACATTTTCTGAGGAGGTATCTTTGGGCTGATTACATGAATGTGTAGGCATCCACCAGGCAAGATGGGAGGAAGGTGTTGTAGGCACTGGAATCCAAGGCCCATGAGATGAGGGGAAGCATATTTTAAGAACTAAGATTTAAGAACCTATAGCGAAGCAGGATGCAAGGCTACAGTAGGCAGGTGTCAGATCTCATGGCTCGTGCATCACCCTTACTAAAGAGCTGAGAATTTATCCTAAGTGCAGTGAGAAGTCATTGCAGACTTCACACAATAGAGTACAATGAGATCTGAGTTGTAAAACATCATTCTGACTGCAGTATGGAAAAAAGATCCTAAGAGGACAGAGGTAAGAAAGTTGAAGAGGCTGAGAAATAGATAGCAACCTCAAGGCAGGAAACTGGAAGCACTTCTAGAAGAGATGTGTATTGGAGTCAATCCAGCCTGGGGAAAGCAACAATGGAAAATGTAAGGAGATTCAAGATATGCCAGAAGAAACAGTCATCAGGATGTGAGGAGTGAGGGAGAGGGAAAAGTCAAAGATGACTTCCAGTTTTAAGCTTGCACAGATGGGTAGATAGAGGTGTCACTTACCAAAACAAGGAAAACTGAGAAGGAGCATCCGTGGGGAAAGATTATGTTTGAGCTGTAAAGGACACATACGAGTGAAATTCAATATATCCTTTTGAGTTTATAGTTCTGGTCTTCATGTATGTTTGAAATTGCCGGTAGTTAAACCATGAGGTAGATGAAAATACCTAGGGGAGCGGTATAGAGTAGGACGAGAAAAGGTCCCAGAATTTACCCCTCCCAATCTCCAACAATTATAGACTGGTTAGAGGAAGTGACACTACCAAAGGAGGTTGAGAAGGGGCACTCAGAGCAGGAGGAAGTATCCAAAATAGAGTGGTATCGTAAAAGCCAAAAGACAACATTTCTCGAAAGGAATTCAAAATAGTCAACCACTGAGAGGTCCAAAGATGACAAACTAACTAGACTCAACAATTTGGGTAGTTATTGGTAACCTTAGTGAAAATTATTTTTGAGAAAGGATTGAAATAGAATTCAGGCATCAGTGGCTTGGATAGAGAATGATTCTATTACATGATTTCTCTGCTTTTGAATATAATTTCAAGCCACTAACATGGCTGGATTTCTTGAGGATTTGATCAATTAGGTGATACAGAGAGCCACTTGTGATATAAAGACCTAGGAATTCTTGCAGTAAGCTGCATTCTCATGAGAGTCACACATCTTGCAATTAAGTAGCAATTAAAATTTTCCTGGAGAGCAAAAGTCAATGACAAATGATCACTGAAGAAAGCCATCCAGTAGTTTCCTGAAAGCTCCTTTCCCAGTGGTTGGTTGATATGTGCATACAACAGTTGGGGTAGAGGAAAGAATAGGGTAAAAAAATTGACTTCCCTTTACCAGTTCTAGCAAGACTAGAAATCACTGGATCCAAATAAGTGTAAGAAAGGTACAGGGTTTCTTATTTGTGTTTTGGAGGGTAATGATGGTGGGGTTTTGTTATTGTTGTTTTTTATGTCAATTAAATAAAATGATCTTTCTAAACCAAATCCATCTATAACTATGTGTTTTAGTTTGTAAGCTGCCAGAATGCAATACACCAGATATGGAATAGCCTTTAAAAGAGAATTCAATAAGTTTATGGTCCTAAGCCCATGAAAATGTCCAAACTAAGGCATCCAGAAAAGGTATCTTAGTTCAAGAAAGACCAAGGGGTTTTAACACCTCTGTCAGCTGGGAAGTCATGCGGCTGGCATCTGCTGGTCCCTTGCTCCCAGGCTCCTCTGTTCCTGTAGGGGTTCCTCCTTTGCCTCTCTAGGGCTGGTTTTCATCTCTTGGCTTCCCTTGGCTCTCTCCAGGTTCTGGCTTGCTTTGCATCTCATGGGAAGGCACAGGACAACATCTGCTGGACTCCAAGCATTTCCAAACACCCATGTCTCTGTTCCCTGAAGCAACTGTCTACATCTGCTCTCTCTGTCAGCTCTGAACTCTTCCAAAATGTTTCCTCTTTTAAAGGACTCCAGTAAACAATGAAGACTCACTTGGATTGGATAGAGTCACATCTTCATCTACTCAAAAGGTCACATCCACAACTGGGTGTGTCAAATCTAATTAAAAGTTCCTGCCCTATGATACTGAATCAGGATTAAAAGAAACAGCTGCCCCCACAAAATTGAATCAGGGTTAAAACGCAGCTTTTCTGGGGTACATAATAATTTCAAACTGGCACATTAGGGCATTGCAAAAATATAGTATTTTCCATCCAAAGCATAGATGCCATATTTCTAGACAAACACGTTAAAAGATAAATGCTGTTTCCAAAGTTCTTCTTATTGAGGAAATAAATTATGATTCTTTTTTTCAAAGTAAATTATTTGCATCCTACTATGACTAAGAACCACCATGGGTCAACTTCATTAATTCCTGCTCTGGCTTTTGAAAAGACCATTCAGCAAACTGAATTTTTTCTACTTTAGTTTAAATATTTGCTTAAAATAGGTGTTTACAAGTCTATTTTTCTCCTTTTACAATTGAATCCGTAACCAAAAAATAAAAATCATTAAGTAATTAGAAAAAAGATAAGACAAAAAGGTGCTAGTGACTCAATTTAAATATTTTTAAAGTAAAAATGTGCATTAGCAGCTTAAATTATTCTCAAATACTTCCCCACAAGGTGTTACACATATAGACTATGTTACACTAGTATCAGGGAAGTTCAGAGTTACAAAAAATCTTAGAGCTACTCAGAGTCTATTAACAATCACAGAAAGTTAACTGGTCTGCACAACACTTTTCCTTGAAGTCTGTGTAATGTTTAGTTTCAAATTTCTAACCAAAGGCATATGGTGAATATCAGAAATGACCTTTTGTCATTTTGGAATAAAATAGGAGTTGAGTGCTACATTGTGAGTCTGTCTCTTCAGGGGATTCAAGAGTTCCAGGGCCTAGTCCCATTCTTACTGTATGTATTAACCAGATGGGAAAATGAGAAAAGAGGTGAGAGAGGACAAATGGGGGATCAGTCAGGTAGTCTTTGCTGTAATCCAAGCATGACGTGAGTAGAGTCAAGACATGGAGTGGGTGGTGGGGAATAAGGAATGTGAAGGGGGGAAGGGCATGGAATGAAAGAGTCAATGGGAAAAGATCCTGATGATTGTAGGGGTGTGTTAGGGATGGGAAGGAAGAAAAAGAAAAAGACAAATTCTGAAATTTGCAACAAGAGTGAGGATACATTGAAAGAAATATGGAAGCCCATAGTGCGACTTAGTTTTAAGAGAAAGAAAATGAGCTCAGTTTTAGCTGTACTGAATTGAAGTGAAGGTGGGACCACCATGATGTCAGAAAGAAGTAAAATTGAAGCCCCAAAGAAAAGAGAGGCCCAGAGATAGATTTGTAAGATAGCCACTTAAAGGTGATGGTGGCATCAAGAATGGATGAGCTATGCAAAGACAGGAATGCAGAAAAAAGAGCAAAGGGTTCCCCCTCACACACCTCAAGAAACCCATTACTTTAGTGAGCAGCAAATGGTAGTCAGTTGGACACAAAGAACAATAATTCATTGTCAAAGAAGTATAGGTTCATTCATTATTTTTCAATACAAATGAAATCACATCACTCTATATCAAATCTCACAACTCTCTATTAAAAACCGTTTGGGTAAATTGATGTAACTTGCAAATGAAATGATTCTGCTCATATCATTTTAACTAAAAATGAAGGAGACAAAACGAAAATATATGAAACATAAGAGGAGCTAATTTTAAAATGAAATTTGAAAGTACTACCAGTGATTTGTAATTTAAACAAAAAAAAAAGAGATTTTGAAATGAATGGGGAGAACAGAGTTTTTACCAGTATTCGTTTGTTTATTTTCTATTCTCCAGAACACAATTAGTTGAACCTGAATTTGACTGTCTATACTGATCATTTTTCCTTTCTAGAAATATTAGTCTCTCTCATTTAGCAAAGCATTTGGGTTTCTATCATGAATTCCATATTTTAAAAGACTTATTAGGTGGTGTGTTTTGGTGTGTGTGTGCTTGCATGCATGTGTGAGCACGCGTGTATGTGTGAGCATGCATGCCTGTGTGGTGTGCACATAAAGTACTTGACTCTTTGAGCCCCCAAGTCTTCACATAAGCAACAGGAACAACTGACATTCTTTATGGGGTTATTTCTGTCTAACTCACAGTAGGAAAAGCAGTAATGATAGGAGCCAGAAGCTTTCTCTCCCCCCCCCCCCCCCGCCCACCGTGTGTCCTAAATTACTTTATCCTCAGGATTTTCTTTATCTACAACTAACAGAACTAAAATTGAATATATTTTTCAGGAGTGACAAGCCCTTTTCCCTTTGCAAAGTAAAGACAGAAAATCCACAAGTTGTTAATGACATTTCTTCCCCTGATTTCAAAAACCTAAAACTAAGGTAAAATGCTTACTAAATTGGGGAATTAAAAATTAGAGTGTATAATGTAAATACAGCTGGCAGCCTTGGATTGCTTCTTCAAAAGAGGTAGGATGTAGTCTTGCAATGAGAGACAGCATTTATAAGCTGTTTCTCTCCCCACCACCTTTTGAAAATGCAAAAAAAAAAAAAAGATCAAATACTCCATCTGGCAGAGAATCTGGGCTTCTAGAGCAAGCAGGTCCAATGAGCGTGACAAAACGGTAAGACTGACACAGCCCTGTTTGGAAGGAAGAAGGGCATGTACAAAAATGAAAACACATTCTTCCTACGTGGTTGAACTTTGTAGTGTTTGCTGGCTGAGCCATGGCACCTCACCCTCATTCTCCACCACTGTCTAAGTGTCCAGTTTTGGCTGCCTGCCACTGCGACTGAATTACAACATGCAACCGCTCAATGTACTCTCTCAGCCCCTTGTCAGTCATTTCTCCAGCTAACTCGCATTCACATGGATCAATATATTAGGAAACAGAGCTAATGAAGAGCATTTCAGGGCACCAAAATTGTGCTGTGGGTGCCATTTATCTCCACAGAGAACGAAGATATCTTTAACCAATCCACACACTGAGTTCATCAACCCCTCAAGTGGTTTTTCCTGGGATCCCATTAAATCTTCAACCCCTACTCCTCTACTCTCTCCTCCAGCATTTGCTCTCCCCTTCTCTCTTCTCCCTCTCTCTCCTCTCTCTCTGTACATGTATATTTTAAATATATGCATATATACACACACACACAAATAAAACACATATCTATATACATACATATGTTTGCATGTTGTGTGTATGTAGGTATTGTCTGTCTGTCTCTCCTACTGCAATGTGAGTTCCATGAATAACAAGTTTTTAAAATCTGTGTTGTTCACAGCTTTATCCCCCAAACCTACAATTGTGCCAACCATATAGAGGCACTAGTAGATATTTGTTAAATGAATGTACGAATTATGCTAATTTTTATTTATCATCTTCAGCACAATTTGTTCGTTAGATAACCATTTGGGTATATTTAGTCATAGAGTAATGCTTTATGAGCTGAAGGGAGCCATAGTCTTATCAATGCTTGCTTAATACTTTGAAGATACTTTTTTCCTGCTCTGTAACAAACTGTTAAGTTCTACCATTTACCATCTCTGTGATATTGAGTGAGATGCTTAACTTATACAAACAATTATGTCAGGATCCAACATGTATATGAAAACTGGATATTTGGGGACAGGGTTGGACACATTGATTATTCGAATAGGTTCAGGAGGGATTTGATTCTAGGTTATTAGTAAAAAAATAAAAAGCATAATTTGCATCTTTCAAATACATCCAATACAGACATAATCTCAATCAGCATTTTCTGAATTGCTAATTTTGATGAACAGAACCAGTGAAGGACTCGACTCAGGGAAGAGAAGACCACCCATCTCCAAATGTAGAGCTTGTTTTAGACAGTGGTGGAGGTGATGCTGAGGAGAACAAAAATGACAATTATTGGCAGCCACTAACATTTATGGGGCACTTTGTATGCACTCTCTCATTTACTCCTCCAAGTCTGTGAAGTGTCTCCTATTAGTAATAACTAAATGAGGAAATCTGGGCATCTCACACCTAGCAAATGTTCTACAGTTGTCAAAATTCAGTTAAGCAGCTCACCCAAAATCACGGAGATGGTAAGTGGTAAAACTTGGGTCTGAATCCAAGCCTTTCCGTCGCCAGAGCCGAATCCTTAGCATCTGGAAAGTCCTATTTCTGTTGGAGTCAGTACCTCTGTCTCTACTATATAAATGTATTTTTTTTTCACATGGGCAGGTACCAGGAATCGAACCCGGGTCCTCTGGCATGGCAGGCAAGCATTCTTACCTACTGAGCCACCGTGACCCACCCTCTAATATTCTTGATGTTTTGAAACCTTGAACCCTGAATAGAATTTAAAAGGATAAGTGTGAAAAATAGCATCAGCAAATATGGTTAATCAAAATTGTTTATTCAAAAAACATTCAGGCTGCAGGTAACGCTTCACTGATTTTGTAAGATGAGCTTTAATTTACAAATGCTTATATAATGGCCCTTCTCTGTTCATTCTCACTGTCGCTGGTCCCAGAACTGACAGTGTCATTCAACGAAGTTGTCTTCTGTTTACCTCCCCTAAACTGGAAATGGAAAAGTTCATCTCTTTTTGGACAATCAGCTATAATCTAATTGCATATGATATTGTGGGTAGCTCTAACCTAATACCATGAAGTAAAATTGCTTTAAATCAAATTTCTGTCATAGAAGGTTTTTCTTCCATTTGGATTTTGTACAAATTACATTTTGCCTTCTATTAGAAAAAAAAAATGGGTCCCTAAATGAAGTGAAGTTATGTGCAAACAAAATGTACATTAAAAATCACAGGAGAATGATAATATAAAAGCTGCACATTTGAATAATGACAATGGACAAATTATTACTAATAAACCCACAATCCAAATAAGTCACAGACTTTGCACACCATAAGCTGGGGGGTGTCATAAGACCCAGGCAGTCTGGCACACTGTCTGTCTAATCTGCTTTGAGACCAGCAGGAATTCAAGCTGACTAGTATTTCAGTTCTTTTCTATTTCCTTTATGGGATCTTCAAATAATAGCACAAAGGTATAATAAGTAATTCATTTATTTATACATTTCCTACCAAATAGTTTTCTCCCTAATCCACTTTAATGAACAGCTCTTCTAGAGAAAAGAAAGCTGACCATCTGGCCGACAAAACCCAAATACTTATTTTAGTCAGAGTAATTGAATATGAGGATGTGATTGGGAAAATGAGATTGTGCTGAGCAGCACTGACCCTACTCAGCAATTCCTAGCTAATCAGTAGCTAATCCCACTACATCTGCATGAAGCCTGAAGCTAGGAAAAATTCTAAGCTTCTCTCCAGCACCAAAGAGTCACCTTCTAGAAACGACTTTGTCTGAAGAGGCAACCTGTGCTGTTTGCACCATCTAAGCCTGCTATGTCTGTAAAGTTGGAACAATTTCCTCTCCAGTCCTTTTGCACTTAGCTTACACTTGACTTCCTACTGTCCTGTCTTACGAGCAATACTTACGTTCACCAGACACAAATGATTTTTAAGTCTTATTTCTGCAGCAAGGGCACAAATTCTTTGAGGACTCAGATCGCAGCTAATACATCTGTGCCACATCCTTCTGCAGCAAATACACACTTCACTGATTTAAAGAGAAATGTTTATAAGGGATCCTTCCTCTCTTCCTGTGTCGTGCTGCAGAAATCAACTGCCTGTTAAGGCATTTCCCTAGTCTACTTTGAAGAAGTATTTTAAATTTAATCTGGACTTGAGGAATCACGAGGATAGTTTTGTCGTATTTAGGAAAAGCTGACGTGGAATGAAATACACATACACAGACACTATCTCTTTCCTGTTTTTCACAGTGAGGACCAAATCCTGCAAATGTTTCCATCATTTAATTCCTTCGTATTGAAGGTATGGCCCACGGAATTGCTGTCACCTGGGGGCTTATTAGACCTGCAGCAAGAGGCCCCATCTCAGACCTTCTGAAGCTTAGCTGCAGCTGAGTCAGACCCGTAGATGATTTGAATGCACATTAAATTTTGAGAAGCAGTCATGAAGTTATAGGCGTTTTTCTTCTTGGTAGAATTTTACTTGTCTTTGTTACATTTTATTGTTTGTTTGTTTGTTTTAAGTATTATGTGTCAAGTCAAACAATGCAAAAATTGGATGTGTAAAAGATAATGAGTGCCCCCATCCTACCACCCTGTGATAACCAATTTTAGATGGTGACTGTGTGTCCCTCTACATCCTTTCCTAGGCTTATATAAACTTACACAAAAATACAAATACACATAGCTCGTAAGTTCTGAGTCATGGAATAATCTTATTTTTAATTAGCTACAGAATGTACGCATACACACAAAGAGGCTGTTAGCCCAAGTCAGCATCAACTGCCTATATCTGCCCAAGTCACTGCTCTATTCCTTAGGTGTTAACAGGCATTTTCACAGCAATTTTGTACAAATGCCACCCTCCACGCAGCAAGGCAAACATGAATAAAATGGATTAATCCTCAGGTCAGGAAGGCCTAAGCCTTTGTGTAAAATATATTTCCCATGATGGTATACACACGATGTGGGTAGAACCAAATGTTTATGCACTCGAGCCAAAACTTTGTGGGATTTTCTTTCTCTGTTTGCAGTGAGGCAGCATTGACAGTGATGGAAATTATATGCCTTGATTCAGGAGATAAGAGGTACTGTAGCCTTGATTTGTTTCTAAGGTCAAATGACAGGATTGCCGAGAAAGAAAATGGCTCTGTTGTATAATCACAAGTTTTCTGTATACAGGCAACACAATACTAATTGCTTAGGTACCTACTGGGGAGAAGATACACGTGAAAAGGAATAACTGTTTTGCAGGAAATAAGTTTTAGCCTATCCTAGGATAACAGACAGCTGGAGTCATCAAAATAAGATAAAGTTGAAGAAAAATGAAGAATACTGTTAATGGCAATAAAAGGAAGGTTATGCCTCAAATTATGAAGTTACCCACTCTTCTGATAGCATCCTTGGTGGGAGACAAACCTAATTCTGGAGTCCCTATAGTATGCACAGTTGTTACATAAAATACTCAGATGAGCTCATGCACTATTTGTAAATGGCCTGCAAACTGGCTCTACCTTTCTTCCTCCAGATGGAAATATGAGTCCATATAGAACCCTCCAAAGGGTGGGTAAGCAAATGTCCCCAAGCCCTTCTTTATGGATTAGTTCTCTGCTGGCACAACTCCTCAGCGTATTGCACAGAGTCTGTCATCACCGTGGATGGAAATCATAGTTGAGTTCTCATCCCATACATTATTTCTCCAAATATCTAAATTCTTATGCTACAGGCTCTCAACTTTGACCTAAGCCTTCTGACCTGGCCAGGAGCAAGACTGAAGTAAAAAAGAATACTCAAATAAGTGAACAATGGCCAGCTGAGCTCAGAAGGTGATACCACACTCCAGTGTCCTATGGTTAAACTGTTGACCAAAGTTTCACCCATCCAGACTCAATTTTATTTCTCCTGTTCCTTGAAATCTTGCTTGTGTCTAACAGAACTCAGTTACAGGAGCTGTGGTGGAACATCATATCTGCAAGGGTCGAAACAAATATTTTAAAAGATGCTAATTTTAGAAAGCATTCTCTACAAATTACTAAATGTGTTGCAATGCCAAGATATCCAATTACCTGGCTTAAAAATGAACAGGGAAATGAGACAAAATAAAGTGTCAATGGCTGAAAGATTCCAAACAGAGTTAAGAAGTTACCCTGGAGGTTATTCTTACCCATTAAATAGATATCACCTTGTTAGTCAAGATGTAATGGAGAGGCTGGAGGGAACTGCCTGAAAATGTGAAGCTGTGTTCCAGTAGCCATGCTTCCTGATGATGATTGTATAATGATATAGCTTTCACAATGTGACTGTGTGATTGTGAAAACCTTGTATCTGATGCCCCTTTTATCTACCTTATCAATAGATGAGTAAAACATATGGATTAAAAATAAATGAATAATAGGGGGAACAAATGTTAAAATAAATTTAATAGATTGAAATGCTGGTGATCAGTGAGGGGGAGGGTTAAGGGGTATGGTATGTACAAATTTTTTTCTTTTTCTGGATTGATGCAAATGTTCTGAGAGGTGATCATGGTGATGAATATACAACTATGTGATGATGTTGTGAGTTCTTGTTTATATAACAAGAATGGAATGATCATATGGTAAGAATGTTCGTGCTTGTACGTTATGTTTAAAACAAATTTAAAAATTAAAAAAAAAAAAATGACCAGGGAGGAGGGGTGCGATGGTGGCTCAGTGGCAGAGTTCTCGCCTGCCATGCCGGAGCCCTAGGTTCGATTCCCTGTGCCTGCCCATGCAAAAATAAAAGAAAGAAAACAAATGATCAGGGAGGGGAAAAAAAGAGCTAGAAATCCAGAGGCATTTAATGAGATCTCCCTATGGGCCAGGCAACACATTAAATGCTGACACTATCACATGTAATTATAAATCAACTCAGTTGTATTAAAAATTATCTACATGTTACAATTAAGGAAATAGAGGCTGAAAGAGATTAAATGATTTCTAAGGGTCACACAGCCACAGGAGCAGCAGAGAGGCCCTTTGATCATGGTTTTTTTTCCACCTCCAAAGCCTACAGCCTTTTGTACTTTTTAATGGAGCAGCCAGAGTAAAATAAAGGCATAAAAAAAGGTGGAAGTAAAGCAATGGATTTAAGCTCACATGGTGTGGGTTTAAATGCTGGTTTTGACGCCTACCAACATCAAGTTACTTAACACCTTTGAATCTCAGATTTCTCATTTTAGTATAGGACATTTTGGGAATTAAATGTTTACAAAGAAAATAGAGTGCCTGGTATGCAGTGAAACTTTATAAAAATTTTCCCTAAAGTGATCTTCATCCCTAGTGGTTCAGAATAATTGTAAAGCAGAGAGTCATCCTTGATTTATTGTTATTATTTTTTTCTTCGCATGGACAAGCACAGAGAATTGAACCCAGGGCTCGGGCATGGCAGGCGAGAGCTCTGCCGCTGAGCCACTGCTGTCCCCTTGACATATTTTATCAAGTACTTGCTGCATGATGGAGAATGGACAAAGACTTTCCTTCCTGTGTTTTTCTTGTTGGGAGAAAGATGACATCATCCATAGGGACATTGAAATACGAGGTCTGAGAACGTGTGGTGTTCTACCTTCTTCAAAAACAGAGAGTTTTACATACAAAGTTTAAGAGATTTTTTATCCTCCTAATATCGATTCAATAATTCAAACAGAATTTGAAATCAACAGATACATTTCAATGTTTATGAAACATTACAGATCTTATTTAGTAAAAAATCTGCTTCTAAGTTGGGTGACCCGCAGGGCTCTCTAACTCTCATCAGCACAAGCACCCGAAAGGTTAATCCTGATTAGCCGCTTAGACATGAAAAGCGGATCAGCTGTTTCTGTGCTTTTGTTCCTCCACCTGCCCAATCCTCAGGGCTGCATCGCACACCGCTCCGCGTGCTGGGCATCAGGCGGGCTGCAGCCAGCGGGCATGGAGGCACTTACCGAGAAGGTTCCATCTCCATCCTGCCCTCCACACGTGCAGCGCCTTCAGAGGACTCACACTTGGAGTCCAGAGATCCAGATGAGAAAATTACCTCTCTGTCTTAGCTTTGCGTGGTGTAGGGACTTACAAGAGTTTGGAAATGCTTTCTATTCTGTTTTAAAATGAAGGGTAGAGCGGGCCACAGTGGCTCAGCGGGCAGAGTTCTCACCTGCCATGCCGGAGACCCAGGTTCAATTTCCAGTGCCTGCCCATGCAAAAAAAAACAAAAAAAAGGGTAAAGAAAAACGTAAGAAAAAAAATTAAAAAAATAAATTTAAAAATAAGCAAGGGTAAGAGAGAAAGCAAGGGACCAGATTTTTGCTGCATCGGGAATCGTAGGTTGGGATTAGTGCTGCAGCAGATTGAGAGTCACAGAGCTGTGGTGCTGTAGTTGCCAACCCAAAAAGGACCTGAAAAGGAACAAGGCAGAAGGAGAAAGGCCCAGAAGCTCAGTGGGTCTTTAGTTTTCATCAAATAAATACATGACTAAATGCATAAATAAATAAATGCAAATAATTTGATTCAACATATGCATTTTGTTAGAAAAATAAAATAAAAGTCCAGAATTTGGGGATAGGGGTGGGGATGGGAGAGGACTCAAGTGTCTTCTATTTAAATTTTTACAACACATGTGCACAACCTTCCCTTGACCCAATATTCCCTCTCTCTCTCTCTCAAACATACACAGATTACCTTGGTTCAAATCCTGCCTCTGCCTCACTATAGATTCATGGGCAAGTGACTTAAATATTCTGTACCTTAGCTTGTCTTCTGTAAAATGGATATAGTAACAGTACATACGTCATAGAACTGCTATGAAGATGAACTAAATACCTGGAAAGAGTTCTGAACTTATGAAGGACGCTAAGAGACATGACAAGTCTAGATTTGCACATGACTGGCCACTACATTTTGTGAATGAATAGTCCTCATCCTGATTCTCAATATGAACCAGGCTTCTAGCGTAGGCCTTTTAAGAAAAAAAGGGTAGCACGTAGTCTACTGAGAGTAGTTAATTCAAGATTGTGGACTCAAAGAAAGAGCTGAGCAATTGGTGGTAGAAAATAAAGAACAAAGGCCCTTTAGGAGGTTGTCCACTTCATGGGCAAGAAACCATGGATGAGGAGAATTGAGGAATGTTGTTGGACATTGGAAGAGGGGGAACTAAACCTGCTGTACACCTAATCCTGTCTTGGTTTCTGCTTTCCGAGGACACGGCAGCACTCTACACTTCCCATTGAGCCTTCTGTCGCTGACACTGGCTGTGAGATAAGTTCTGACACATTTCCACCAACTCACGGTGCTGGCTGTGAGACTCTGAAGGTGGGAAAGGCAAACACCCAGAATAAAGAGCTTCCCTGCAAGGACAGAACAGACCCAATGTAGCCACCTTGCCACCAAGGGGCCAGGAGAACTTGTCAAGGAACACGCCGTATTGGGGGCTCAGATTTTACTCTCAGCAGACGAAGAGGACATTCAGAGGCAGAAGAAGCTATAGCTGAGTGGTGTACAGTCCTCAGCAGCCACAACTGCTCTCCATCCACGCCACCAATAAAAACTGTGTGGCCTTAGAGCAAGCCATATGGCCTCTTCACACTTTGGTTTCCTTTTATGAATAGTAATGGAGATTGGACTGGGATTCCCCTAAGATTTCTTCCAGGTTCAACACTATGGAACACAATGATACAAAGATGTAAGATATCACTACATAGCGATGGGACCATTCCTCTAAACCCCGAGTCCGTGCTGACTGCCCCCTCGCTTTAATTACACGGATTACCATGTTCTATAAAAATTGTATGGACAGAAATTCACAACAATTTTAACTGTAAAACATTTGAAGAGAAGTTTTGTTACTCAAACTAAGCTTAACAAATTATTGCCTAGTAAATAACTTTCTTCAGTCAAGAGAAAAAGTGTTTATTTTTTCAAAAATAATTTGTATATGAGTGGAATGCTTTTAAAAAAAATACCTCTGCCTCCTCCCCCTGCTTCAAGTTCACTACTCAGTGAGGTTTGTAATCAGCAACAGCAGAGCTGTTCACTTAAATCACTTGGAATAGGGTATCATCAGCATAGCAGATACGTCAACGTTATAAAACCCAGATGTCTCACTATGATGATTGAGATTTCAGGGCCAAAGCCATTTTTCTCATTTCCTGCCCACTCTGTCCCTGCTTCTCTTTCTGGAAAATTCCTGGCTACTCTTGCCTAGCTTAACCTTGTACAAATTATTTCCCTTTTCTGTAACTTTTCTCATTTCTTCATCTATAAAATGGAGATAATTATGTCTTTCTCCTAACGTGGTTGTGAAGAGTTAATGAGAAGTCATGTCATCAACATTGGAAATGATGACATCAACCTGGTGATGTAAAACAGCCCCTGAAAAACCCTCCCCACAGATTAGGCAAATAAAAGGACAAATGTCCCTTGTTAAAAGTAAGGAGGACTGGAAAGACTGGAGAAGGATTCCACAAATGCTGAATCAAAGAAAAAGAAAAATCGGTAGGAAATTCCCATCCCAGCCCACGGGTCCCTCACACTTGGTCCCATGCAGCCCGAGAGTCACTCTGAGATATTGACTCAGACCTCCCCACATCCCCACCACCCACAGAAACAAACTATAAAGCCACTCAGACCAGCAAGTTAGAACCACATACAAAGCCAGAAATGGGGATTTGAGACCCAAGGTAGAACACAAGGTGAAGTGTTGGCAAGAACTGGCTTGCACTCATTCAATCCAGTTTCTGTTGGCTGAACCGCCTAAGCACAAGAGACTTTTCTGGAGTGACCCACCTTTCCGGATTGACCTAATCTATCTCCTCAGAGCAGGACAGGGAAAGAAACTATAACAGGAAAGAAATTACAGGTGGAAAATCTTCACAAGAAAAGAGGTGAGGGTTCATCTGAACTGCTGTAATATAGGATGGGTCATAGAACCAAAAATTTAAGGACAACTTGAATCATATGATAAAGAACTGGGCCTAACAGACAGAACATTGCACCCCAAAACAGTAAAATATACATTCTTCTTAAGTTCATATGGATCATTTTCCAGGATAGACAACATGCTGTATCACAAAACAAGTCTCAATAAATTTAGAAAGATTGAAATTATTCCAAGCAATTTTCTGACCACAATAGACCAAAACTATAAATCAATTAACAGGCAGAGAGCTGGAAAATCCACAAATATATGGAAGTTAAACACTCTTTTAAACAATCATAGGGTCAGAGAAGAAATTGCAAGGGAAATCAATAAATATCTTGAGACTAAAGAAAGCAAAAATACAACATATCAAAATTTATTAGGGGGTACATAGTTCAGCGGTAGAATTCTCACCTGCCATGTGGGAGACCTGGGTTCGATTCCTCATCACTTCCAAAAAAACAAAACAAGCAAAACAAACAAACTAAAAACAAAGCAAACAAAAAAAAATTCAACAAATGGGGCTGCCATAAAGGGATACTCACATGGAAAAATAATGAAATGTGACCCCGCCATATGTACCAAAAAAAAAAAAATTATGAGATGCAGTGAAAGCAGTGCTGAGAGGGAAATTTATAGCCTTAAATGCTTACATTGAAAAAGGAGAAAGAGTTAAAATTAAATACCTAACTGCATGCATGGAGGAAAGAGACAAATAAGACAGCAAACTAACCCTAAAGAAAACAGAAGGTAAGAAACAAAAAAAGATTACAGCAGAAATAAATGAAATTGAGAATAAAAAAAAATAGAGAAAGTCAACAAAACCAACATTTGTTCTATGAACAAATCAATAAAACAGACCAATCATTAGCTAGAATGACAAAGAAATAGAGAAGATGCAAATAAGTAAAATCAGAAATGAGAGGGGACCATTACTACTGACCCCACAGAAATAAAACGGATCATAAGAGGATACTGTGAACAACTATATGCCAACAAATTAGACATCCCAGATGAAATGGACAAATTCTGAGACACATCTGAACAACCTACACTACTCAAAAAGAAATAGAAAACTTCAACAGACAAATTACAAGAAAAGAGGTTGAATCAGTCATCAAAAACCTTCAAACAAAGCAAACGCAGGACCAAATGACTTCACGGGAATTCTACCAGTCACTCCAAAAAGAATTAGTGTCAATTCTGTTCAAACTCTTCCAAAAAATTGAAGAGGAAGGAACACTGCCTAACTCATTCTGTGAGGCCAAAATCAACCTAAAACCAAAGCCAGATAATGATACTACAAGAAAAGAAAATTATGGAAAAATTTCTTTTATGAATATAAATGCACAAAGTCTCAACAAAATATTAGGAAATTGAGTCCAAGAGCCTGTTAAAAGAATTATACGCCATGATTAAGTGAGTTTACACCCTTGAATGCAAGGGTGATTCAACATAAGGAAATCAATTAATGTAATTCAGCACATTAACAAAAGAAAAGAGAAAACATGATCATTTAAATTGATGCAGAAAAAGTATTTGACAAAATTCAGCATAATTTCTTTCTAAGAACACAGAAAAATAGGAATAGAAGGAATTTTTCTCAACATGATAACAGACATATCAAAACCCACTGCTAATATAATAAACAAAGGTGAAATATTGAAAGCTTTCACTCTAAGTTCTGGCTCAAGAAAAGGATGCCCACTATGATCACTGTCATCCAACATTGTAATGGAAGTTCTATCCAAAGAAGTTAGGCAAGAAAAACAAATAAAAGGCATCCAAATTGGAAAGGAAGAAGTACCACTTTCACTATTTGCAGAAGACATGATATTATATATAGAAAGTCCTGAAAAAATCTACAACAAAGCTACCAGAGTTAATAAGTTCGGTGAAGTGGTAGGGTACAAAATCAACATGTAAAAATAAGTAGTGTTTCTATACACAAGTAACGAGCAATCTGAGAAGGAAATCAAGAAAAAAAATTACATTTATACTAGCAACTAAAAGAATCAAATAGCTAGGAATAAATGTAACCAAGGATATAAAAGACCCTTACACTGAAAGCTATAAAATGTTGCTAAAAGAATTCAAAGAAGAACTAAGTAAATGGAAGAACATTCCATTGGAAGACTAGATATCATAAAGATATCAATTTTATCTCACATCATCTACAAATTCAATGCAAACCAGTCAAAATTCAACAGTCTACTTTGAAGAAATGGAAAAGCAAATTATTAAATTTATTTAGAACGATAAGGAGTCCTGAATAGCCAAAAACATCTTGGAAAAGAAGAAAGAAGTTGTAGGACTCACACTCCCTAACTTTAAAGCACATTACAAAGCCATGGTGGGGAAAACAGAGTGGTACTAGCACAGGGATAGATCCATTGACCAATGGGATCAAACTGATAATTCAGAAATAGAGCATCACATCTATGACCAATTGATTTTTGATAAGGCTGCTAAGCCCACCCAATTGAGAAAGAATCATCTCTTCAACAATTGGGGCTGGGAGAAGTGAAAAAGGGCCTGACATCTTACACAAAAATTAACTCAAAATGGATCAAAAACCTTAATAAAAGAACCAGGACAAAAAAAAACTCTTAGAAGAAAATGTATGAAATCCTCTTCAGGACCGTGTGTTACACAAAGATTTTCTTAGACTGTACACCCAAAGTTCAACCAGCAAAAGAAAAAAAATTGATAAAGGGGACCTCATCAAAATTAAAAACTTTTTTGTCTCAAAGGACCTTATCGTGAGAGTGAAGACACATTACTCAATGGGAGAATATATTTGAAAATCACATACCTGATAAGGGTTTTATTTCCAGAAAGCATAAAAAAATCCTATAACCCAATAATGAAAAGACAAATAACCCAATTAAAAAATGGGCAAAAGATTTGGTAGATACTTCTCCAAAGAGGTTATACAAATGGTACATGAAAAAATTCTCAACATCACTAGCTATTAGGGAAACGGAAATCAAAACCACAATGAGATATCATTTCACACCTACTATAATGGCTACTTATTTTTAAAGAAAAGAAAATTACAAATGTTGGAGAGGTTATGGAGAAATAGAAACACTCATTCATTGCTGGTGTTAATGTAAAATGGGGCAGTGGTTGCGGAGGACAATTTGGCAGTTCCCCAGGAAGCTAAGTAGAGAATTACCATATGACCCAGCAAACCTGGGTACACACCTAGAAGAATTGAAAGCAGGGCCTCAAACAGATATTTTCATACTGGTGTTCATAGTGGCATATTCACAATTACCAAAAGATGGAAGCAACCCAAGCATCCACCAACCAATGAATGGATAAACAAAATGTGGTATATATAGCCAATGGGCTATTATTCAGCCATAAGAAAGAATGAAGCTAGACACAAATGAACAATTGCTTTAGGATCCCACTGATATGAACTGATTTTAATAAGTAAACTCATAGAGTTAGAATCTAGAATATCAGTTACCCAAATATAAAACTGAAATTATTCAGACTGAGGAGCACTAAGTATATGGTACATACGTACAGTGGAATATTATACTGCTGTAAAAGGGCTTATGCTTTGATACAATATGAATGGACCTTGAAGATATCATGCTGAGGGAAATAAGTCAGACACAAAAAAGACAAATAGTATATTAATTCACCGATATGAAATAATTGGAATAAGCAATTTCATAGAGTCAGAAATTAGAATATAGATTACCAGGGGCCTGGGTGGGAATAGGAAATGGGAATGAAAGTTTGAATTGTACAGAGTTTCTACTTAGGTTGAAGGAAAACTTTTGAAATGGATGGCAGAGATGGTAGTACTGTGAACATAATTTATAGGACTGAATTATACATTCGAAAGTGGCTAAAAGGAGTAATTTTAGGTTGTATTTATGTTACTAGAATAAAAATTCTAATAAAATCCATGGACCTGCCCAATTCAAACATCGATCTCTAATGTAAATGATGGACTAGAGTCAATAGTACAATTATAAAAATGTTCTTTTATCAATCACAACAAATGTGCCACAGTGATGCAAGGTATTAATACTCAGGTAGCGTATGTTTTCTATGTGATTTCTTATAAACCTATAACTTCTCTAATAAAAAAAATGAGGCTTTGGCTCTTTGGAATTTTTTTCTTAGAAATAAAATAAAATGTTCTGCCATTAGAGACAGAGGTTATCTGAACAGGTTTGCTTTCCCTGAGCACATCTGGCCGTTTGGCTAGGGTGGGAGGAAGGAAGTGATAGCAGCCTAGGAGCTGATTATCTCCCAGGCTGGAAAAGAGATCTCCACCTCTCGGGTCAATAAAGGACAGCTTTCAATTCAATGACCCCCTGTGCCTTTTAGCACTGAGGAATTTGGCCTAGAGATCTGTTTTCCTATCATCTTTGGAAGAATTAAGTATATTCAAATTTGTTGATAATTATTTACATCTCACTTAAATATACTGAGATGGGTAGAAGAGTTATTGTCAGGATTGCGAAGCTGGCTTCTAGGGTTCACTGCAGTCTCTCTTCTACTCCTGCATGCCCCAGGTCTCCCAGCCTCTACCACCATGCTGGGGAACATGGAAGTACAAAGTGCATCTGGTAAGGATCCAGGTTTGCGTTTGCATGGAACTTGAGAACCTTATAAAACAGGTCTTGCTCTGAGCCAAGTAAGCACACATCTTGTCAGTTGCTGGAGAGAAATGACTCTCAGTCCCTGAAGATGCCGTCTTATTTACCTGACCTGACCAGAAAATTCAGGTTAGATCAGATGACAAAAAGAAGACAGAGCCCCTCAGAGAACAGTCTATTGTTCATTCCTAAACGTTGGTATTCCCCAAGTGTGCTGGTTTGAAATGATGTATGTTTTAATCCTAATCCCATTTTGTAAAGGCAGCCGTTTCTTCTAATCCCTATTCAGCATTGTATGTTTGAAACTGTAATTAGATCATCTCCCTGGAGATGTGATTTAATCAAGAGTGGTTGTTAAACTGGATTAGGCTGAGGTGTGTCTCCACCCATTTGGGTGGGTCTTGATTAGTTTCTGAGTCCTATAAAAGAGGAAACATTTTGGAGAACGAGAGATTTAGAAAGAGCAGAGAAGAACAACATAGCCATGAGAAGCAGAGTCCACAAGCCAGCGACCTCTGGAGAAGAAGGAAATTGCCTCCTGGGGAGCTTCATGAAACAGGAAGCTGGGAGAGAAAGTTAGCAGATGATACCTTGCTCACCATGTCAAAGGCAATTGCCCTTCCAGCCAAGAGAGAAACTGCGACTGTGTTCGCCATGTGCCTTTCCAGATGAGAGAGAAACCCTGAACTTCATCGGCCTTCATGAACCAAGGTATTTTTTCCTGAATACCTTTGATTGGACATTTCTATAGACTTGTTTCAATTGGACATTTTCTCAGCCTTAGAACTATAAACTAGCAACTTATTAAATTCCCCTTTTTAAAAGCCATTCTGATTCTGGTATATTGCATTCCAACTGCTAGCAAGCTAGAACACCAAGCCTCCACTTCCCCTTCTGAATCTAAAGATCCTCCCTGGTCATTCCCATTTTCTTCCATAGCCTGAAACAAACTCTATGCATGCAACTGTTTTTTGAATCTGGAATTAGATATCCCATTCAGACCTCAAATCTTTATCTTTCCCTTCAGTCAGACCCTCCTCCCGTGTTCCTTAAGGCTGTTCATGGGTACACCACGCACTCAGTTGCCTAATTGACCATTCAACTTCAAAGGACACCTCATGTCCATGTTTTCTCTTCAGTACCCAATGTTACTCTGAAGCTCTGGTCTTAACCATCTCTCCACTAGTCTACTGTTATTATTGCCTAGAGAAGTCCCTGCTCTGCATCTCATCCCTGAACATAATTATTTTTACATTTTTCCCAAGTTTACTGAGGTATATTTGACATTAAAAGATAAATTGCACAGTAGACATTCACAGAGTTAGAGTCTAGAATACAGGTTACCAGGGGATAAATTGGGGTTAGAGAATGAGGAATTGATGCTTAATTTTCACAGAATTTCAATTTAGGTTGATGGTAAAGGTTTGGAAATGGACAGTGGTGATGGTGGCACATTACTGTGAGTGTAATTCACAGCACTGATCTATGTATGTGAATGTGGTTGAAAGGGGAAGTTTGGGTGGTGTATGCGGCTAAAATGAAAGTTGGAAGATGAAAATGAGACTGTATAACATAGTAAACCCTTTGGTGAATGACAGACTGCGGTTAATAACACAACTGTAAGATTTTTGTTCCTGCATTATAACAAATTACACACCACTAATACCAGGTCTTAATAATAGGGTAATATATGGGAAAAATACACCTAATATAAATAATGGATAATAATTAATAGTGCTATTTTAATAGTTTTTCACCAATTATAACAAAGGTACCACACTAATGCAAAGTGCCAACCATAGATGAAAATGCTGTATATTTACATTATTTTTCTAGAAACCTACAACTTCTCTAATTAAATAATAATAATTGTAATAGAACAAATTTCACAGCTCTGTATACTGGGTGTTTTAAATGAGGTAATCCATGTAAATTGCTTCACACAGGGACTAGAAACTAGAATCCCTCCATAAATGCTGGCTCCTACTGTAAAAAAAAAATAGTACAATTATAAAAAAAGTGCTACCATCAATTGTAAAAGTGTTCCACACCAAAGTGAACATTTTTGGTGGCGGAGTGGTATATACAAATCCCATAGTTAATGCAGGGTTGTTCATGAAACTCACAACTTCTCTAACAAAAAAATGAAAAAGAAGAGTAAATGAGATAATGCACACAAAGTGCTTAGCTCAAATTCTGGAGCATGGGAAGTACTGAGCACATGATAATTTTCATTATTTTGATTTGTAAATAATTTGATTTCCCCACTCAGCTCTCCCCATGCCAAGATATATCTCAGCTCTAGTCTGAGGCATCTTTCCAGTTCTCAGAAGGAAGTTAATCTTGAATTCCACTGCTCACCTATTTCAGACCTTGGCATCTCACATTCTCTCAGTCTCAGACCCAGGACTCTGTCACCCCCAGACTTCCAAGGCGAGGATGGCTGAAAAGAACTTGGCTCCATGTATTTTCAACCCTCTTCTGTCCTCCACCTGCCCAGGCACATAGTCATTTTTCCCTTCATGATAATCAGCACAATCCTTGAAAGACTTTGCTTGCCTGGAAGAGCTAAAGCCACAGCTCAGACTTGGTCCAGGGTACCAGAGTCACATTTGGGGACGACATTCACTGTGTGCTCAAAGAAAATTACTTCTCCCTAAAATAGTGTCATCCCTAAAATAAAACTGAGGCCGGATAAAAGCCCATCGCCTCTCTCCCAGCCCCCAACTTCAAAAGCAGTGACATCGGAACTCTTAATTTTCCACAGAAAGAGGCTATGAGTTTTGGATGATACAACTCACTAATGTCCCTCTGAGGGTGACAGTTTTCAAACTTTCCCCCCATTATTCTTTCATTTATGATGACCTTCAGGTTTAATCACAGTAAAGTCACAAACAAGGGAAGAGGCTCTGAGCAGACATCTAATCTGCCAGAGAGTACAGAGATGATGGAGAACCCACTTGCTCCAAATCCTTTGTTCTTTACACCAAATTGGAGCTGGCAAACTTCTTCTAGAAAGGGAAAAACAGCAAATATTTTAGGCCTTGTGGGCCACACATGGTGCCTGTCACATATTTGTCTTTATTATGCTTTTTTGCAACCATTTATAAATATCACCAGTTATTTAGCTCACTGGTTGTATACAAATGGGGATGGGTTGGATTTGGTCTACAGGCCATAGTTTGTCAAACCCTGGACCAAAATTTTGATGCGGTGTTATTTGCATTGTAATTTTCACCCTGTTCTGTGAATCTCAAAGAATGAAAAATACCTCCAGCTTTTACAAACTGTTTGTTTCTTTTTTGATTGGGTATTATTTATTTGTTTAATAACAACCATAGGATTTTAGTCTTTGTTTCCATAGTCAGTTCTCTTCCCAAAGGTTTTAAAAATAAATTTAGAATTCATAGGTCCCGCAACTAACAGGCCGTTCTGCTAAAAATACCTACAAAATTTACTATATTTCTATGACATTTCAGTCTAACTCCTTGGATTAAAAAATATCTTATGTAGTCTAAAACTCCCAAGGATTTTGTATGGAGTCCTTACTTCCAAAATTTTCTGGATAGAAAAGGGTAAGAAAATGGGACTTCTGAGCTTTTTAAAGCTAAATGTTATTACTGGTCAGCACTTTGTGTCTTCCTCTGAAAAATTCATCAAGCCATATGAACAACTCACAGAGCAGTCAAAATGAACATAAAGAATGAGTTTCTTTCATCAACATTCACTCATCTGACTAACTTTTATGACTTTTTTAAGGGTTAAAGATCATTTTCCATGTCAATTCAGGGAAAGCAAATAGGAAATCAGTACCATATTAATAATTACAAGGGTCACCTTGGTAAAAAAAAAGTCATTCTTCATGCGTTATTGACCTTAGTCTGTTATGGGAATCGCTCTTCTCCTGTCCGAGGGTTATAGGAAATGAGAAGTTTTAGTAAGCCAGATGCTAAAACGACCTTAATCATAATCTATTCCATATGCTAATTGTTTTGCAAATCCACTCATTTCTATAACCAGGTGAGTCAAATCTTTTTGGCATAGTGTTGATAAAAAATAAAACATCCCATATGCTGTGCATTACACAATTGGCATCTACACAACAGAGGCAGACCACAGAGGGTCCATCCTTCGGAGAAGTAAAGATTGTCTACAGCAAGAAGTTGTATTTTATGTGTTCTCAAACAATTAAAAATCCTACAAGAGCATTTTTAAAACAGGTGCCAGGTTGTTTGCCTGCTCTTTCTTCATCATAGACCTTAGTGTCACTTTCCACTCTCTCTGGCATCTTTTGTACATATCTTTAGTATTTTCCCCATTTCTTCCTAAATGAAAGAATTGCACTTTGGGCTATTTCTGTTGATGTTTGGGAAACCAATTTTAGTCTGTCATATAATCCCACTCAGTAACAACAGCTAGGTCCCATATTTATAAGAAATGAATAACCAATGCATAACACATATTTAGAAGGGCAAACATAGCCCATGTAGAATTTATCATCTAAATAGTTGTGATTCTCACTACTTAAGCCTTCTTCAGCTACTAGTTTGAGTCTTAATTATAATTCTCTTCCCCAACAATTTTACTTTCCAGGCAATATCAGAAACATGGACCATAGAAACCAATGTTTCTCAAACTTTCACATACACAAGATCCAGCAGTTCCAGAAACCTACAACCTCCAGATGGGTCCCTGGACCAGATAAGTTCTGAAACCTAGAGGGCCTAACCTCTCCAGAACATCAGCTAGTTCCATCTCCCTACCCCATATTATTGACAGACCCTTCCAACATGAACAAGTTAGAATGGCCATAGCCCAAACAGCCCTAAAGAGAGGGATAGAAAGATGGTGATGGTGGAGTTATACAGAGAAGATAGGATCTAACAAATGAATATGACTGCTGAATCATTAGATTGATATCTTTTTTAGTGTCTGGTATCTTAGAGCAGCTAAACCAAAAATTGTGGAATTGTAACCCATGTCAAAGTCTGGAATCTGTTCTACAACTAATTGTGGGGCTGTGCTTTGAAATTTTTTTTTTTATATACGTTGCTTTTCACAAAAAAAAAGAAGAAAAAAGTTGATTGTGATGATAAAAAAAAATATTTACTCCTAGCTTCCTATATTCTGGAGCAGCTAGAAGGAAAAATCTGAGAGGATCATATGGTAGCCCATGACAAACTCTGGGATCTGTCCTGTAACTACTTGTTGAAGAGTGCTTTGAAAACTATTGCTTTTTTCTTTCTTTGCTTTGTGAATATGTTATATTATACAATAAAGAAAAGTTAAACAAAAAAAAGAACTTCAGAAGCACATGTCAAAGATACAGATCACAAAGCACCCCCCTCCCCTCACACACACAGAGATTCTGAGTCAGTATGTCTGAGGCACAGCGCGGAAATCTGAACGTTACCAAGCCTCTCAGGTGACTTCAATGCAGGCAGTCCTTGGACAGGTGCATAGTCTAACAGGTAAGGATCATTTAGGAAACACTCTGAAAACCATAGAGTAAAAGTTGGGCTGAGTTTGATTAATGATGCTGCAAGAAAAAAGTAACAAAATGATCATCAATTCATAAAATTATAGGACTAAAATATCGAAGTACCTAGTACAATGGAGTGAAATTCAGGAGCCATGGGTTATAATCCTGTCACCATCTGATTATCTGATGCAACAGTGTTCCAGCTTTAGTGCCATCTCTAGGGTATAACTTCTAATGTAAAATTCCTACCTTTAATATGTACTGATGACTGTTGAGTATTTTAAGCATTTGGGGGCAAATCATATCTAATCACTCAAATTGCCAAGAGTGATGGCAAGCATTTCTAAACAATTCCCTATGGTTAAGAATACCACTAGTGACTTTGAAAAAATGCAATTTCTTCTTCATTTGGGAATCAAAGATCGTGACATCTTTATTTTCATGCTCTAACCAATTGAATAACCTGATTATAAAGAAAAAAAGACTGCAACAGGTTTTGGAAATGGGCATGAGATTTTCACACCACTTTAAAATTATACATCTTAAGTGGAGGATTTGGGGGGCAGTTTTACTTAATTTCGGATACTTTGCCATTCAACCACTTAACCCTTGTTAAGTCACTACAGTGCCTGAAATTTTTGCATGTTGGGCATGTGAACATGGTTAAAACAGTGTCTGACCTTAAGTAGGTGAAAATGTAATGAGAAACAAACATATTATGCAGCAAAAGTTCTCATAACCATTTAATGAATGTCTACTAGGTGCTAGTTACTGGGCTGTATATTATTTATTTTTAACCCTCACAAACTTCTTGTAAGTAGTTGATGGGCAGGTTCATGTGTCACCTTGGTCAGGGGATAGTGCCCAGTTGTCTGGGCAAGCATGCACTGGCCTATCTGTTGCTGTGAGGACATTTCGAGGACTTAAATCATCAGCATGCTGGTTGCATGTATGCCTGATTACGTCTGCAGGCAACTAAGGGGAGTGCCTTTCTCATTTAATCTAATCAATTGAAGCCTTTAAAGGAGAAGTCAGAAGAGAGAATCTCCTCTCTTTTTTTTGCATGGACAGGCACCAGGTGTGGAGCCCGGTCTCCTGCATGGCAGTGAGAACTCTGCCACTGAGCCACAGTGGCCCACCTAAATCTCCCCTCTTCTGACTTGAGCCAGACAGCCTCTCTTGAGGAATTCGTTGGAGACCTTCATCAGAATTGTCAGCACATTACCTGCCCTACAGAATTTGGAGTCATGCATTCCTTCAGTTGTGTGAGACACTTTTATAAAATCTCATATTTACAAATATCTCCTATTGGTTCTGTTTCACTAGAGAACACTGGCTGCTACAGCTCGTGAATCCCATTTTACTTTGAGAGAAAAAACTAGGAGTAGTTAAGTAGCTTGCCTAAGATTTCACAGCCAGTTTCTAAGAGTCTGAGCTATGTATCTAATCCTATATATTTCTAACTTCAAAATCTACATTCTCTTTGTTCTATAGAGCTATTGAAAAATAAGAAGCCAGCAACAGTGTCGTGGTGACAGTGGCAGAGGAAAAGAAACACAACAATGATTAATCGGTCCAGAGGAAATGTCATGAAGAACATAACATTTAAACTGGCCCAAAATGAGCAAAATTTTAGCAAGCTGATATGGTAAGGAAAGTTATTCTAAATAATGTAACAGCTTAAAAAGTTGTATGGTAAAGTGGAAGTGCCTATTTGTAAGTATCTATGGGTAGACTATTATAGTAAAATGAAGTACATGAAGAAGAAAAAAATGAAGAAGATGCTCATGATGTGTAAAATCTTAAATACTGATGTTTCCCTACATATATGGGGTGCTCTGAATTAAGAATTTGCCATTACCAGACTGATAGCCATCCTCCCGTACTGACAATGTCATCCGAACAGCCAGGAATCAACTGTAGGTGTATATAGTTACTGAGTCATTAACGTTTTCCATTCAATCAACATTTACAAGGGGGTGGGGTACATTCTTAACTTAAATATAACAACATTAAAACAAGCGTGCTCTTTAAATACAATGATAGTTGCAAGTTATAAAATGTTAAACACCAGAAAGTTATCATAAAATGTTCAAAATAATTATTGTTTCAATGGAGGAAATCACATAGAAAATGCAAAATTTCATATTTCCATAATAAAATTTTCCTGTTCCTTTAGTGTTTTCAATTATAAATGAATATTTAATTGTTTAACTATACTTTGTTATTGCAATACAAAAATAAATTGTTGAACAAGGCAAATGCTTTCTTGTCAGCCTTCAGTCCACACCCTCAGGTACTCCCCATTCTTTCTGCCATCTCTTCTCTCGTCAGTGTTGCTTGTAATTCCATTATAACCGACAAGGAGAAATGAAAACACAAAGGCCCATTGTTTCACATAATTTAGCCATAACCTGGAGTTCAGAGATGCATTCATTTTGTATAGCCTGGCATTTGATATCTTTGGGTATTAGTGAATAAATGGTATGCATGAACACATCTATGTATATATGAAACAGCAGGTTTATAAATCAGATATAACATATATATTTAGAGCTCTATTTGGCCATATAAATTGAATGAATGGAAGCCATTTGCCCAATCAGAACTTTTTCTTCATAAAATGTTACCAAGGTTTGCCACCCTATTGACTCTGTTCCTCAAAAAAACTTAGTTCTGTCCAAATCTTGATTCGGTGTGTTTCTCTTCTTTCTAGCATAAACTTCTTATGACACAGTTGTCATAAACTTTTATAGGCCTCTCAAGCCTTTGCGTGTGTGATTTTGTTCATATGTGCATTTTTTGCTCTTCCAAACTGCGAAGTGATTCATTTTTGTCTCTTGAAAGCCTGAATAAATTCTGGGATTAAGGCAGTCAAATCAAATTGCCAGTTTCAAATTTTGGCTAAAACACCAGAACAAACACTTTTGTACTTGTGGAAAGTGTCCTGGGGTTATTGGTCAGAACCACTTTGGATGTTGGCTTGGTTTCTCGCATAGCGCCTTGGAAAGGGTCCATGCTTCTTAGGGAAAAAAATCCCTTCAGAGCCATCTACTTTGCTTGTTTTTTAATAGAGAAATTGAAGGTTTACAGAAAAATCATGCATAAAATACAGGCTTCCCATAAATCACCCTAATACTAACATCTTGCCTTAGCGTGGTACATTTGTTACAATTGATGGAAACACAGTTTTGTAATTGTACTATTAGCAATAGCTCATGGTTTCCCTTGGGATTTACTGTATTGTAAAGTCCCATGGATTTAAAAAAAAATTTTAATCTACTAACATATGCAACCTAAACCATCTAGTTTTGAAAAAGTTAAGGGTTTCATGTATATTCTGAAATGGATGATTTGTTTACCCGTTATAAACCTGTTGTACTTAAGGGTAGCAAGCATAAAATTGTCCACTGAACTCTTCTTCGAGCATCTGCTCTCAGTGACTAGGATTCACAGATGAACTGAATGTATTTCTCTCCTTGAAGTACTAAAATCTACTTAAAAGAGACAGGCACATAAACAGATAATTATAGTACCATATAATAAGTACAATAAGGATATGCGAATACAGTGAAATGGGAACCCAAGGACGGGGTGTATGTTTTGGTCTTCCCCTTTATTGGCATTTCTTTCAAGAAAACTCATGAAAAACAAAGAAATTCTGAATATGCATCTGAAAGTATCACTTAGAGATGAGGGCTTCATTGTATTGGGATTGAATAAGGTGATCATTATATAATTGTTACCTGCCTGTGTTGAGCTTTGACTATTTCCAGCACATTGCTAAGAGCAGAGGCTTCTCAGTGGCAATGCCAAAGAAACTGTTGGAGGTTGCCAGTCATTTTAGAGAAATGCCACAATGCCGCATGCCAGATGGCTACTGATGAAAGTGATGAAGTTTCACTCTTGGAAATGAAGTCTAATTCCATACTTGGTCCTTCTTTCCTCCTTTATCTTTTGAATGCTTAAGAGAGCACAAACTCAGCGCTTTATTTTTGCCCTATAAAATCCCATTATCCCTTCTTTTTTAAGTAAGATCCTGGAGAGTTGCAGCCAAGTTAAAGCCGCTTCACGCCCACGCCTCAGAGAAATTGCAAAGACCTGTCTCTTGCTGAGCCAGGTTTTTCCTTTTACCTTTCCTTAATTATGACTGCCAGAAACTATTTTCAATAGGATCCACTCAGTGTTGGCTTGTCCAGGACTCAAGTAAGATTTTTCTATCTCTATGCCTCATGGAAGGGGTGAAAAAGAAATGCCACCATTGAAATGTTTCATGGCATCTCTGCTTTGTGAGAGAACTTCACATTGTTTCTTTTTGGGGTCATCCATTCTGCACAACCACAATCTCATGGTCACCTTTTCTTTCCCTAACCAGTGAGTGAGTAGTAATAGTGCTGAAAGTTTCTTCCTCTAACACCCTAGGTGAAGGGGGTGCCACTGGGGCAGCAATTCTGCTGTCTACTCTCTACCTTTCTCACTCCACTCTGGGGACATGATGTGGTAATGGAAGAATAAACCAAGCCTGCTTCTCTCAACATCTTGCTTCTCTTTCTCTAGGGGCAAAGCCTCCACTGATCCTTCATGCCAGTGCTTGGATGGGTGGGTCTGCTTAGTCTGGGTTCTACATCAGTAGCACATCTTGCCTATAGACATACAACCACCCTCCAAGTAAGGCTTTATCGGTAGTAAAGGTGACATTTCTTTATCTATTATTGGGTCCTTCCAAAGATCCTCTACAGGTGAGAAGTAGTGGTGTGAACTGCACAAAAACTTAGCTTTCACTGTCTCTAAGCACATTCTCTGAGCCAGGTTTTTCCTTTTACCTTTCCTTAATTATGACTGCCAGAAACTATTCTCAATAGGACCCACTCAGTGTTGGCTTGTCCAGGACTCAAGTAAGATTTTTCTATCTCTATGCCTCATGGAAGGGGTAAAAAAGACAAAAACCATTTTATCACTTTCTGTTCTATAGCCTTGCAGTCTGAGGCCTCATCAGGAGAAAGGGAACGGAAGCATATTTCTCAGTCCATCTTGAGGGCTACAGGAAGGGCTTGAATCGGGACAGAACAGGTTAAAAGAATCCCACTTCTTTGATGGCTTTAATTCAGTTCTTGTCTTTTAAGGTGGGTAAATGTATTCTAACGTTTTAGAATGACTGCCTTGCATTACCCCCTTCCTTCCATCTAGCCCCGCGTCCTCATATCTACATCTCTCAAATCCTTCCTAAAGTTTTCCAAAAAGTGTTCCCTGAACTCCACAGTTTTAGTGATGTTTCTTTCTAATTTTCCATTGTACTTGCTTTATAAGGGCATTTGGATGACTAATGAAATGTTCATGCGTAATGATAAAAGCAATGGAGTATCCCTTGCATGCCCATCTGTAAAAGGAGGATAAAAGTTTCCCTGATCATCTTCAGAGTTGCTTTTTCCCTGCTGCTTTAAGCCCCATTAAAATGCCTCAAGGCAACAGGAGCCCAAGAGCCTAATAAAAAGTGTGAAGAACAAAGCAGTTCAAGTGTGTTTTCATCACACTGGACTTTGATTTGCATTGCCTTGGACTTCAGGGTCATCACAGGGAGACATTAGGGCCTGGAGTCTTTCAATTTGGGCCAGGTAACTCTGCAGCCTAGCCTGAGACCAGGTCTCCCCTGGCACAGGATGGTGAGGCAGAGGGCAGTGTTCCAGGTAATTCGAAGGAACAGAAACTGACTTTGGCCAGGAGAGACCTGAGGAAAGCAATTTTGATGCCTGGATAATCGCCCCCATTGCTTGCAACGCTTGCCAGTGGAAACCTGTCTCAGGGGTTCCAAGCTTAGAAAGTAAAGTGATTGAAGCTCAATCCAGAATGAGGGTAGTGAGGCAATTAAGCCAGGGAAACAAGTGGGGCCTTTGCCTAGAGCAACTTCTGTTCCATCAATTGAGAGAATTTACTTGCCCTGGAAGAAAGGTTATTTCAGCACTTGGCACCAGAATTCTCAAAATATAAGCTTTTCAGTGTCCTTTGATCTATACTTAATAGTTCCTGGATTATCAGGCAGTAACCAGGGAAAGGAACATGTTCCCTACCAGCTTTTGGCCCTTGATTTGTGACTATTTCTGAGTTGTGACTATTTCTCACATGGTTAGCCTATTTTAAGTATGAGTTTACTTATCATGGTTGCTTCCAAAAGCCCAAAGTTACTTCTTTAGAAACAGAATTTAGTAACTTCTAAAGTTAGACTATCTCTATGCCATGGGCTGCCTTTGGCTTCTTGCATCTTCCATCTTCTAGCCCTACAATGATGTCCCAGCACATGGTGATTTTCAAAAAGCTGCAAGGTACTATTTTTGGGGGTGGGGGAAGGGTTGTGGTGGGATGAGGGGGATGGGGGGGATGTTGGTTCCAGTGGTCCTGGATTCAAATCCCAGTTGTATTACTCAGAACTTGTCTCACTACTCAATTTCCTCACCTGAAATAATGGAAATAGCAAGACATGTTTCATGGATTTGTTATGAGCACCAAATGACACATTTTTGTCAAGGACCTGAGCAGCGATGGGCATATAGTATTATACGATTAGTGACTGCTCCCTTTCTCAACTCTCTCTTCCAAGCAGGACCTGGAGAGCTGGTTCAGACCAGTGGTTTCAGCAGTGTGCCCATGAGAACCCAATTGTTAAATTTTCAAGAATTTTATAATTTGGTGGATATCATGATGGTAGCTTGAAATTGACCCTGGTAAGAATATTCACCTCACAGAACTCAACAAACACTATAAATCAGGGCTTCCTCCCCCAGGCCACCCACCCATCCAGCCTACCACTAAGTGTGTGGTCCCTGGAATGCCAGCAACAACATCCCCTGGTGGGGGGTAGGATCGTTTGATCCTGCATGTGCCCCAGAAAACCCATTCCTGTGGGTGGGAACTTCTGGTTAGTTTACTTCAATTAAGGAGTGACCCATGGTAGGTCTTAATCCTCTTACTGGAGTCCTTTAAAACAAGATGAATTTGGAGAGAAAGGCAGACAGAGAAAGCCACAGAAGCAAAAGGCTGAAAGAAGGAAACCTAGAAGAGGAGGGAGAGACTAGCAGACGCTGCCCTGGACCTCGCCATGTGACAGAGGAGCCAAGGATCGCCGGCAGCCATTCTTTGGGGAGAAAGCATTCCCTAATTATACCTTGATTTGGATATTTTTCTCAACTTCAAAACTGTAAGCTTATAAGACAATAAGTCCCCATTGTGAAAGTCAACCCATTTCATGCTATCTGCAATTTGGCAGCCTAACAGACTCAAACAGCTGAGGACCTGTTAAAAATGCAAATTATCCAGCCAATCCAGACCTGTATGAATCAGAGACTCTGGGTGTGGGGTCCAGTGGCCCAGCAATCCATATTTAGCAAACTCTTTTAGCGATTCTGATGCACACTCAACTTTAGGGGCCAGTGTCCAATATCACAACACTGTGAGTACATGGCAACACTCAACTAAGGTGAGAGAAAGGAAGTGTTATTTCAGGATGTGATAGCTGAGAAAAGGAAAGAGAAGGATGATTTGGGAAAATAGAGAAGAGTTAGCTCCTAGTCATTTTCCCTGCCCCTTCTTTCCAAGGATGCATTGTTTTCCCGCCCTCATCCCTGGGTCAGAAGCTTGAACAAGCCCCTGGAATCCATAGTCACATAGGGCTATTTACATCTCCTACAGAGTCAAGTGGGCAATTTGGAGCTTCTTTCCCAAAGCTCAGATATGTGAGGGAGAGTAGATGTGACAAAAAAATTCCAGGGGATGATGGGGAAAGCAAAAGCCTAAAAAGATGGAGTAGGAAGTTTCACAAATCACTCTCTCCCACTAGAAAAATGTAATAGCTGGAAAAAGAGACTGGAATTAACTGGGAAACAAAATGGACATTTAGAATAACTGCAGGAGCCAGAAGAGAAGCTGCTGGGAGTTCAACTTTTCTAAGTGACTGCAAGAGCCAACAACAAGCCACCAGTGGTCTGCTCTGTGGCAGTGACAAATAGCCCAGAATCCGGGAGTGGCCAGCTAGACCAGGTCTGGGAGAGGAAACTTCCTCCTTTAAAAGTTGGGGTTGAGGGTCAAGGCTGGTCTGGGTGATCTGTGAGGATCAGCTTGGAAGCATTTTCACCCTTCTGGGTGAGGATAGCTTGGAAGCATTTTCACCCTTTTGGGCAGCAGCACTTCCAGCCTCCCACCAGCATTCACCAGGACTTAAAAAGCAAATTTTGTTCCATTCTGTGTGTGGGCATCTCCTGGTCTGACAGAACCCTAAGGATATAGCATAGACACTGGCCTTGGCTTCTGCCCTCCCTGCAGTAGTGCCTTCTGACCCCACATCACATCCACCAGCACTCTAAGACCCAATGTGCTTTTCCATTGATTGGGTTGCTTCTTTCTCTTTCTTCTGTCCCTTGATCTGGCAGATTCCCTAACAGCTAATCACAGACACTACTCTCAGTTCTCTGAGAAGCAGCATCTTCTATCCTTAAACTATTTATATTTTTGGGTCTGGTGGACCCAAAAAGCAAATTCTTCTGTCCTTAAACTATTTATAGTTTTGGGTCTGGTGGATCCCTGAGGAACGAGATGCAAACCTAGGTTTTGGTCACCAAAGTAGCAACTTCTGGCCTCCTACTGGCACGTAACAAGAGATTTCAAGAGGCAGTGCACTTCACTATTTTTTCCCTTGTTTTGTGTGGATTTTTTTCTGCTTGTTAGTATTTCCCTCCTTTTTTCCTTCTCTTTATCTTTCTTTCATTCCTTAATTTTTTCTTGTTCTTAGTCTAGGGGACTGAAGAGTGAGAGGAATAGATTTCCACAGTGACAACAACATAACACTCAGAAGGTCCAGTTTTCAACAAAGAAATTACAAAACATACAAAGAGACAAGAAAGTATGGCCCTGACTCAGGAAGAAAAGAATGTGATGGAAAATATTCTGGAGGAAGTGCAGTCTCTGGAATTACTAGACAAAGATCTTAGAAAAATTCTCCTAAATAGGATCAATGAACTAAAATAAAACATAGGCAAATAACTGAAGGAAATCAGGAAACATTATAGGAACAAAAAGAGAATTTCTATAATGAGAAATTATAAAGAAGAACCAAATGGAAATTCTGGAATTCAAAATACAATAACTGAAGAAAAATTTTAATGAAGGACTTCAAGAGCAGATTGGAAGATGCAGAAGAAAGGATCATGAAATTCAAAGAAGTAATTGAAGATGTCCCGGTTGAGGAGTATAAAGACCGAGAGTGGAAGAAAATGAAGGGAGCCTGAGGGGCTAGTGGGACTCCATCAAGCAAACCAATATACATCTCCTAGGGTCCCGGAAGGGAAAAAGAGAAAGGGCCAGAAAAAGGTATTTGAAGAAATAATGGCAAAAAACTTCCCAAATCTAATGAAAGATACAAAACTTACAAATCCAGGATGCTCAACAAATGCCAAACGGGCTGAAGGCAAACACATTTATATTAAAACACTTGATCTCTGCCCAATGCCAAGAACAAAGACAGAAACTTAAAAACAATAAGAGAGAAGAGACGTATCATATAGACGGGATCCTTAATAAGATTAGCGTGTGATTTATCAATAGAAACCATGGAAGCCAGAAGGCAGTAGATGGACATACTTAAAATGCTAAAAAAAAAAAAAAAAAAAAAACTGCTACCCAAGAATAATATATTCAGCAAAGTTGTTCTTCAAAAATGAAGGACATTCAGCCTTACAGGAAATGCTAAAGGAAATCCTCCATGTTGAAAGGAAAGGATGCTAGAGAGTTTCCTTTCTTTTTTTTTTTTTTTTTTGCATGGGCAGGCACCAGGAATTGAATCCAGGTCTCTGGCATGGCAGGTGAGAACTCTGCCGCTGTGCCGCCATCACCCGCCCTAGAGAGTTTCTTAATGCTGAATGAAGAAATAAAGATCTCCACTGTAAATAGCATTATGGGTAAATGTATATGCCAGTATCTCTTATAAGGACAGCTGTCAGTGCATTCAGGGCCCACCCTAATCCAGGATGATCTCATTTGAAGATCCTTATCTTAATTATATCTACAAAGACCTCTATTCCAAATAAGTCCTATCATGAGGTTTCAGTCAGATTTTTGGGGGAGTCTCTAGTCAACCCACTACGGACTCACAATATGATATCATCATCTCATTTTCACAAAAGAAGGATCATACTTCACCTCATGCAATTCTGTGAAAATGAATGCCAAAGTAATGTTTTCTACTGCGAATCCAAGATTTGGGTATTACACTCTATTCTCATCTCCAAACAAGCCAGAGAATATCAGTTTGCTGGGTCTGGGCCAAGGCTCAGACCTGATTAGCATGTAGAGACTAAGCCATGTCTTTACTAAAGCTATCATATTGTTTAAATTGCGTTCTGCCTCTGTGTTTGTATCCCCATTTGGCTGTCCAATTCCTCTTCTTAATAATATTAGGTCTTTGTACTCAACCTGTGCTCCATGGACTAGCAGCTTCATCATCATTTGAGAGCTTCTTAGATATGTACTCTAAGGCTTCACCCCATACCTACTGAATAAGAATCAGATTTTACAAGATCCTCAGGTGATTCGAATGCATATCAACTTTAGAAAAGCATCATATTGAATATTTTGTTGGCAGCTGTACAAGGGAAAGTATCAGGGGTCAAGACAGGTCATAATAAAAAGTACTAATATGATTGTAGATCCCAGCACTCCCATGCATATCTGAAACGTTGTTTCTGAATTCACTCATGTGAAGGAGTTCTCCATCACTTCTCCCCCAGCTGCAGCCATGCCTGAGCTCCTTAGCTTCATAATCTGCATTAATTTTTTTTAATTTAGCAGATTAGACATGAGCTAGACTTGCGTTCTCATTCAAATCTGTACTGACTGTTTCCCCAGCCTCTTCTGAGCAATCCACGTTGCAGTAGTTAGAAGATGTCTTTGAAAGTAAGTCCAAGTAAAATTACCATATTTCACACTATTTCAGCCTTGACCCCAGCCCCAAACAAAGAGGCTGCAGGTACCTCAGCCACATGCCTCACCCCTTGCGAAGAGAAGAGCCCTGACCTAACCCCAAGCCTATCTGCATGGAGCATTTATCTAGATGTTTGCACACCACAGGTTAACACTGCCGCAGGCCTGGACTTAGTAATGAGTAAATAGACCAGGACCTTGGCCTCATATGTTCCAACGAGTGACTCCAAAGCAGGTACTGTTCACAGTACATTTCCACCTTTGTGATTCTGTAATCCAAGACTTGGGTGGGTTAGATGCCCTTCACACCTGATCAAACTAGAAATTGTTGCCGCAGTCTCTTGAATTGGGCCGCAAAACCACAAGGGAGAAGGAAACACAGTTTATCCATTATGACTTATCAGTATGGATGTGTTCTTCCTCTGAAGGAACTTTGTCATTATATGCACCAGAGATGGTGCCAGATTTGCCCTTTTAGCTACCTCTCTCTCTCTCTACAGCTTGGGCCCTGGAGAAAGGGAAGCTGTTTGCTGTAGTTATGTTGTAGATATGCCATGAAAACTCTCCTTTTCCCTTTTGCATCTTTAAAACTCTTAAATTGGGCGGGCCGCGGTGGCTCAGCGGGCAAAGTGCTTGCCTGCTATGCCGGAGGACCTCGGTTCGATTCCCGGCCCCACCCCATGTAACAAAAACGGAGAAACAGAATACAAGAAAATGTTTAAAAATGTTTCCCTTTCCTCCTTCCTTCCTTCCTTCTATCCTTCCTTCCTTCTCTCTGTCTTTCCTTTAAAAAAAAAAAAAAAAAAAAAAAAAAAAAAAAACTCTTAAATTATTTCCTCGGTGATTTTCTAAGACCTTGTCTGGAAACACCTACATCCTGAAATTCTGAAGATGGATACCTGTTCAGCCCCAGATTCTCCAGAGAATTCAGCTGACCCTTGGCAGATGTCCTCTTAGATGTTATTGCCCATGCCTCCTAAGGGTCTCGCCATGGAAAGATCTACAAGGTCAGGACCGATAACAAATAACAAGAGCTTTGGATTTAGATGGCCTGGCTTTGGACCCCTGGGAGAGTCACTTTACCTTTCTGAGACCTTCTACACGAATGAGGACACAGTCTTAGAGAGGTAAAGGGACTTTCTGGATTTCATAGCTGGGCTGATAATAGTGTGCAAATTGAGATCATGTATATAATCTGTTTAGCACAGTACCAGGCATATAAAATGCACTTATTCCACAAGTATTTGGGCATCAACCACGTGCTTCACACTGTCCTAGACAGTAGAGATGGCAGTGAACAAAATTCCCTTGTGACGTTTGCTATCAATTGGAGCAGCCAACTATGCATATTTTTGCTTGGTTAATTTACTTTGATGAATAATGATAAGATCTATAGAGAAAATCATTCATGGTAGGAAAGCAGGAAGGGCTGGGGTAGACAAGGAGTAATTTTCAGTGGGAGGACCTGGAAGTTCTTGAGAGTGTGCCTGGCATGTGCAGTGATGAGCGAGCAGAAGAATGTGGCTGGGACGCAGGGAGCCGGAGGGACACTGGTAAGGGCTATGAGCAGAGAGGAAACACGTGGAGGGTGGGAAGTAGATGGCAAGGAGGACTGCCAACCACTGTAAGGGCTCCGATTTCCACTCTGTTTGGTTGGCCAGGACTGCTACAACAAATATCACACACCAGTTGGTTGAGGCAACAGCACTTTGTTGTCTCATTTTGAAGGCTAGAAGTCCGAAATCATGATGTCAGCAGGTCATGCCTTTGGAAGTCCTCTGTCACATGGCCATCTTTGTCCTCTGTCTTCTCTTGTGGATTCATCTGCCGGCCCAAATTTTCTCTCCTTATTAGACCTCTAGTCTTGGGATTTGGTCACACCTGAATAGGACCTTCAAATTCACAAATGGGACTGCACCCTTACTTACTGTAGCTAGTTTGAAACTATTATGGACCCCAGAAAAGCCATGTTCTTTAATCGTCATTCAATATTGATGGGTGGAATCATTTCTATTGTTTCCATGGAGATATGACCCACTCAATTCTGGGTGGTAACTTTTGATTAGATGGTTTCTTGGAGACGTGTCTCCACCCATTCAAAGTGGGACTGCTTATTGGGGCCCTTCAAGAGGGAACCATTTTGGAAAAAGCTTGAAAGCCACCAGAACCGACAGAATCCCCACAGCCAGAAACCTCTGGAGATGAAAAAGGAACACCCCTAGGAGAACATCATGAAACAAAAAGCCAGGAGAGAAAGTTAGCAGACTTTGTTATGTGCTCTCCCAGCTAAGAGAGAAGCCTTGAACTTCATCGGCCTTCCTTTAGTGAAAGCAACCTCTTGTTGATGCCTTAATTTGGACATTTTTATAGCCTTGCTTTAATTTGGACATTTTCATGGCCTTAGAACTTGCAGCTTGATAAATTCCCCTTTTTAAAAGCTGTTCCATTTTTGGCATACTGCATTCCAGCAGCTTACAAGCTAGAATGCTTTTCTTAACATATTCAAAAGTAATATTTACAAACGGGTTTTAAACCCACTCTACTACTCTACTCTACTCTGTACAGTAGCACAGAGTTAGACTTGAACATATCTTTTGTGGGGTACTTGATTCAATCCCAATATGTTCCAATTAATAGGAAAGCCATTGAAGGTTTGTAAGCAACAGAAGAAGATAATCTCTTTTAAATCTCATTTAAAAGGATTTCTCTGCTTCATTGAGAGTGTAACCTGTAGGGCCAAGAGTGGTAAGAGGTGACTGTGACTTGGGCCAGGATGATAGAGGGACATGTGGTAAGAGGTGGTTGACTTCCAGATGTATTTTGGAGATAGAATCAATAGCATTTTCTGATTATTTGATTGTGCAGAATGAGAGAAAGGGGTCAAGGATGACTAAAAAGTTCTTTAGCCTGAGCAACTGGGAAGACAGATTTTACTAGTATATAGGAAAAGTATCCTGATAAAGGTTGATGATTTGGGGATCTGTCCATTTTGGAGTTTAAGAAGTTTAAGATGTCTATTAGCTATCAAAAGGTAATGTCAAGGGGGTCATTAGATATGAGGTTGGAGTTTGAGGTAGAGATTAGGCCGAAGAGATAACTTTGGGAGTCACTTGTTTCTAGATATTACTTAATAACGCAGGTATGATAGCTCCATTTGTGAGTATAGAGAGTAAAATAGGTCCTGGGCCCTGCAAAGCATAGAGTTCTGGCAGATGAAGAAGAACCAGCAAAAGATACAGAGAAGGAAGTACTTTCTCTGAATAGTCTCATAATATTCAATGTATATTATGGAAACACTCAGAGAATTAAAATAATACACTGCAAGTGGTTATATAATCTTAGTTGTTGTTTCCCAGAGCCTCCTGTGTGCTATTTCTTAACCATCTCTTTGCAGCATTGACTCATGGCCTTCCAAGTTAAAGCATTAGATTCTGAAGGCAGTGTTGAATTACATGTAAAGCATAGTCCACTGAGTGATCTATTCTTCCTTCCCTGCTCAGATCCACATGACCCAATTCTCCCTAGGGAGTGGAAGACTCATTACTGCAGCAATCAGCCAGCTGATTCAGACCAGTCTGAAACAATGTTTGTGTTTGCAAATGTTTTTGCTTTGTCAAAAAGAACACATCATTATCTTAAAAATATAATTCCCCATCTTTAACATAAGATGGAACAATCAAACCTCCTTAAACCCAGAGTACTTTTACAAGGACAGTTTATTCAATTACCTTTTGAGTTTTTAAAAATCTCTGACTCACTTGAGCAAGTGGGGGGAAAAGACAAAGAAATATCTCTCTGGAAAAATATTATGGTATTGGCACTAACACAAAAATAATGCTATGACAAAGGCATTGTGTTCCCCAAATCAAGCATACACCTCAAACTTTACCTAAGATACATTCCTGCATTGAGGACTTCATGAATCATGAATTTCTGCAAACCACACTGTGTGGCCTTGGACAAATTCATTTCTTTGCACTTCAGTTCCCTCCTGGGCAAAGTGGGGATAAAAATACCTACACAATAAGTTTATGTGAAGCACTCAACACAAGGCCTGATATTCACTAAATCCCTTCCATTGACCTTAAAACAAACATGGTCATGAGCAGCTTACAGGACTGCTCTGCATGAGTGACTGCTGCTGCTTTCTGTCTACCCATTCCAACCTCATAGCACCTTCCCAATCTGCAAGGCCATAAGATATGTGCTCAGGATTATTCTTACCACAGCAGTACATTTGGACTTGGTGGTTTGGTTATTGAGACTACTGAGGCATAGCCCTAAACAGCCATAAACAAAATGTGAGGTGACTTTAAAAAAATATACGAGGTGATGTGCAAAGCAGACATCACTGACCTTCTAATCCAAAGGAACTCCATCTTTACCTCAACCTCAATCCCTTCCCCAAGAGATGGGTTGATGATGGCTATTTCCCACATTACTTGAGGTTTTCTAAGTTGAAAATTTAGTTGTTGAATTTGTAGCATAGTAGAAACATAGGGTTGCACATCACCTCAAAGTATCATGTACCCATTTTTGTGGTTCTTAGGGGGCTCAGTGATAATCAAGGTAAGCTTTCACAAATGAGACCCCATCAAAGACCAACCCATGCTTAGGGCAGCAGCCATGCTCAAGACTGAAAGCCAATGACGTAAAAGCTGGTTGAGTCTCCTATCCAAGATAGGGCTTCGTATGTGAATCACCATAAGCAAAGCTTTCACCAATTGTTGATATTGCCATATATTAATCACCCCCAAGGGAAATCTTTCATTTTATTTCTCTTTGGCTCCTTCTAGAGATTTCATGAAAGATGAAGAGATAACATACCCAATGACAAGCAATAGGTCGATTACAATCTCTCTCTTCTGGGAGAATGCATCTGAGGTGATCCAGATTTTACCAGCTCTGGAGGAAATCCAAAGGAACTGCTTTTTGGCTGTCTCCCCTCTTGAAGCTCTTCCCCTTTAGCTTCTGTGTCGTGTGTTCTTGTGAAGTCCTTCCTGATTTTCTGGGAGGTCCTTCTCTGTTTTCCCAGTGGGTTCCTCTTTCTCCACGTACCTCTGAAATGTAAGGGCTCCTATGCCTTTCTCATCCTAGACGTACTCATTCTCTGGTTCTCCTTCCCAGACACAGAGATGTACCTAAGTTTCTGCCTGTGCTGGGGTTTCAGTACAATGTAATGGATCCACGAGGGGGAACCTGTTTTGGAAATTTGAAGCAAAGGGGAAGAAGGGCAGAATGGGGGACCCTTGCCTACACTACCAGTTGTAGAGAAAACTAAGAGTCTTTTTTGTTGTTGTTTTTCCCTGATTTCAGTTACCATGTTTATGATGAAGAACACCACATCGCTAGCTCAATATTTCTCGTGAGTTTCACACCTTTATATCCTGAAGGACACATCCACCCGAATATCCACAGGGAACTCAGTCTAAAATTGCATTAATCATATTTCACCTTCAAACCTGCTTTGGGTTATGTTCCCTCTATTCTTTGTGGAATCACCAACTGTCAAGTCATCTAAGCTAGAAACCTACTCCTGCCTCCTCCCTGTTATCCCTCACAACCAATCAGAAGTCCTACAAGCTTTGCATTCCAAATATTTCTTGGGCCCCTCACACCACTCCATCCTTAAGTCAAAACAACAAGGCATTCTAGAAGCTTCCCTGATCCACCCCCAGGCTAGCCCTACTGGTGAAAGCCAGGACACATAGAGTCTTATTCATGGTGGTACCCAGAACGCCAGCTCAAGAGACACATCACCCTCTTACCACACAGAGTTTCTGCTGTCAGTAATTAGTTTTTGTCCCTGTAGGAAAGTGTTGGGTATTTTTAATTTTCCCCCAAATTTTATAATCTTCTCTTTTAGCATCTGTGCCAGTTTGAAAGAATTACATACCCTAGAAAACTTTTAATCCTGACCCGATCTTGTGGGATTATATTTTTTATAATCCGCATTCAATAATGTAGGTTGGAATCTTTTTACTAGATTATGTCCATGGACATGTGACATGCCAAATTGTGGGTATTAACTTTTTGATTAGATGGAGATGTGACTCCATCCATTCCAGGAGAGTCTTGATTAGTTCACTGGAATCCCAAAAAAGGGAAGTATTTTGGAAAGAACAACAGAGCTGCGAGAGAGGAGACCCATGAAAACCATGAGATCCCATGCAGCCAAAGACCTTTGGAGATGAAGAAGCAATTCGCCCCTGGGGGAGCCTGATGAGAAAGCGAGCAGGCATCACCATGTTTGCCATGTGCCTTCACAGTCGAGAGAAACACTGAAGTTCATCAGCCTTTCTTAAATGAAGGTACCTCTTATGAGTGCTTTAATCTGGACTTTTAATACATCCGCTTTAATTGGGACATTTTTATGTCCATAAAGCTGTAAACTTGCAACTTAATAAATTCCCTCTTTTAAAAGCCATTCCATTTCTGGTGTGTCATATTTCGGAAGCTAGCAAACTAGAACGGCATGTAATGAACTCTTGAGAATTCTAGGATTCAGGTCTTTGCTAGGCCAATGCCATGATTACCTTTTAACTATGATGAGGGGCCCACCAAGAGCCGGAATGAGCTGCAGCCTCAGGACTGTGGCAAGTTTCACATGTGGAGGTTTGCCAAGAACGTGGCCATGGGCCCTCTGAGCCCTGGTGGGACACCACCACAGAAGAGATGTGCATATAAACTAGGGTGAAAGCTGGAAGGGTGATTAGGCATTTTTTAATTCCATTGAGGATCTAGAAGTTCAGTCCCTATTTGATTCCCTGAAGATATAAAATGGTGTAGGCAAGGATTATTAGAAAGGAAGGATACAGCACAAGTACATCTCCATCCCAGGCAACAAAAAGAAAACCAGGAAAGGATTGTCAGTTCTCAAAAGTTAAGACATCACTTCATGGTTCTGGATTCTTTTCCAAGCCAACAGCAGAGTAATTTAGAGCTTGTATATCGATACCTATGATAAAAATACAGTCTCTTTAATATCTTTATCGTGCAAAGCAAGTACATGTTATAGAAAAAAGTTTATGCTCTGTTATGAAATTAGTGCTTTTGAAGGGATTACATTTACATCTAGATCACTTTTTGAATTATAAATAGTTTCTTCCTTATTTACAGTCAAGAAGTCATTCAATACAGTAACATTAATTTATCTTGCTTACCTTGCTGTGAGTTTCTAGAGGACAGGTTTTATGAGTGGTTTGTCTTTATATACTTGCACTCAGCCCAAGGCCCAGAGAAGAGTCAGTGTTCAATAATGTTTAAAGAATAAACTAATGTAATCCTGAAAATAAACGTTGCTACTTTAACTGAAATACATTGCCACCCAACATTTAAAATATATATATATGTACATATATAAATTGCTGCAAAAATATAATTTTTGAAAGCCTAAAATAAAAGCCATTGCAAGGGTGCTCTGAGGAATGGGAAGGAAAGAAAGGCTACAAAAGCTCAACTGTGAAGACTATCCATATGTATTTATTGCATATTGCCCAACTCAGCGTTAGCCATGACTTCAAAATAATAGCACACGTTAATGCATTTTCACACCTCAAATAAAGGTTACACTCTTCCTGTCAGCCTGCTGTGCACAATTATAGGAGAGAAACCACAGGGAGTAACCAGTTGCTAAAAAAGTATCCTCCGGAACATCAAAGGATTTTTACCAATACATTCACTCACCAGAGCTGCCCAACACAAATTCAGTCAGACCTGTCGTTTAGAAATTGTGCATCCTGGATGGCAGACTCAGCTCCTGAAGGACCAGATTGCTCCAAGGGATTAAAAGGATGTGGAGGTTTGCATGTTTAAATAACTGGCTGCATTTTTTTCTCCTGCTTGGCTATAATTATGCTTCACGACCGTCTGAAGGCTATTACCAGTCTGCATAAAAGGAGTTAAATTTTGAGCTAACAGATTGGAAGCATGTCCACATAACACGATTTTCTCTCCCCCCGGCACTCATAACAGCAATCTAGAAAAAGGGCCAAGGATCCAATGCATCACGTCTACTTAGTTGCACCCCTACGTGGCACAGCTCCGAGGGGTAAGGCAGACGTCTGATTATGGATGGGTACTTCTTGCATTTACTCACTAGGAAGAAGACCTTCCAGGAGTATTAAATTTATTTCAAAAAGGAAATTGAAAAGCTGGTCTTCTGCACAGAGCATTGCCCAAATAAAACATGGAGATTGCCTTATGACGACCACGTATGAAGACTGGAGTGGTTTCGCTGAGGTATCATGTCAGAAAAATACCCTGCTTCCTTCTGCTCTCATTACTGCTACAAGCTTGTCATTAGCGCTCAGAGTAAGTTAGTACTCTGGTAATCTTTTTCTTCTGCCAAGTTTAAGAGATTTGAGAAGCAAAATTAAAAAGGAAACAAAAAGCAAGGGAAAAAGTGAGGCAATGACACAAAAGGGTAAGTAGATGGGAGTTTTGACATATATGTATGACATCTTTCTTCTGAGGGATTTAAGGCAAAAACATATGAACTCACCTAAATTCCCATGTATATTTATGGCATAAGAATTTATCACCTCATAAAAGTGGAGAAGCCATTGTGTGACATTTTGTCCCAACTTTAGAGTCTCAACTTCTTCATCTGCAAAATGGAAATAATGCGTACTCAGGAGAATTAAATGAGATCACCTAGTCATGTGCTTAGCATAGGACCTAATGATGCAAAAGCATTCCATCAATTATGATGATACTTATGATCAAGCAACGTTGGAATCTTACCTTTAGACTGCAAGATAAACTGCCAAGTTTTCTTGATCTCTGAAGTACAATAAAAGGCTTGGGTGTTGATTCATAGCAGATACCAGAATGGTCTGGTTTTTATTAAACATTGCAAATGATTGGATTATTCTCAATGAAATGGGTCACAGCAAGCTGCAAAATGCAAGAGAACAAAGCGGGCCCCTGTGGCTCAGCAGGCAGAGTTCTTG
This sequence comes from Tamandua tetradactyla, assembly GCF_023851605.1. Classification (NCBI taxonomy): domain Eukaryota; kingdom Metazoa; phylum Chordata; class Mammalia; order Pilosa; family Myrmecophagidae; genus Tamandua; species Tamandua tetradactyla. The sequence goes on along the minus strand of NC_135335.1, from coordinate 115,449,832 downwards.
CCTGCCATGCCAGAGACCTGGATTCAATTCCCGGTTCCTATCCATGCGGGGAAAAAAATATGCAAGAGAATAGGCATCCTCCACCACTCTCTAGGCTCCACCCCAATCCACAAGCGGTTTGGTGAAACCACCCAGTACAGCAGGCCCTATTTGTGTCTCACCCGCATCTCCCCAGCACTAACCAACCTGGCTTCCAACCACAGGTGCCTATGGCTCTTTGCCTGAGGGCTTCCCCTGGCCCACAGAACTGGGTGGAGGAGCAGGAGGAAGTATCAGGCAGAAAGCCTCTCCATCACCCTCACCTCATCTTGGAATCATCGTGGGCATTAGAGAAATTGCCATTTCCATTTTGGATTCCCAATTTAGGGACATCACATACGTTTTCAAAACAAGCTCTACACTGTGGGAAGTAACAGCAGTCAATATTTCCTAAGAACTTACCTTGTACCAAACGTCATATGAATCAATTATCAAGGACTATTTTTAACTGTCACAATAAATTAGGTGTCCTTGTTATCTGAACTTCACAGATGTAGAATGGTAAGTTAAGGGAAGTTAAATCACTTGTCAAAGTCAAACAGCAAGTGAGAGATAGATGCTGGGTTGGAACTCATGTGGCTTTGGTATCAAAGCCCAAAGAAGTTTTAATACTTATGTACCCCATAAAACCTTCAGAGTGGGAATTTTGTGGTCTGCATATTTACAGGGCATGCATCAAGTAACTGACATATTTGGATGTATTGGTACAATTTATTGTTTCTTCCTTCTTTCCCATTTGCAACTGTTGCATACTAGAGAATTTGGTTGGCCTTTGGCCTCAGTTCCTAGAAGATGCCCTCCAAATCCTTGAAATTTCCTGAGTGAAAGCAGTGCCTTTATTATTCATGGTGTCCCGCCACCACACCTGAGCATTTATACTGAGAAGATGACTCAAGGTGGGGCCAGGTCATGCCAGGAGGACCAGCCATGTGATTACAGGGTTGGAGCTTCAAGCTGACTCCTGGGGAGGGGAGGAGGGTTGGAGATTGAGTTCAACCAGTGGACATTGACTCAACCCATCATGTCTACAATATGAAACTCTAATAAAACTTCTGGACACCAAAACTCAGATAAACTTCCCAGGTTGGAAATATACATAGATATGCCAGGTCAGAGACATCCTGACTACAGGCAGAGTACATTGGAAACTTCCTATTTGGACCCCTCCCAGACTTTGTTCTATGTGTCTCTTCTTTTGGCTCCTTATAATTTGCATTCTTATTGCTATAATAAAACCATAATCATAACTATGACACTTTTCTAAGACATTCTAGTGAATTATCAAACCAGAGGGTGTAGGGGAACCCCCAAATTTGCCAATTGGTTGGAAGTAAGGATGGCCCTAGGAACTTGCAGCAGGTGTTTGGCACAGGGCTGTGCTCTGGAAGGCTGGGCCATTAACCTGTGAAGTCAGTACTAATTCTGGGTAGTTAGTTTCTGAATGCATTGCAGCAACATGCAGGCTAACTACTTTATTCCAGTCATCAATCAGTTTCAATCCATAATTTAATAATATGGGCTATGTAACCAAAACTGATTTGTCCCCTCACACCATTCTCTCTTTCCTTCCTTTGAAAATAGAAACCTTTGAGTTTTAACTCATGCCCATGCTCTAGAGGCTTCCTCTCCCAACCTCTCTTGCAGATGGATGTCACCATATGAGTAAATTCTGGCCTAAAGAATGTAAATGAAAGTGCTAAGGGAAATCCCCAGGACCTACCAAATGGTGTTTTGCTTCCACATCTTCCTCTCCCTTCTGTGGGAAACAGTTCACATGTGGTGGGTCATGAAATGTGAACATGAACCGGGAGATGACAGTGACACCTCCAAGGGGTGGCAGGACCAGAGGAGAAGGAGGATGGGTCCCTAGATCCCCACCAGGGCAGACTGGCCCTGTCCTTCTGATCGCCTACCAGCTCACATTTTATGTGAGAGCGAAATAAACTTTTATCTAGGTTTCAGCCACTGTTGCTTGCTCTCTTTTAAAGCCTCCAAACCCAATCCCTTAATTAAAGGAGAGAGAGAGAGAGAGAGAAGGGAAAGAAGGAACTAAGAAGAAAGTCGGCAGGAGAATAGTGTATGATAATAGAGGGGCAAAACATCAGAAAGGACAGCCTGAGTGGGATTGAGTTATGTTTTAATTTGTTTGCTTGTTTTAAAGTTTTGAGAAACACAAAGAAAATGGAGGAAATCAAAGCCAGAGAAGAAGGGAAAAGCAGCGACATTCTCTTTTATCCTGCCTCTTGGGAGGTTGTGGGTGGCAGGAAAATAGAAGAGAAAGGAATCTCCAGCTGTTATCAGAGCCCATAAAAAGCTCAAACTCAAACTTCCGTGAGGGAGCAAAAAAAGTCATTGGCTCAGAAGCACAGGAGTTTCCTGGATTAACTAGGCATCCCGGAGGCCGTTGCACATGCAAAACCCTCAGTTCACCCTGGGGCCCCTTGCACTGGCACTGAGCGAACCATCTCACGTCAGCAAGCTGGTATAGGTCAATCACTACCATTGGGCATGTTTGCCCTTTACCCACAAGTATGATTCTCATACAATGCAAATGTGTGCAAATTCCCAGTTATTTTCTAAGAGGGCCCATGCTTTTAGGCATCTCCTTTCCAGAATCCATTGAGCACAACATTGTCAGTTATTTGCTTAAAAAAAAAAAACAAACTGACTCAATTAAAAATTATGTTTAAATCACATGCACATCGTGCTTGCATGCAGTGTATTATCACGGTCTGTACTTCTGTGTGTGAGCATCAAGAGTCAATTGCAAGACCTGGCAAAGCCACAGTCACACGTAGGTCCCACCAACCGCTGTCAGACCTCGGCAGCTAAGCAGCCCTCTGCTGGGGTGATTGTTGATGTGACACCTCATAAGCAGCACTCAGATCCATCAGTGAAGTGAATGCGCCATGGTCAGGAATAATGATAAGTGAGAAAAAATCTTACAACAGCAGGAAATTTCAATCAGCCATTCTGGAAGAATTTGAATTAGCACTTGAAACCCAGATTCCCTGTTTCTTCAGTTGTCATAAGTCATCTTTGCCTTTAATACCTAGTAGTTTGAGAACCCATCCTGAAGCGTTTCAAGAAACCCAGTCTTTTCCAGGATTTTCCACCCTCAACTATTTCTGGATATCTCTGGAAATAATGACACATCAATAAATCTGTGCTACTGTCACCTGCTACCTCAATCAGCCATCTTCCCTTCCAGTGGGTCATTTTTTTCCAGCTCACATTATATTGTCCAGGCTGCTGTCTTTTTCCCTGACCTACTTCTCTCTGAGCATGACTACCCTAGAGAATGGTTTGGACCAGGGTATAATGTCTAAGAAAAGATCGACTAGCAGATACTCAAGGGAAATGAAGGAAACATTCAAACAGGCCATCCGAGGTACCCATCTAAGGACCAGAGACCCCTCAGGTGGGATGGTCAGTTTGTACCTCAGCTCAGTCAGGCCTGGCAAAATGTTTTGGGGAGGAGAGAGGGGGAGTTCACTGCTCTCTAATTGTACTTCAGGTAGTGTCTAGGACCCCCAAGCATCTCTCCCTAGAACACTGCTTCCTCTTTGTCCTTAGTCTCTGGTCAGTCCTTCCAATCAGCATTCCTCAGAGGCACAACTCTGACCTCATGGAAGGTGGTTCCCATGTCTTCATGCAGAGTCTCTTTTCTCTTCATTGTCCTAAAGCTGATTTTGTCTTTATCTTCCATAAACAAACCCACTGACTTGAGTAATCTACTTAAAATCTGTAGAAACTGTGCACATCTTAGAAAGGGCAGTTCTTCCTCTGCCTCCAACTTTATCCTGATCAAGTTTTCAGAAATATTGTAGTTCAATAGAGACTGAATTTAAACTATTGGGGAACACCAAGAACTTGTTGGTGCCCCAAGTCTATATGTTGATCAAAATAAAAACAGCCCTTAACCATAATAAAAATATAAAGAATTCTAGCTAAATTTTCATATTTCTCATGATGATTTTTGTGCTTTATTTATTTTTTAATTCAAATGTTCTCACCTTTTTTAGCATCCTTCATTGCTGGTGCCCTAAGCCCACTCTTAGCTTATGGGAAGCGCAGCACTGGGCCCCATGTCAGAGCTCCCAGTTACACAGGGGTAGGTTTCGTTCTTCAGTCATGCTAAAGTTACAGCTGCCTCTGCTTTCCTAGAGTAAAGAACAAGTTTTACTCCCCAACATCTTCCTGCTGGAGATTTCCTGAGAACCTTGGGACTTTCTTACTCAGAAACAAAGTTGTGTTGCCCCCTGGATTTTTTGGAACCAAAGGTTGTCCTTCCTTTCTTTTGGTTCTCTATTTCCTCTGAGTTTAAATCTGACGTCCAGAGGAAACCAAGAGCCTCATATGACTCATTCATTCAACAGCATTTGTTAAGCAAATAATCTTTCCTACTCACGGTGCTAAACACTAGATGTGTGATGATGAGGAAGACATGTTCTCATGTAGCTTACATGTTGGTGGAGAAGACAAGCAGTAAACAAGCAATCAAATAAATAAATACGATTACTTCATAAAATGATCACCTCTAAGAAAAAGGGGGGAAAAGCCACAACAGGGTTTCATGGCAGAGACTGAGCAGATTAGGGGCGGGCACTATGACCTATCAGGATGGGATATTTCTGGGATGATTCACACAGAGATGGTTGAAATCTCCAGCTAAAACTCTCTCAAATCCAGCCACTTCTCCCCAGGCAGTGTGCGCCCTTCTACTTAGGTATGTTCTCACTCCAACCACAGAGACCTGAAGTGGTATCTCACTGGGGTCAGGAAGAGATGCCTCATTAGGAAGAGCTCCGTGGGCAAATCTGCTTCTGACAGATCTCTCTGTTTCGGTCCACAGGAGTATGGCTTCCTTTACACACTCCCCAGCTTAAACTGTATTGCATACATCAAAACTGACAAGAATGATGTTTTTCTCCCCATCCGGCTCACACATAATGGATGTCAGTGTATTTCCTCACAATGTAAAGAGAGCAGATCCAATTTGACTCAATTACAGCCAGAGCTCCATACACAGCTGCTAGTTACTGCAGAGAAGAGTATGAGGAGACCACCACAAATGCTGGTAAACTGCACGGGGAAAAATAGCTGAGCTGCCTTTGGCATGCTCATCTTTTAGTACAAATACTTCCATTCGTCAATAGGGACATTTATGAAATCTGACCTACCAAGATAGTATTCTGGGGAGGAAAACCAGAGGCCCACCATGGTCCAAGTGTAATTACGGGGCCATCTCTGCACAGAAGGCTCGTGTCTAGAATAAGATGGTCCCCTGGAGCCAGAATCAGCCAGATGCATGGAACCAGCCGAGGAGTGAATTTCAGTGCAACAGTTCCCTCTACCACCTATCTCGGCTCTCAGGAAGGAGTGTAGACCACAAAGCAAATTAATTCAGCCAGAACTTCCTAAGACAAAAATTTCCACCCAACAGTATGTGGTTTCACAAGATGAGAGATGCCACGCCACCATCCGATAGACTGCAACTTGCAGGATGGGCACAGAGGGGAAAAGTGGAGCGGGAGGAGAGCAGCACCTCCCGAGCGCAGGGCCTCACGGCAAGTGCCGTGGAGAGCCCGATGAAGGGTGTACTCAGAGATCATCATGGAAAGATCTGTGTCGGGGATTTATTTAAACGCAGATTCTGGTTCACTGGGTTCAGAGTGGAGGCCTAGAGTTCTGCATTCTGACAAGCTCCCAGAGACACGGGCGTCACAGGCCACCAGGAGCTAGAGAGTCTGCTTGGTGTGAGGCTGGAGCATGGGGGAGAGGCCACTTAGGAGGCTGCTTCCATTCTGTGAGTCCACACCGCAAGCAATCCTGCACTTCGCCATTCTGCTTCTCGTGCACTACCTGAATTGGGGCAATTTTAAACTTTATTACATGTTACATGCAGTTTATCATTTTCAAAAATCTTTTTTTTTTTGAAGAATGAAGACATTTGGAGAAATGCACATCAAAACTCTAATGAGATGCCACTTCACACCCACTAGAAAGAGTGTTATTTGAAGGACAGAAAGCTAACAGCATTGGTGAGGGCATGGAGGACGTGGAGGAACAGGAGCCCTCATCTACTGCTCGTGGAAAGGCACATGGGGCAGCCTCTGTGAAAAACGGTTTGGTAGCTTCTTACAAAGTTAAGTATAGGGTTACTGTATGACCCAGTAATCCTACTTCTAGGTATATGTCCCAAAGAATTAAAACCAGGGATATGAACAGATATTTGCACACCTATGTTTATAGCCACATTATTGACAATAGCCAAAAGGGGGCAGCAACCCAGTGACCACGAACTGATGAGTGAATAGATAAAATGTGTTAGATACACACAATGAAATATTGTTCAGCCCTAAAAAGGAATGAAGTTCTGAATCATGCTACAACATGGATGAAACTTCATTTCATCATATTAAATAAAGTAAGCCAGACATGAAAGGATAAATATTGTATGATCACACTTACATTATGATGCATTATAGACACTTATAATAATTAGAATATTCAGATCCATAGAGTCAAAATGGAAGAGGGGAATGGGGTGTTAATGTTTAATTGGCAGAGTTTTTGTTTGATGTGATGGAAAAGTTTTGATTATGGAAGGTGTTGATAGTAGCACAGATTGTGAGTGCAATTAAAGCCATTGAAAATGATTAAGATGGGAAACTTTAGATTGTATATATGTTACCACAATAAAAAAAAATTTAAATCCTTACCACTAGTATAACACAGAGAATTAACCTTAATGTAAATTATGACCTTTAGTTAATAATATAATCTAATAATATTGGTTCCTCCATTGTAACAAAGGTAGCACGTTAATGTCACATGATAATAATAGGGAAAACTACGTGTGTTAGGGTAGGGGAGTATATGGGAATTCTACTTTTTGCATGATTTTTCTGTAAACCAATTACTGCTCTAAAGAATAAATAAAAAAATAAAAATGTAATTGGATTTAACAATGTTATGTGCTGAATCAGACAGGATCAAGGATAAATATAGGTTTTTTTTAAAGATGATAATTCAGTGTATTTCAAATCTGTCTGCCTGCCATAGCCATCTGAAAAGCCTTTAAAAGTAACAATAGCTGGTTCCAACCTAGAGCAATTGAATCAGAACCTTTTGGCTTGTGGGGGTTGGTGGCCAGGGGGCGGGGATGGGGGACAGGCGGGCAGGGATGGGAAGAGGCAGTTATCAATAATTTTTTTACACACTGGCCTTAGTTGAAAACCATAAAATAAGTAATCTACATTTATGCTAATAGTGGTGGCCTTTGCTTTTGGCAGCTCATCTGTAATGACCTAGGTTCATGGTGTTATAAATGCAGGAGATAAAGGCAGCCCATGACTTAGCTCAGGAGCTCAGCCGTGTGAGATGTTCCAGGACCACCTGCACTTGACACCAGCCCTGGCCTGGGCTCATGTGCCACTGGGTGAGAAAAGGATATACACCGATGAAAGAGAAGGGAGGAAAGGGGAGCAGAGGGGGAAGTAGAGAAGAAATGGCCTGGGCTGTAGGGAGGAAAAAAATCCACTTCCTGACGCAAGCATGTTTGTCTTGTGCTGCACAGCTCTATTTTGTCTGACTTGCTTTCAGGCATGAGTCTACACTGTCCCAAATAACTGAGCCAAAAACAGCAGATTATATGGTACAGGCTATTTAGTTCCAAGGAGATGGAACTATTAAAAAAATTGTTGCCATGATGTAAAAATGTAAATTATTTCTGTTTTTCTTAAATATTGTATAATGTATTTCTGTGAGAGTTTTGGAAAACCTAAATAACTTTTAACTGTTTAGTTTAATATTGCCCCCCTTCTCCCCTTCTCCCACTGCTGCTGTTCCTTGTTCCCGTTGGTTAGGATCTCCATGACAGTGAGAAAGCTCCCAGAAATACATCCTAGTGCCTGGAGTGGCCTGTACTTTTATTTCTACACATTGGGGATGTACTCCCCAATCCTTTTCCCAGCCCCCTAACAGCCTCCTGGACCATAAAATTGATGCTACGTATCTGGTCCTAAGGTCAATTCTGAAGAGAGGGAAGAGAAAATAATTTTTTTTTTAAGTAGAGGAAGTGCAAGCACTGGAAAAAATAATTAAAGCTATACTTCTCTTCCTTCAATAGTTACTTCTTTCGAATTCCACTTAACACTCCACTTGATAGATTCCCCTTCTCCCCGGTACACTTCTAAACAAAGTGCGGTCCATGGGTCAGCAACACCAGCATCACTGGGAGCTTGTTAGACAGCCAGACTCTCAGGCTTCTCCTGCACCTGCTGGATCAGAATCTAATTTACCAAGCTCCCCAGGTAATGACCATGCAAAATAAAGTCTGAAAGCCCTGCTGTAGGTGGACTGAGACCCGAGCTTTCTTGCACAGACCCATGCAAGTCACAAAGGCACGCAAGAACCCACCTTGGCTCTTTCGGTAGAGCAATGCACACTGCAATCGGTCGCTAGTTAGACCCCAGCCAGGCGGCTGTAAGGAGAAGGTGCCAGAGAACAAGTAATTGATTTACAGCATCATCTGGCTGAAACTTGAGTGAAAGCCAAGTTGTCTCTTTCTCTGTATTGTAATTACTGAGATGAAGGGAAAGCAGGTTTTCTCTTCAGATCAAATAACCTTGCTTTCCCTGTGCTAGCTCCGCTTCTGATTAGCAATTTGTTTGGGGTGACTTTTGAGTGACCCCACTTGGCTGCCATGATTCATTGTGTTTCCCACCAGCTATAACTATTTAGCTCTCTGGGTGATGGAAACGAAAGTGTAGTTCTACGTATTTGCATTATCTGTGTGTTTTTCTATGTTTCTTGCCCAGTTCTACAGACGGAGTGCTACTTCAGGACCATGATTGCTGTCTAACTCCTCACTACATCCAGCAGAGCAGCACTCACTGGAGAATTTGTTGGAGGCTGCAAGGAGGTGCCAGGAACCCTTCTTAACACTGTTCACCTCAATTCTTCATCTCATGAGCTAGAAAAAAATTGTTTTAAAGCTGCAGTGGAGTATACTAAATTCAGCAGCATTTGCCAATTGCTTCTGTGCATCAACTCTATGCTGTAAGTCAATCATAAAAAAGCATAATGCTAAATTACAACCCAAATGTGTTTTCATTCAACTCGATGTCTGTGCCTAAGGAAGAGCTCAAATCAGAATATTATGAGGTAGGAACAGATACTGCAGATTCTGACTTTCGCATATTTGTAAGCGTTCTAAGGAAAGATAGCATTAGTTCTTCATGGCGTCTAGTCCTTATGAACACTTTTTGTATGCATTTCTTGCAGAATAAGTGACCATGCCCCAATTTTTATAAAATTGTGTTAGAGAAGTTGTAAGTTCATAAAAAAATCATGCGGAAAATACAGAGTTCCCATTGACCTTCCCCCATGATTGTATTAATACCTTGCATTAGTATGGCACCTTTGTTACAATTATGAAAAAATATTATTGTAATTGAACTACTAACTACAGTCTTATGGTTTTTTGGAAAAAATATTTGTTCTAGTAACATATATTCAAACTAAAGTTTCTCTTTTAACTACACTCAAATATTCAATTCAGTGGCGTTGATGACATTCGCAATGTTGTGCTACTATCACCACCGTCCACTGCTAAAGCTTTTCCATCACCTGGACAGAAATTCTGCACCAATTAAAATGAACTCCCCATCCCCTACCTCCACTGCAGCCTCCGGAAACCTATACTCCAGTTTCTGACTTTACAAAGTTGCTTCTAATTATTTCATACCAGTAAGATCATATGATATTTGTTCTTTTTGCACAGGGGCATTCTTGACCCCATAGCAAAGCTCTTTATAAATTCACTTTGTCTCCTGACTTTTCTCTTATTTTCTTGTTTTCTGCCTTCTGCTTTTTAGTCCTTCCTTCCTGCAGGCTTCTAGTGGTATGCACTCTGCCCTTCGTCTTTCTCTATAATGGCATATTCTGTGCCCTGTATTAAATTGCTGTTGCTGCTACTAATTCCACAATACTCCTGCCTCCTGAGTGCTTCAATTTTTGCAATTATTGTCCATGAGCATCACCATTCTGTGATGGTGATAGAATAAGAAGAGGTGGAGAAATTGAGAGAGAAAAAAAAGAGGAAGGAAAAATACCCGACCACAAGTCAAACGTGACAGAAGAAATTAAAAGGTTGGTGTGTCAGTTTTTAACTGTCCTGTACCCCAGAGAAGACTTGTTCTTTAATCCTCATTCAGTACTGCTGTGTGGGGTCTTTTTGGTTGTTTTCATGGAGATGTGACCCATCCAACTGTGGGTGGTAGCTATTGACTAGGTGTTTTCCGTGGAGGTGTGTCTCCAGCCACTCCAGGTGGGATGGCTGACTGGAGCCTTTAAGAGGGAACCATTTTGGAAAAAACTCAGAACTTTTTTAGAGCGCAGAGCCCGCACAGCCAGAGACCTTTGGAGATGCGAAGGAAAACACCCCCAGAGAAGACCTATAAAATGAAGAGAGAAAGCTAACAGACGTTACCACAGGCCTTCCCAGCTAAAAGAGGTGTTTCAGACCCACCCACCTTTCTCGAGTGAAGGTAACCTCTTATTCGTGCCTTAATTGGGACATTTTCACAGCTGAAGCTTGCAGCTTAATAATTTCCCTTTTTAAAAGCCATTCCATTTCTGGTATATTGCATTCTGGCTTTACCAAACTCAAATAGCTGGCTATCCATATGAGTGAAGGATTGCTTAAAGGAGATAAAAAATAATTTAATGTCAGACCTGGCAGGAACCATAGTCACAGTCACTACAGTTTCCTAAGGGTCGTGTTTATCAAATTGGGATAACTTTGCCCCACCCCCACCCTGGAGCACTTGGTAATGTCTGAAGACATTTTTGGTTGTCCCAACTTGGGAAGGACTTTTGGCAACTGTCTGTAGAAGTCAGGGAGGCTGCTAAGCATCCTACAATGCAACCTCACAACAACAAATAATGTGGCCCAAAGTGTCAATAATGCCAAGGTTGAGAAACTCTGCCTTGGAGATTAAAAGCAGCAGAATAAGATGGTCATGGGTCTGGGTAAATAGTGAGAGACATTCCTCAAGTTATTCTCCAAAACAGACAGTGAGATAGAGATTTGGAATCTGGCAATCCCAGGTGTAATGTAGTTGGGAAAATGATATTGTACATCAAATACTTAGAATGTGACAAAAATGTAAAAGGAGCAAATTGTGATGTTGGGAAAGTTATGGGTAGGGAAAAACAAGGTGAAAAGAACGGGTCATGAGGAGCAGTTCCAGTCTGGGTGCCAGAATAGTGTCTCTGGGATTGGTGGAGGCGGATAGTGTGATAGCTTGAAAGAGTTCATCCGGCTGGTCAAAAATGCCCTTCATGTCAAGCATGACATCTTGATTGAATTTCAAAGTTGGGAGTGGTGAAGAATGGGCCAGCTACTGTGTAACAATGCATTTATAAAAAGGAAGCGTTATCTGCAAGGAAGATCAGTGTGACTTGCAGTGAATCAGTAGGTAAGATGGCCTCTGACCGCCAATCAATCTCATTGAGATAGAATTTACATATCTGTGCCGGTGACTCCCAAATTTATATCTTTAGCCAGACCTCTTCTCCTCTGAACTCCAGAATCATGCATCAAATGCCAATTTCCATTCTTTACTTAAATATCTAATAGACATTTCAAAGTTAGCAGGGCTAAAATAAATTCTTGCTAATCCCCCTACAGTGTTCCCCATCTCAGCTGCTAAAGCAAAAATCTTGGAATTATTCTTGGTTCTCTTTTTCTTCTCACTAAACATCTAATCAGTCAGAAAATTCTCTGCTTTTAAAATATATCCAGAATGAAAACATTCTGCCAAGTGAAAGAAGCCAGTCACAAAGACCACATACTGTATGACAGCATTTATACAAAATGTCCAGAATAGGCAAATCTATAAAAAAGAACATAAATTAGTGATTTCCTACAGCTGAGGGTGATGTGATCTGAGGGATGATGGCTAAGGAAAAAGAATTTCTCCCTGGGGTGATGAAAGTGTTCTAAATTTGATTGTAATGTTGGTTGCACAGCTCTGTGAATATACTACAAGCCATTTGAATTGTATATGTTAAATGAGTAAATTGCATGTGCACAAATTATATCACAAAGTTGTTACCAAAAAAAGAAAACCACACCACGTTTCCAGAATCTGACCTCTTCTTACCGCTGGCACCATGTCTACCACCCCTCCCTTCCCATCTGAGTTATTATAGCAGCTTTCTGTTTCTATACAGAAAGCTTGGACTCTTCTCCACAAGTAGCCAGAATGGCCCTTTTAAAACATAAAATGGATCATGGCGTTCCTCTTCTTAAAACCTGATGGCTCCCATCTTGCTGCTGTTAGTGCCAAAATGGTCCAGAAGGCCCCACCCAAACTGGTCCTCACGTACCTGGTCTCACCTGCTGTGACTCTGCCGCTCTTACTGTGCCCTGGCCACTGCCATACTCCCTGTGTGTTCTCAAACACACCGGTTCGTGCCTTCTGGAAGCTGGAACTCGACATTTTCTATGCCCTTTCTCCACATCTAAATGCCTTATCCTTCATTTAATCAAATGTTACCTTAGCAGTAAGACCTCCCTTAACCTTCCTATCTAAGCAAAAACTCTTCCACCGCCAACTCCAGCACATCCAAGCCCTGTGTCCCTGTCTTATTTTCTCTTTAACGCTTCTCAGTATCTAATGGAATGTGTATTTTACTTATGTATTTGTATTGTATGGGTGCCTTTAAATGGAAACTTCATAAGGGCAATTTTTTTTGACTATTCATTGACTGCTATATTCTCAGCCATCTGGAGCACAGACTGACATAGTAGATGCTTAACATACATTTATGGAATGAATGATAAAAATGAAACAACAGTGCAAGATAAATTATAATTAAATGTTAAACTATGAGATGTAAATCATACATTACGGAAGTTTTATAGTGAATACATGTCTTATCTCTGCAAACTTCGTTATATTTTAGTATTTTTTAGGTAATCTTTTTATAGCCACAGTGACCTTATTTTCCAAACAAATAATTAGTAAGCAGAGAAAAGGTTATATTGACATAAATCTGTAGAAAACCAAAGCTATAATAAATAAAGGAAAGAAAAAAATCCTTAGTTCCTGGGCAGGCCACGGTGGCTCAGCAGGTAAGAGCGCTTTCCTGCCATGCCCGAGGACCCAGGTTCGATTCCCGGTGCCTGCCCATGTAAAAAAAAAAAAAAAGTCCTTAGTTCCTAATGAGTGACCCTACACATCATATGGAAGAAATGTTCTTGTGACAGACAAAAGACAGTGTTGGGAGGGTCAAGAAAGGGGGAGCAAGAGTTCCTTTCAACCTGGACATCATCCTCTAGCTAACTTCAGCCCTCTCTGTAGATCTTAGCTCTTCCTCCAAGTGAAAAAGCCGTTCCCAGAAAGATCCTGAAACTATTAGAAAGAGGAGAGTTAAATACTCACTTGTGGCAGGGGAAGAATTGTGGCCATTAAGAGCCAATTAATCTCTTTGATTAGCACATTAGTATAGAGTTTCGATACCTCCAGGGGTTGTTTGAAACCCTAGAGTTCCTTGTCTCCCTTCAAATGAGCTTTGGAGGCCGACCCCAATCAAAATGACATTGTGAGATGCCTAAGGTCATCAGGCCCCACAAAAGGTTTGAACAAGCAGGAAGCACAGGCAGAAACATCTTTCTCAAAAGTCCCAGAAAACAGTTAGATGACTGTTATAGCAGGACAAGTGCTGAACCAAGAGAAAGCCACTAAAAAATGGTGCCCTCTTACAGCACCCTGGCTGGCAGGAGCCCCATCCCTTACCAGCTGCACATGGAGCCAGCCTGCACTCTCACTGACCCCTGATCCCGGTTCTGGAAGGAGAAGATAACCCTCTCACACATACAGCGATTGGGATGTCTGGCCCAATCTGCCTGCTGATGGCCTGAGAGACTTGCTGAGCTAGAATTTGCCCTGCATGTAGAAGGAGGATCACCAAGTTTCCTACAGAACACTATGGGAAAGCATTCAAGTAGCTGCCTGGGGCAAGGGATTGCAGGATATAGGATACTCAGTACAGGGCCAGGGACCATAAGGAAACAGTTTCCTAGAGAAGAGGGGACATTTAAATCCACGGAAACAGGGGAACCCTGGGATCACATGTGCATGCCCCAATGAGACACAGCTGTACAGAAAAGATCAGGGAAGCTCCTATGTTTGACCTTGAGCGTTTCTTGAAATTTTTTATAAGAAGAAGCCCAGCAGGATGGCAGCAGCACAGGACAATCTATAAGACCTAAAGAGGGGGAAGGGGGACTTTTTCCTCTTCCTCCTCCTCATCCTTCCTCCTCCTCTCCCTCCTCCTCTTCTTTTTCTTCTTTTTCTTCGTGTAGTTTCCATCGTTCAAGGAGAATTTTGTCACAACACTAGTGGGACACAAGCTTAAGGAACAGATGCCTCAGAGTCTAAATTCTAGTGATGACACATTAAAGTATCAAAATACCTAGGTTTCACAAAAAGATTTTAAAACCTACAAAGAAAGAGAGAGGGATGACCCTGGCAAAGGAGAAAATTAAAGCATTAGAAACCATCAATGAAGAATGCCAGACCTGGGGAATTCCAGACAAAGACTTTTTAAAAGTAGTTCTAAATATGCTCAAAGAACTAAAGGAAAAGATGGACAACAAACTAAAGGAAATCAGGAAAATGATAGATGAATACAAAGAGTATATAGAGGGAAAGACGGAATTTATGAAAACGAACCGAACAGAGCTGAAGACCACAGTGACAGATGTTAAAAATTCCCTAGAGGGGTTCAACACCAGATTGGAGCTGGAACAAGAAAACATCAATGAAGATAAGAACATTGAAATCATCCAGTCTGATGAACAGAAGGAATAAAGAACGAAGAAGCATGAACAGACCCTGAAGAACCTATGGTACATCATCAAACACACAAATATACACATTGCAGGAGTCCCAGAAGGAGAGGAAAGAGAGAAAGGGGCAGAGAGAATAGTCAATGAAATAAAGGCTGAAAATTTCCCAAATTTAAAGAAAGACACCCAAGATGTTCAATGAACTCCAAACAGGATAAACCCAAATAGATCCATGACATGGTGTGCTGGTTTGAAATGATGTCTGTACCCTAGAAAAACCATGTTTTAATCCCAATCCCATTTTGTAAAGGCAGCCATTTCTTCTAATCCCTATTCAGCATTGTATGTTTGAAACTGTAATTGGATCATCTCCCTGGAGATGTGATTTCATCAAGAGTGGTTGTTAAGCTGAACTAGGTGGAGGTGTGTCTCCACCCATTTGGGTGGGTCTTGATTAGTTTCTGAAGTCCTCTAAAAGAGGAAACATTTTGGAGAATGAGAGAGATTTGGAGAGAGCAGAAAGACAGAGCCACAAGAAGCAAAGAGTCCATCAGCCAGCAACCTTTGGAAATGAAAAAAGAAAATACCTCCCAGGAAGCTTCATGAAACCAGAAGCCAGGAGAGAAAGCTAGCAGATGATGCTGTGTTCACCACATGCCTTTCCAGATGAGAAACCCTGACCCTGTTCGCCATGTGCCTTCTCACTTGAAAGAGAAACCCTGAACCTCATTGGCCTTCTTGAACCAGGGTGTCTTTCCCTGGATGCCTTAGATTGGACATTTCTGTAGACTTGCTATAATTGGGACATTTTCTTGGCCTTAGAATAAGTTGTAAACTAACAACTTATTAAATTCCCCCTTTTAAAAGCCATTCTGTTTCTAGTATATTGCATTCCAGCAGCTAGCAAACTAGAACACTTGATACATTATAATGAAACTCTCAAATGACAAAAATAAGGAGAGAATTCTAAAAGCCACAGACAGAAGCAACATTGCACTTACAAGAGAACCTCAATAAAATTAAGAGCTGCTTTCTCATTAAAAACCATGGAGGAATATACAAAACTCAACTCAAAATGGACCAAATACCTAAATATAAGAGACAGCACTATAAAACTACCACAAGAAAATATAGGGAAGAATCTTCAGAACCTTTATGGGGCAATGGTTTCTTAGACTTTACACCCAAAGCACAGAATAAAAATAGATAGATGGGACTTTATCAAACTTTTAAAATTTTAAGTCTCAAATGACATTATCATAAAAGTAAAACAACAACCTATATAATGGGAAAACAATATTTGGAAACCACATATTCAGTAAGATTTTAATGTCCAGAATATATAAAGAAATCATTCAACCCAAAACAAAAGACGAGCAATCCAATTCAAAAATGAGCAAAAGACTTGAATTGACATTTCTCCAAAGAAGGTATACAAATGACCAAATAGCACATGAAAAGATGCTCAATATCATTAGCCATTAATGAAATGCAATCAAAACCACAATGAGGGGCAGACCATGGTGGCTTAGCAGGCAGAGTTCTTGCCTGCAATACCAGAGATCTGGGTTCAATTCCCAGTGCCTGCCCATGCATAATAATAACAATAATAATAATAATAATAAAACCACAATGAGAGACCATTACACATGCCCTTGAATGGCTACAACTGAAAAAATTTTTAAAAAAACAGAAAATCACAAATGTTAGAGAGGATTTGGAGAAATAGGAGCCTTCATGCATGGCCGATGGGAAGGTAAGATGGTGCAGTCACTATGGAAGACAGTTTAGCGTTTCCTCAGGAAGTTAAGTCCAGAAGTACCAAATGACCTGGCAATCTCAAAGGATTGAAAGCTGGAACTCAAAAAGATATTTGCACACTATTTTCCTAGCAACCTTGTTCACAACTGCCAAAAGTGGAAGTAACTCAAGTATCCATCAACTGATGAATGGATAAACAATGTCTGGAATATACACACAATAAAATATCATTCAGTGAAAAAAGGAATGAAGCTCTAATACAGGCAACAATATGGGTGAACCTTGAAGACATCATGTCAAGTGACATAAGCCAGACAGAAAAGGACAAATATTGTTTGAGCTCAATATTTTTGATATGAAAATATATGAAAAAAATATTGTTTGATATGAGATAATTAGAATAAGAAAACTCACAGAATCCGAAATTAGAATATAGGTTACCAGGGGACAGAGTTGGGGTAGGGAATAGGGAGTTATGACTTAAAATGTCCATAGTTTCTATTTTGATAATGGATGATGATGGTGGCCCAACATTGTGAACATAAGTAACAGGACTGATTTACACATTTGGATGTGGTTAAAAGGCAACATTTTAGTTTGTATATAAGGTGCTAGAATAAAAATGTTTAAAAAAATCTATGGAACTGCACAACACAAACAATGAACCCTAAGTTAAGCCTTAGACTATAGTTAATAGTATAATTATTAAAATGTGCTTTAATCAATTGTAACAAATGTATCACACTAATGTAAGGTGTTAATAATAGGGTAATATATGGGAATACTGTATTTTATGCATGATTGGTCTGTAAACCTACAACTTTTCTAGAAAAAAAAGTAATCAAGGGAAGAGAAGCCACAAAACAATGAGAAATGTTTTTTTGAAGTTGTTTTTTTTAAAAAAAATAAACATATATAGGGCTGATGAGTTTATGAATGAAAATTAAGGAAGGAAGGAAGGATGGAAGGAAAGAAGAAAGGAACCATGGAGGCAAGAAGGCAGAGAGGTGACATATTTAAAGTGTTCAGAGCAAAAAAACTGCCAAACAAGAATTGTATACCCAGCAAAATGCCTTTCAAAATTGAGGACAAGATAAGACATTCCCAGATAAACAAAAGCTGAGCATATTCGGTCACCTCTAGACTGACCCTACAAGAAATGCTAAAGAGAATTCTGCAAGTTAAAAGGAAAAGACAACAGACAGCAGATCAAAGCCACATAAAGAAAGAACGATATCTATTAAGGATAACAGCTAGGGTAAATACAAATGCCAGAACTATTATATTTTTAGTTTGTAACTCCACTTTTTTACTTCCTTCAGGATCTAGAAGACAAATGCATAACATGTGTTGGAAATTAATGGGTTTTTAAAATTTATAATGTGCAAACATGTAGTCTGTAATAAGCACTACCTAATGGTGTGGGGCTGGAAGGGTATAGGGGCATAGCTGTGTATGCTATTGAAATTGATTTAGTATCAAAACAAATGAGGTCGCTGTGGATTTAGGATGTTAAACTTAAGACCCATGGCAACTACAAAGAGTATGCAAGCTCAGAGACAGAAAGTAGAGTACAGGGGGAATGAGGAATTAATGCATAATGAGTGCAGAGTTTCTGCCTGGGGAGGTGGGAAAGTTTTAGTGATGGAAGGTGGTGAGGTACTGCAACCCAGTTAATGTGATTAGCCCCATTTAATAATATGCTTCGAGGCGGCTGAAATAAGAAGGTTTGTTTGTATATATGTTCCCACAATTAAAAAGAAAGAGCAATTAAAGGGACAACGACAATTAGTTGCCAGATGAGATCTAACACAGGAGAAGAGAATGCTCAAAAAGACATTATTGGGACATATGAAAAAAATGGAGTATGGACTGTACTCAAGTATTCAGAAAATGGATTGATAAATCAGTAGAGACAGAAGACAGAGAGAAAGATGGATAGATTGATAGATTGTTGAATATATACCTAGAATGATACAACAAATGTGGCAAAATGTTAAAATTTGTGAATTTAGGTATCTGGGATGGATAAGAGTATGTTGGGATTCTTTGTATAGTGTTGGTATTATTTTTGTAACTCTCCCATAAGTTTGAAAGTATTTCAAAATAAAAAGTTTAAAGTTAAAGCAAAAAAAGAGATCTTTTGAATCAGATAAGCAATAGCAGATGAACTACAGAAAACAAACCTAGGAGAAAAATATTACATGATTAATAAATCAATCATCATTAATAAATAACCATTTATTTGTTCCCAGTTGTGCCTATTCTTGAGGATTTCTCTCAGCTGTGCTTTAATTGTATATTTTATTTAAAAAGATTTTTAAAGTAGAATATTTATATTTGGTCTTTGAGTGGAGATCTATGCTAAGTTCTCAGTTAACTGTGCCTTAGAAGCTGGCTGTTGGAGCCACATGGCACCCTAATGTATTTACTGATGGCTGCTTTCAAAGTGGTACCCAAAATACCTAGAGGAAAGGGGAGCAGCCTATGGAAACCCACAACTGGAAATGAGTAACAATATCACATTTCAGAAGAGCTTTTTGAATCAAAGAAAACATCGTGGAAGAAATAGATCATTGAAGGTTGGTTGGTGGATAAAGGGACATTTAGGTAGACAAAAGAGAAGACAACCTATCATTGAGAGAGCAGATAAACCATCTTAAGGAATTTGAAGGAAACTGTGGGCCCCAAGGAAGTCTCTGCAGGAATAGCAGTAGCTGACGTCTTGAGGGCACAGCATTCCAGAGTCCTGGAGGTGGGGGGCAGATTTATAGCCAATAGCCTTGATAGTTTCTCTATTTAATTTTCTGCATAATAGGCCTGCCTCAAATATTTTTAGAGCCTAAAGCAAGAGTTCAAATGGAGGCCCATAGGCCATATGTCTAAATTATAAATCAAGCTAGGAAACTATTAAATAGAATATTTTCTATACACTTGTCTGAACAAATATACCCTCTCAATAACATGTAAGTACTGATTCAAAATTAGAATTTCAAAATTTATACCAGAACATGACATCTGGGAGAACCAACCCAATGTACGGTTTCCTTTCTTCCTGCACCTCTGTCCACACCCAAGAGGACGCCCAGGCTTGCAGAACTGACCTCTATCCCCAGCAGCCATCGATTGTCCCTCAGGCCTAGGAGCATGACATCAGGGGCCCAGCCTGCCTTCTGGAGAACAGATCTGGAGAAGAGAAACATGATGCTCTGGAAGTGGACTCAGGGCCACTCTTGATCTGGAAGGGGCGGCACAGGCTCTAAATGGGCATGACCACTTGGCCCCAGGGGGATCCCATGGGGACGATTATGCCTTGATGTGGGCAAGGGAAGAGCCACTTTGGCCTTGGTGTTACTAAAATGACTAGCCAGAAATTCTTCATTTCTCCTGATGTTCCCAAGGGAACTGGTGGGAAAATATAAATGTATCCTTTCCATTATATAAACATCTCAAAAAATCATTCAGGGGAGAGGGGACAACTCTTACTTGTAGAATTCCAACTACTCTAAGTAGATAGTCTTTCTTCCAGGAGTTAATCCTCCTCCCCTTTAGGTACGGGCTGGGCTTAGTGACTTTCACTAAAAAAAAACAAAAACAGAGAATAGAAAGGGGAAATTAGAGCTCTACAGTGGAGAGACCTGGCAAGCACTATCTTAACTGAATCATCCAGGCTAACCTCATCAAGTGGTCAGTCATGTTGGTGTGATATACCCCTAATATGATGTGATAAGTAGTGAACCTCTCCCTTCCGATATTCTTCCCCAAAACTCATAACACCAATCCAACTATGAGAAAAACACTGGAAAAATTCAAAATGAGGAACATTCTACAAAACACCTGGCCAGGACTCCTCAAAACTATCAAGGTCATAAAAAATAAGGGAGACCATGAAACAGTCGGAGAGCAGAGCTGACAGAGACATGAAAAGTCAGTGCAACCCAGTACACTGGACTGGCTCCTGGAGCATAAAAAGACACTCATGCGAAAACCTGTGAAACACAAATAAAATCTGAAGTTTACTTAAGACCAATGTTGTTTTGTTCACTTTGACAAATGTACCATGATAACGGAGGATGTTAACAATGGGGAAAATTGAGGGAGAAGTCCATGGGAACTCACTGTATTCTCTTTGCAATTTTTATGTAAATCTAACTCCATGCCAAAATAGAAATCTGTTTTAATAATAACTGCTCACCCACAGCATCAGAGAATTATAGTACATTCACCATTCTTCTCACTGAGTCCCACATTTAGTCGTTGGAACATGGAATGGCATTTCCAGATCTGGATGCTCTGAACTGAAGCCTCACTTTCATGAAGTCTCCAAGATGCCAGTTTTCACAGTCAAAACTGTCACAGGTGACAGTTCCACACACACCAAGATGTGCCTGTAAGAATTCCAAAGACAATACGTATTGTTTCAAAGAAGAGGAGAAAGGGAAATTGCCTGTGGCATGTTTACATTTTGGAACAGCATAAAATAGAAAACAAATGACATATACAAAACCCCAGTGATAACTCTGGGGAAGAATTCTAAACCAGACCACAGCAACGGTGATGCTCTGGGAAAGGACAACCAGCCACAGCAGACACTCCACAAAACTGAGTGAAAATTAAAGGAATTGTTTAATTTTCCTTTTACTGATTTCCTTAAATTAAAGGAAAACTAAAGGAATTTTCCTTCTTCATCTCCAAAGGTCGCTGACCGGTTCTCTCTGCTTCTCATGGCCATGTCATTCTACTCTGCTCTTTCCGAATCTCCCTCATTCTCCAAAATGTTTCCTCTTTCATAGGACTTCAGAAACTAATCTAGACCCACCCAAGTGGGTGGAGACACACCTCTATCTAATGCAGTTTAACAGATTAAATCACATCTCCAGGGAGATGATCTAATTACAGATTCAAACATACTGTACTGAATAAAGATTAGAAGAAACAGCTGCCTTTACAAAATGGGATTAGGTTTAAAACATGGCTTTTCTAGGGTACATACATCATTTCAAACCAGCACACAGGGAAACAAAATCTTGTAGAAAAAAACTATAGGATAGCCTTTCAAAATGAAAAACAAATATCAGAAAATTTGCAGTACTTCTTTCAAAAGCCATTTTTCCTCTCTAATTGGACCTTCAATTGTGGAGAAGTTGTTTTGAAAAATGATTAGTTAATTACATGAAATGCTAGGCTTATAAAATTTGGCAGAGATTTAGAAACACCATTTACATTGGATTAACTACTTTTCAAAAAATTTTCAAAATCCATCTAGGGCTTAATTGTTAACGCTTCCTTTGCCAGATTACCAAAGCCAGAGAAAGGGGGCAGATTGATCTTTGTCGAGCCTCTGCATTGCAAACGCCGTATCTTAGTTTTTCCATTCCTCCCTGTCATGGTCAGATTCATATGTCAACCTGGCCAGGTAGTGGTGCCCAGTCATCTGGTTGGTCAAGCACTGGCCTGTCTGTTGAAGGACATTTCATGGACTTCATCCAAAGATGATTGCGTTTGTAATCAACGAAGGGGAGTGTCTTCTGCAGTGAGTGATGCTTAATCTGGTCATCAGAAGGCTTTTAAGGAGGATTCAGAAGAGACAGTCACCTTCTTACTTCAGCTGGTGAGCCTCTCCTGTGGAGTTCATCCAGACCCTTCATTGGAGTTGCCAGCTTCACAGCCTGCCCTGTGGATTTGAACTCTTCCACTCCCATGGATGTCCAGCCAGCCTCTCCTGAGAGTTTGCTGAGGACCTTCATCCGTCGTCAGCTTGCAGCCTGCCCTACAGACCTTGGACACTTGCATCCCCACAGTTCCCAGCCAGCCTCTCCTGAGAATTCATTGAGGACCCTCATCAGAGTTGCCAGCTTGCTGCCTGCCCTACAGTTCCTGGACTCTGCATTCCCACGGTTACATGAGACACTTTTATCAATTTTGTATCTACAGATATCTCCTGCTGACTCCGTTTCTCCAGAGAACCTTAGCTAGTATACTCCTACATCCCTAAGAAGTGGGTATTATCCTTCTTTTACACACAAGGAAACCAAGTCAGTGAGAGTTTAAGTCCTAGAATAGGCCACACTCCTGGGAGTGCTCCATAAGGGATTCAAACTCAGCACCACTTCTTATCAAAGAGAAAGTCACTGCCATGAGCCCAGGCTGCCCTCACAGAAATACTTTGATAGATCAGAGTGGTTAATGAGAAAATGAGAGTTGGGACTAAGACCTGCTGTGGACAAAACGTTGAAAGCAAATAAAATGTATCTGCCCCTGCTCCCAGCTCTTGCCTTATCCTCTTCTTTTCCTTCCAGATTCCAAACTGCCTTGTCTTGGATCTCATCCCCATAGTTTACAGTCAATTCAGTTGCAATTGACAGAAGTCCCAGCTCAAAGTGGTTTAGATAAAGGAAAATTAGTGATATCAATTATAGAAAATTCATAAGTAGGGCAGGTTTGGGGCCAGGCTTGATCCTGGGCTCAAACAATGGGGCTGGGGACCTATTTGGTCTCCCTAAACCTCTTCTCTCCAATTTCTCAGTGTTGTCTGCATTTTCCCAGAGACCTTCCCACATGCAGCAGCCAGGGATACATTTTTTTTCTGATTTGTATCCTGTAGAATAGAAGTGTTAATTCATATGGAATAGACATCATAATTCAATGAACAATATGCCCTTTAATTTCAGGTACATGTAACTAATACTGAAGAACAATAAAGCAGGGTAAAGAAAGAGAGAATGAAAGAGGGAGGGAAGAAGGAAGGAAGGGAAAGAGAGATGCACCATTTGAGAATAGAACGCAGATTAGCAAAAGAGTGTACACCTTACCCCTAACATTTTATGCTTCAGGCTCAGAATTTGTAGGTATTTTCTCAGAAAATAATGTTGGCTAATTCATCAAAAAGGGTAACTCTGTCTCCAATATGTGTTGTCTCTCACGAATTGATGATGGCTACCAGATGAAGGATATCGAGGGAGAGTTTGAAGCCACATGAGGCTTGGCTGAAAACAAGGATATGATCAGTTTTCAATTTGCTATGGATGCAGAATTCAGAAGGTCTTCCTCCAGGAATTTACCTTACACCACACTTTGAGAACCTCTGTTAAACTCAGCAAATTTCTTTAAAAGTGTTTTTTTTTCCCCCTCTGTCAGAAGAGAAACACTTTAGAAGTTTAGATGAGAGAGCCAGAATAATCCAGAAAGGTCCAAATTCTGCTTTGGCTCAGTAAGCTTCCCCTCTCCCCCTTCCCTATTCCCAGTTCCGTAGCTTCCTGGAGTACGTATCTGCACTGGACAATGTGAAAGAAGCCTCCGTTTTGCTGCTTGCCAAGTGCACATTATCAGCAAAATATAGTTCCCTGGTAAATTCCAAATACGTCCTTGACACGGGCTCAAGATCTCAGTATAGCCTTTTCCTTTTAGCCACTGAGTTAAATGTGATGAGAACTCCCCAACACTTAAATGTTTCAGTGAGAAGAAAGAGATCCAGACACGTTCTTAGATCCAACTGGCAACATGGTGAGAGGCGACAAAGAGCGAACAGGTCCAGGGCACCATTGTTTAGACGGAGGAAGCAGCAGAGAGAGCCCATGCATGTGACGTCTCTCACTGGAGAAATGTGGCTTCATCATGCCCTGAACGTAGTTATGCTCAAGTCCTAACCTTCTCTCTGTGAATGTGAGCTTACTGGAAATCGAGTTCTTTGTAGATGTAATCAAATTAAAATGAGGTCATCCTGAAGGAGTGTGGGCCTAATCCCATATGACTGGTGTCTTTATAAGGGGAGGAGAACAGACACCAGGGAAGGGCCACGTGAGGAGGCAGAGACTGGAGTGATGCATCTTTAAGTCAAGGAATGCCCAAGATTGCCAGCAAGTACCAAGTGCTAGTGGGGAAAAGAAGAATCCTCCCTTATGGGTTCTGAGGGAGCATGGTCCTATTGACAATTTGATTTCAGACTTCTGGGCTCCAGAACTATAAGGCTATATGTTTCTGTTGTTATAAACTACCTAACTTATGATATTTTGTTATGGTAGCCATATGAAAATTCTTCTTGGAGAGGGAAATACATTATTATTAGGTACTACCTCCAAGGCTAGTTCCTTCCTAGGAGGGACTTTCTAGCCTCATTGGTGAGATGACTGAAATTTATTATGTCTTATGATACTTCTAGGACATGGGACACACATTAGAACTCTCTGTGGACTTTGCTTTGTATCTCCATTCAAGGAAGACAGCTCTTAAGCAGCAAGTCACCTTCATTTGATTTTTCACAGAGAAGTAAATCTGACAAACTTCATCTGTATTTGTGGTGCAGAAATCTGCCAAGTAGTGTCTTCAAGATAAAGTCTGGTCTTCACATCTGTCTTAGTTTTCCAGGCTTCTATGACAAATACTATGCAATAAGTTGGCTTAAACAATGGGAATTTATTGACTCACAGTCTCAGAGGTGAGGAGGATGCATTCCTTCCATCACATGGCCATGATCTCTCCTTTCTCTTCCCAGTTCCAGGTCCCATTGACTTTTGACTTATGGCTCCTCTCAGTAGCTTTCTCTCTATGTCTGAATTTTTTCTGCTTATAAAGGACTCCAGTAATCAGATTAAGGTCTGTCCAGCACCCTAACTACAACATCTTCAAGAGATCCCACTTATAATAGACTCATACCCACAGAAGCACAAAGACCAAGAATGTGTAGTTTTTGGATTGCAAAGTGCAACCAACCACAATATCCAAGTTACTGAGAGCCTAGAGGCCATCACGTACTGGGTAAGTCTGAAAAAAACACTTCTCTTCTCTCTGCTTCAGTTGTCTCATCTATACACTAAGAGAGGTTGGTGTTGGCTGAACCTTAAGGTTTTCTCAGAACTCGCAGGTATGAAAAGGAAGAACATTTACATATATATAGAGAGAGAGCATATATATATATATATATATATATATATAGAGAGAGAGAGAGAGAGAGAGAGAGAGCTAGAACAAGAGAGAGATTCTAGTATTGTTTGTTAAGAACTAACACTTATTTTTGTGGGGGCCATGGTGGCTCAGCAGGCAGAGTTCTCGCCTGCCATGCCAGAGGACCCGGGTTCGATTCCTGGTGCCTGCCCATGTAAAAAAATAAAACTAAAAAACTGACACTTATTCCTATACTGTCTTGCTTTATAAGAGGCATAAACTTTTATTATATCTTAAGGGCAACAGGAAAGATACCCCTAAAGTAACATTTAGTGCCTTATGTTCAGAAAGTCCTGGTGAATATTTAATAATGGAGCTAATGAGGATGAAATTATTCAGGGATCTGATAAAGAAAAAGATCTTAATCACAAACCAGGTATATAAACTCTCCCTATGCTTGTGTGAATTAACCGACTCAAATACCAAAAATGAATTATAAAAATTGATGTAGTTGAGTCTACAGCAAAGTCCATAATATTTTATGTCCAGGTAGATACGTACAACTTAGCTTGTGGCTTGCCATAGAAGTGGGAATATTTCTTCTTGCTTGCTTTCTCTTTCCTCATAGAGTACACTACTCTTTCTGCCCCAACACAAGCAATTTATTTAATATGTCCTTGATTTTCATGCTTTTTCCTCCATCATTAGTATTTTTAATGGACCATAAAACAATCATCGGTTGTCATGATGAAACAACTATAGTGTCAAAACAACTAGTTTCAGGGCCCAATTTTTCCCCTTAGTAGATATGTGACTTAGGTAAGTGACTTCTCGTATGTAAAAGAAAGATAATGATGACCTCTACCTTAAAGGGTCATTATAAAAAATTTTATTTATTTCTTATGATCTTCCAGAAAGGAGTTAAGGCAATTCACATGAATATTTAATGATAAAAAGACGAAACAAGAAATGGGTCTGGGAAAAATTGAATAAACAATATTTGGGGTATAAAACAAAGTGAAAATAGCTCATCCCATAAAGACCAAAATATTTGCTATAGATATGCCACAGATTGGACAGTTGTGCCCAGTAAATAACGTGATGGCAGAAGAGTGCCTATTAAGTAACAAGCTGTATGCAATTGTTACTTGTTTTTATGGAAAAATAAAACTCTGGCTTTGAAATCATGCCAGTCTCTGTGTTACCACTTTGCTGCATTTTACTTTTCCAACTTCTAAGAACTTCAAATTTTCTAGCCTATACAATAGAGAGAATAACTCCTACTTTGCCAGGTTGTGGAGCTATGAAGTGCCTCATATATAGTTGACACTCAGTGAATACTAGCCCCCGTCTTTCCACCACCCCGCCCACCCACCCCTGCTTCAATATCTCCTCTCTACTTATTTCATGTAGTAAGCACTCTCGTGTGAAGCTCTTTTGTAGTTCACTAAATTACCATCTGTTCATCATCATTTATTTATAATAATTATTAACAGCAATGCAATGCTGATATCAACCTCAAACAGTTGCATACAACTGTATTTGCTAGTAAAAAAATTTATTTCCTCTCAAGGTGTCAATGATAATAACAAAACAGAAAAATGCCTTTAAAAACTTGCCCTGAAACACACAGAGCCATTAGTGTCACATGCAATATAGCAGAGTTGATTTCTTGACAGAAGGTTAATTAGTTCTCTCCCATAGGATAGCATTGCCATAATTAAACCAATAACAACAAGGAAATAAAACACTCCTGGGCAATTTAAGACATTCTGACAATAATGAGACATGACAATGGGTACTGTGTACCAAGGCTATTTTCTAGCTGCTGTTGTTTAATCATCATTGGCACAAGAAAGCAAGTCCTCCAGTGGCAAATAATGTCTGTCCCTGGAAGAGCCCTGTCTTCAACAGAAGGTGGGTATGTCACCCCTATACCAGATCTTCCTTTAAATTCTCTTGGTAATTGAAAGCAAGAAGATTCAGATGTGGATAAATCATTATGCTCATTATTATGCAGAACCATGTATCATTTCCCCTGATAATGATGTGATTAATAGCATCTGTTCTGTTGCCTAATTATAGCCAAATTCATGCATATTCATCTCTAGCCTGTGACAGGGAGGGGTGGAGTGGAGCCTGTACACATTTGGAGCTCACCTGCATGGGCAGGTTCCCTAAAGGCTAAATGAGTGATATAAAGAACACTCATCAGCAGAAATGGCTGGAGAGCATGTATTCTCTCTTCCATTCAGTCATGTGACCAAGAGCCACTTTGCTCAAAACCCTGGAGAGGATCCAGAAAAGCCATGTTAGACAGTTTGGACACCCTGGGATACCCTCAGGAAAGGTAAGGGGGGTGGTTCAAAACTCAAAGAAGAAAAACCATACCATGTCATCGCACATACTTTATGCCACCACCTCAGGAAGCAAGGAAACAGACATATGCTATTTGAATAATTTTGAAATGACGACAAAGACAATAACCTTCCCAGTGTAAAAAGAATGAAAGGTTGGGTATCTCAATAGCAAAGCCCTCCACCTGGTTTACATTCAAGATCCCATCGGTCTGAAGAATGACTGCTGGAATCCAGTCTGACCTTGACCCAAACACCATCCCCTCCAAGACTCAGCTGGAAGCCCAGGGACTCATGGCGCAAAGTAACCTAGGAAAACAGAACCAAACAAAGATGACTCTTCAGAATATGTAAACACTGCTCAAAGGGAATTTAGTCTGAATTCCGGAGCTCTGTCTCTCTGCTGAGCCTTGTCTCTTAACATAACTTTGAAAGAACATTGGTGTTACATGTACAAGACCAAATCAACAATGATACAATCTGAAACTTGGCTCCATGGGAAATTGGATACCTGGTCTTTTTGTGTGTTGATTTTTTTTTTTTTCAGAAGTACTCCTGAGTCTTCCTGTCAGTCCCCCAGGCTCAGCTTGGTTTATAAGGTAACAGATGAACTAGTGTTTGCCAAACAAATAAACGAGTTGGCTCAAAGGAAGTAGATATGTAAGTGGTTATGGTTTCCTTTTGGATCTAGGACATGTGCAGACATAATCAATGGGCCTCGTCATCATGCGCCTTTGGAGAATATCCTCAGTGTCATCCAGAAGTCGTAAGTCAGTGATGCTCACAGATGGTTTCTTGCACATGATATTTTTTAAAAGGTCACTTGCTTGGAATGGATTTATAAGAATCTTTATTGAAAGGTAATTCAAGGCAAGCTGCTACAATGGTTTTTAAAAGCTGCAGAGTTCTGAGGAAACTGAAATATACTCTTAGCTAATCCTACATAACTTACTAGATATATTAGTTCATATACGATTGAGAAGCATGAATTATTAAATTCAAGCCCCTATGAAAGATACAGCAGAGGTTAAGACATAATCACTGATCTCAAGGTGCTTAAAATCTAGGGGAAAAGTGAGTGATGTAAAACAAATAGCTTCAATATGAAGCAAGATGTGACAGACACTACAGGTACTACAGAAAATAAGTACCTATCTTGTCCAGGCAGAGAAATAGAGGAAACTAGCAAAACCCAGTGACCATCTTGATATCTATTATTCCACCTCTAAATAATATGAAATTACCTCTACACATGCAAAAATACTTATTTTCTTATTCTTCATTGATTGAGTCCTAATTGATAAACATTTCAAATCAATAATTCATCTTGTGGCCTAAAGCTATTACCCTATCAAGTAGCCACAGCAATAAATTCCCCAAGATGACCAGGCCAGTTAAAAAGATTACAAATGAGATGCTCTGGTGGCATCATAAACCCAGAAGGCAAACCAAGCCCTCAAGATGGAAAGTGTTTAATATTATTAGAATTAAATCTTGCTATCTTATAACATTATTAGAATTTAATCTTGCTATCTTATATTCAACTGATGGCACCTGTGGGAGAAATGCCAGACATCCTAAGTGGAAAGTGCATTGATTGGATTTAGCCTCAAAGTTTAAAAAAACATATGATCAAGATAAAAACCCCAATCTGGGCCTAAACCAAAGACCATATAAAACTCAATTTAGTACAGAGTAAATATTTTTTGGTGATTGACTGAAAGAATATAATTGTCATTCACATCATATATTTTAATCACTCGGATTTTCTGTAGTCAATTATTATTTATTCCCCCAAACAGCATGGCACCTATGAACTAATATATTAGGGCTGAGGAAGGATATGGATCCCAGTGCCCTTGACTTAGAGACATATCATTTGCTGCTAAAAGCTAAATAATTTGAATGCATAACACCCAATACATGTGCTGAGCCCTCCAAATTTTTATTTCTACATCACTGGTGCGATCACGTGTTTTATTGACTAAAACAAAATCACTACTAAAGATCATTTAAATGATAAGTCCCTATTTATTTTATTTTTCCCCTTTCTGGTTCTTTCTTCTTAATTCAACAAAGGGATTCACTCATAATTTGATCAAGTTGCATGGATTATTAAAGATAAATAGGTTTCGACCGGATAAGCCCTGAAACCTAGAGGGTCCAGCCTCTCCAGAACATCAGCTAGTTCACTCTCTCTATCCCATATTATTGACAGCCTCATCCAACATAAAAAAGTTAGAATGGCCATAGCCCAAATACCCCTAAAGAGTGGGAGAAAGATCAAAGGTGATGGTGGGGTTATACAGAAGGTGAGGTTTAACAAACGAATATGATTGCTGAATTATTAAACTCATATTTCTTTAGTCCCCAGTATCTTAGAGCAGCTACAAGTAAAACTTAAAATTGTGGAATTGTAACCCATACCAAACTCTGAAATCTATTCTACAACTAATTGTGTTATGCCTTGAAATGTATTGCCTGTTTGTATATAGCTATTTTTCACGATAAAAAAGTCAATTGTGATGATAAAAAAACATTTAAGCCTCCTAACCTCCTGTGTTTTGGAGCAACTAAAAGGAAAGATCTGAGAGGATCATTTGGGAGCCCATGACAAACTCTGGGATCTGATCTGTAACTATTTGTTGAAGAATGCTTTGAAAACTATTGCTTTTTTCTTTCTTTGCTTTGTGTATGTGCTATATTATACAATAAAAAAGTTTTGTTTTTTTTAAAGTGTTAATAACACCAAAAAAAATCAGTAGGTCTCATTTTAAAATATTTTCATTAAAGGATTCCAAGCTCCCTTATCAAGAGTGAGTGACTATCTTTCATCTCCTGCCTCTGAAGAGTTCAAGACTTCAAGACTGCCAGCTCAGCACGGAATCAGTTATGGCCATCATCTTCATGGGAAGCAAAACACTAAATCTAAGCACCTGGATCCTCAGATGGATGCTCAGGCCATCTTGGCTGCTGCTGCCACTGCTGGAATCACTGCTCGCTAGTGGTGTTAAGAATAAGTGGTCTTGCAGCTCAGCACAGTCCTCACCAATTGCTGGGGAATAGTGCAGTACGCTAGACACGTCCCTCCAGCCCACTGAAATTGGGCATCCCCAAAAATGTGATGAAATCCTTATTTGCTGAATACAGGCTAGGGAAGCTGTAGCGCCCACCTGACCTGGACTATTCACCCCCAACCAGCTCTGCTCAGACCCACCTCCTCCCCCTTAGGCCTCAGCGATGTGTCTTAGTTCTTAGCCAAAGAAGCCCTAGCAATGGCTCCAGGGTTCCCATTGTTGGAGAGGTGAGATCTCTGCTGGTGCTGGTACTGCTGCCTCCACTGTCACCACCACAAATAAAGGCCCCCATGCCACAACCGACAAGGAGAGTCCGACATCCCGTGAGCTGGCTGGCTGGGCCTCCAGAGGCTGTAGTTTCCCCTGCAGCTTCCCAGAGGAAGCAGGTACACAGCCTGCAAGCACAGAGTTCTATTCTTGTTCTTATGTCTTCGTAAGGCCTTTATGATGGCATCCCGAAAGACTGAGCAGTCCCCTGTGCTGGGTGGGAAGCGGTACTCCCCTCAGTAACACATCCCCTATTTTCTCTCCCTTCTTCCTTACCACGCATCTTTATTTTATCCTCTTTTTTTTTTACCTCTCTGGAATGGTGTCCTTTCCATAAAGTACAGAGGAGCACATAAGCTTTTGCTTTAGGCTGTTTGGTAGTAAACCGTGGCTATGACTCCCCCTTTGCTGATTAAACTGAAGATTCTCAGGTTTCCAGTAAACAGGAAATCTCTTCATCTATACGTTATGCCCAGCTTTATTTACTCTACATCATTTTAGCCAGCCCACCCAAGTCTACTGCAGTTAGCCACACTGTATTTACAACACACACACACACTCTCACACACACAGTCCCATTTTCCCCAAGAAAATGCCACACCCCCGCCTCAGTACCCAAGTAGCTAGGACAGAAGGAGTTTCAGTCCTCTATGCCAGCCAGCTCAGAAATGTCCCCTCCAAACCCAGGATGTTGAAGTCACCTTTGACAGATACAGAGAAAGTATCTCCCTCTTCCAATCTTGAATGCCATGGTTATCTCCTGCCTTAAAAATGATGGGTATTTCTTTCAGGGAAATCTCAGCTTATGATATGTGGATGTGAGAGAATAGCAACCATGCAGAACTCTGTTTCAATTTAACCCCTTGTGTGGCTTTCTATTCCCTGTTGGCTCCCACAGGGCATCAAAAGGGGATGACAACGAGGAGATGTCATTCTCCCCTCATTACTGTTTTGTCAGGGTAAGCCCTCCTGGAAAACCTCTATTCTGCCATCTCCACCATAAAATTTTAATGACAAATAAAGGACTTTCTCACCAAGACCATCCAGTTCCTTTCTCTTCCAGCCCTTTCCTGGCATGTTGTTTTAAATTCCTAGAATTGAATTCATATCTGAAGAACCCCTTGGGTAAACCATTAAGTGGGAGAGGCAGGAAAGTGGAATTGTTATGCATGTCAGCTGGCCAGTACACTGCGAAGATGGGTCAGGCTGGCAGCCCGATCCTAATGCCACAGGTGTCATTCAACAACTTTCCCCTGAAATACACTGAGTGTTGGCTGTGTGCCAGACGCTTGGGAAAAAGAGAAGCAAAAATTTTCCCCACTGGAAAATTGTTAGGGCTTATTTGTTTGCTTTGTTATTACCAACTTTACTATAAAACTTCATGCTTCGTAGTACATAGACTATTAAAACAAGTTTATATCAATGTACATCACTCCAAGTGCATTTTGGGGAGCCATAAGGACACAAAGATGTGTTTTTACAGTTATAATCAATGTGTACTAAATATTTTTCCATAAATACTCTGCCACCCGTCTCATGACCTTGAATGAACCCAAATGTTAATCTTTTCAATCATTGTACCCAGAGATAATCTTTATCCTTCTTTCTGCTCCAATATATCTTATGTAGATGACAACTTCCTATCAATGGCAGTGGCTTGTTTGAGTAACCCCTTGACTCCCACCTCCTGTTCCCGGAGCCACAGACACGAACATCCCATTGGATGATGAGGATCCAATGTTTCCTTACCTATTACCTTGCCGATTATCATTTGTGTGATTGTTCCCTTTGTATGTATTAATTGGTTACTCACTGCTATGATCATTGTTTAATAAATCACTCTTTTTTCCACTTTGGAGCATATTCCTCAAAATTTGTAACTTTCATTAGGCAATGCCAGATCACTGCCTGGAACTGAAACAATAGAGACCCAGTAAGACGCAAACAACATGGGTGCATCCCATATCCATTAGATTTGAGCAGTTACAGTTTCTGCTAACTCAAGTTGTTTTCATTTTCATTCCCTCAATATTTCCAAGGCTGTGTATTTCTTCCATGTGATGTTTTACTTACTATACATCCTTCTATGTAAACCATCTATTCAAATCCTTTGCCACTTGGAACTGGGTTTTTATGACAAGCAGGAGGAGGTAAGAGCAATGTAGGACTGATAGGGTCTGGGAGCCAATCATGGGGCCAAGATCCCACCAGGAAGTGGAGGGGATCAGGGGATTCCTACCTTACATTCTGCCTAGAAAACCACTGACCTCCACCGAAGAAAGAGGAATTCCCTAGCCTTAGTGCCAGCTCCCAAACCATAGAATATAGCCAGTCATTCTATACAAGCTGGCATTTTCAAAGGCTTTTTCAAACATGCCTCACAGCTCCTGAATAAATCCTGACCATTTCCAATTTGCACCGGAAGGAGCTGAGTCACAGAGGGTTTGGCCAACTTACCCAAGAGCCAAAACCCATTTGTGGGAGATCTGGAGGCAAGACGCAAAGGTCCTGAATTCTTGTCCTGGGCTCAGGGAAAAGCGGTCACCCTGCCCTTTATTGTTTCCGTCAAGGAATAGATCACCAATTGTGACTACCCCAATTCCCACAAAGAGCAACACCCTGCTTTGCCAACACTTGGACCTTAACAAACTGACCTTTGTGCTGAGAGAATGCTAGACCCAATCCTCTACACCAGGTCAAGGGCAACTTCAGCATGCTCATCAGCTACATTAAATGCAAATTGATTTCCCCTGGGTGGTGGTAAATCCTCTTGTGTCACTGGAGATGGCTTGGCTATGAATGATGGAGCTGATGGTGACTTTGCCGTGCTCTCTATGATATGGAAACAGAAAATGAAAAAATGCATAATGCCCAAAACCCATGGTTGGTTTTTTTGTTTGTTTGTTTGTTTTTTGCATAAATTAATCTTATTTTCTGAATCAAACATTTGGATTCATTGGCTCTCCTGTGGCACTGAAACACCAGGTCAGTTAAGTTGACCCCCAAGTTGCTCAGCGTTTTGCCCAAATGTCCAGACTGATTGTAAGACTAAATTTTGGTGCCCAACACACCAGACATTTAGCAATAATGGGCATTTTCTTAAAAACTCAGGGCCTTTAAAAACCACTTCTTCTATTTGCTGTTTCCCATTTTTTACATCAGCTGGAGGTGAGAGAAGACAGAACCATTTACTTCCAAATTGACTCTTTCCAACTCAATGAAGGGCAGTTTGGGTGCTACTTAATGAGTGAATGCACTCTCCCACATAGAACCAAATGAGATTCTGTGGTTAGGTTTTTATTTCATGTTTTGGCTTGGGGTCCTATTACTGAATAAGCATATGGGGATAGAAGAGATGATAGCTAACAAAAAGTAGACCAAGACTTCATGAAACCAAGATTCATTCCTCCCCTCAAAAATTCATCACAAAGCATTTACAATGGGAGTCTTGGGAATGAAGATAAATCTTTAAAAGTCCATCCTTCAAAATGTTGCAATCATTCTAAACAAATAAGTAAAGTAGCATTCCCTCCCATCCTCATCTGCAGCTGGTCACAGAGAACCACAAAGAAGGCCAGTGCTACTGTGGTCCCAAGCCAGACCCTCCTGTCTCCCATTTGCTGCCCTGCTCTTCACGTACAAACCCAGACTGTGCATTCTTTGCTGGCAAAGTCCCAAACTCCACCTTGATGGGAATGCATTCCATGGGTTTTATTCTCTGGCTCTAGGAACCACTGGGCTGGGGAGCGGGGGGCAGGGGGGCAGGGAGGTAGGTGTGAAATGCTTCCATTTACTATTAGACTCCCAAGCAACCAGCTCTTGCATCTTGCATGCTTACTCTGTCCAGAAGGGCAGGCACATGGGTGACAGATTGCTTACAGTGACACCCAGGGCTGCTCAAGCATGGCTTGGGCTGCTATTCCATTTGCCCCCACATGCCCTGGCACAGAAAGCCTTAACTCAAATGGAATTAATGGAGTGCCTATGTGTGCAGGGTTTGGTGTAAGTGCTGGGGATTTAGCAGTGAACAAAAGAAGACAAGGTCTTTACTCTAGAAGAAATTATTTCTTGCTAGAGGGATACAGATGATCAGCAAGAAAGGAATAAATGAAAGTGATCACAGTACGGACCTTGGCGAAAATGAAACTGGGTGATGTGAGAGTGAGTCACGTGTGCTACACTGGAAGTCAAGGGAGGTGTGTCTGAAGGGGTGACAGGGGAGCTCCCTGAGACTGAGTGATGAAAGCAGAGAGAATAGTACGTTCAAAGACCTTAACGTTCATTAGAATAGGCAGAGGGCAGAAGCAATTGTAAACGTAGAGAAAGATCCACAAACTCTGGAAAGCGCACTGCCAGAATGGGTCCTAGGAGACAACTTACCACTGAGACCCATAATTTGAGCTCCCACTGTGGCCTGGGGGGTCACTTCCTCCAAGGGCTCTTTTTTAACAGTGAGTGCAAAGGTTCAGACAGGCAGTGATTTGCCCTAAGCCTCTCAGGTAGGTATGACAAACTCAGGGAAAGAGTGGCAGCTATAAGGAGGTGGTGATATTCAAGGCATAAACAATAACCTTTCTAGAACCCTTAAAACCCCAGATAACTGCTCCGCAATAGGAAAAGAAGACTGACCCCTCATGAAAGGTAACCACCTATATTGGTCATGACAAACCAAGTTACACTGCAGTAGCAAAGACTCCAAAATCTTAGCGGGTGAAAGCAATGCAGGTTTGCTCATTATGGGTTAGCAGAAAGGCTCTGTTTATGGTAGTCAACAATGTTACATTTTTCAGTGTTACCAGTTGCCCTAGCAGAAGGAAGGGAGAGTTCTGGAGAGTCTCACCTTGGCAATAAAATACTCTAACTCAGGGATGGCACATGCCCCTTTACTAACAGCTCATTGGCTAGATTTTCTTAAATGCCCCTCTCCCCTATAAGGGGGCTGGGAAATGCAGCCCAGGAGAGAGAACTGAAAGTATTTAGCAAATGACATTTATGAACATACACTGTGTTGCATATTCTACAGGTTGCCCCAACAAAGAGGAAATGCCCCACCCAAAACCAAGCATCAGGGCGGTGCGAAGGTAACGCAGTGGCAGAGTTCTCGCCTGCCATGCTGGAGAGCTGGGTTCGATTCCCAGTGCCTGCCCATGCAAAAAAATAGAAAATACAAAACCAAGCAACAAGACTTTCACTTTGCAGTTAGTAAAGCTTAGGTCCTACCAGGAATGAAGCAACCAGAGAATACCATGAGGAGAGAAATACCCAAAAGGCAATAATAGTGACTTAACGATAGGAGGGAGGGAAAGAGAGTGGCGGGGTCAGGGTGACTGCAATGCTAAACGCTGACAGGCAGATTCCAGGGCTCTCAGGGAGCTGGACCTTGGCTCTGAGTCCCGTACTGTTGTGAATAAGAACGCGGAAAGGCATCTGAACACACAGTAAGTGGCAAGTCTTAATGTTCCCTTAGGAGACAGCTTCAATGAGGACTGACTCCAGCAAGCAACTTGGCTCTGACACAGAATTTGCTCACCTTAAACCTCCTAAAGCTGTTGCCCTGCCAGGTAAGGCCTCTTATTTGTCTGAACAGGTAAATTCAGTCTTACACATCCCCCAGGACAATAAATACTGAAATAAGACCCACCCACTCACCCACATACACACACCAACCCGTCCTTACCTTAAAAATAGGCACATATACCAGCCAGCCTCAGGCACCACCACACTCCCCTGAAGTTTCCATCGACAATCTCTTCTCGCCTTGACAATCTTGGGCAAACAGGTGATTGTTGCATAATTGCTGCATCCTATAAGAGACAGAAATGCAACACACACACACACACACACACCTCTTAAATGACAGCTCATTCTCTCCAATCAAAACTAGTGTGAATATAAGGAATAAGGAATAAAATTATCTTCAGTTCATTTTCCCCCAGCATAAACATGCCCAAAGGAGAGCTAATACCTTGTTTCCAAAAGCCATGGCGAACTGAATTTAGCAACTCCTTCCAAGGACACAACACTTCAAAGAAATGGCACAGTGCAGTTCTAGTCACATGAACCCCAAGAATGCGTTGGCTATTTTCGTATCTACCCACTTTTTCCACATACATTACTCTCTTATAATTCTGAATACAAAAATTTCATCTGCAAGAAAGAGGAACTCTTCCAAAATCATCATGGGTATAAAATTCTTCACCCGTTTTTATCATAGAAATTGGGGGAAGGTTGGGGGAAGCTGTCTCTACAGCCAGATGTCAAAATGGCTTCAGCTTGCCGGCCTCTCTGTGTGAAACACTGGAATCCTTTTTAAGGGAATGCCACCCAATGACCTTTATTTCAGCACATAATTAGAGCGTGAGGCTTTCTTAAGCCTTGTGCTAAGATGTTTCTGGTTTAAACCCACTGGCGATCTGAAATCTCCTGTGATTCCTGGAGCCTGCTGTGCCACTTCTCAGAGTTCAAAAGCCAAGCAGGCAAATACCGCTGAGCCTTGGGGACACACGGCATTGATGTGTTTGCCAAACTTAAACGTTTTCTCATTAGAACTACACAAAATCTGCAATTACTGGCCTGCTGAAGCCTTTTAGAGAATTCATATACATTTTCTTCACCTCACAAAGAAGCTGCAGGAGTTCACAGACCCCCAACCCCAATCACAGCCATGAGGATCAACTTTGTCAAGGCTTGTTTTAATCTTATTAAAATGTCACATCTGGAGATAAACTTCTTCATGGGGCTCACATTTGGCCTTCACGAGGGACTTCTAATGCTGATGCATGACATGTCTGTGGTTGAGTTGTTCTGGTTGTGTTTCAAGCCAATGGTTTTCCATCCCCAGCCCCATTCTCCTTCTTTCTCTCTCCATCTCACTCCTCAACCCCTTTACCACTGAGATTTTGTCTAGAATTTTACCAGTCCACAGCCGGACAGGAAATTTTCACTCCTCTGCTAGGCAGCTTACTTCCCCCACTGAGTAATCCAAGAGCATCCACATCATCAGCTAATAAGTAATTTCTCAGGAGGGCTACACCCTAAACTCCTCCAGGCAGTCTGCCAAAATTCGCTCTTTCTAAGCTCGGCCCCTTCAAAATAACCCCATTTTATTTCAGCGTCGCCCTCCCGGGATTGATATGAGAAATGACTCTTTGCTAATAGGAATATGGGTAGGAGTACAGGATTGGTATTGACTAAACCGTTATCATCCCTGCAGTCGCAGTGAACATTTGTGAAGGCTTCATAATCAATAATCAGGCAATAACCTTGCCCCTTCCTATATTAACTCACGTAATCTGAAAAACTAATCCATATGGCATCAACAATTAATGTCCCCTTTTTAAAGATGTGAATGCTGAGGTTCATGGAGATTAAATAACTTGCCCAAGATCATGCAGCCAGTTAGTTGTGGAGCCAAGATAAAAACTCAGACATTCCAATTCCAGTGCTCATTCTCTTAACAGCAGTCTTTCTAAGAGATAGGTGGAAACACCCACAGGTGTTCCAGAGAAGGATGCTCTCTTGACTTTTGACCTACCCATTTTCTGCTCTCTCCTACTTCTCCCCTGTGGAGCCAAAGAACTCATCCATGTCGCAGAATATAAGGACTCTGACGAGGGAGAAGATGGTCCACCCTTAAACCTGGCCCAGGGCTAGCATTTCATGTTTCCATCTCTCCTGCTATATGAGAACAAAGCAGACACAACCCCCAGCTCTCATGGTTTGGGGCTCCTCCAGGATCTGTGGAGGTCTACAAAATTCAGTACCTGCATCAGAAGAAAAGACCAGTCATCATTTACGGTTATACCATATTGAAAAGCAAAGTCCCCTCTCTGAGGCCAGCTGTAGCCCACTTCCAAAGAGGCATCCAAACAAATCTGGAACCAAATCCTAGTTCCAACATGTACAGAATCAGCATGGATAAGCCCATGTAAATTACTGAACCTCTCTAAGATGTTCACTTGCATGGAGTTAGGGTTGCTATAAGCTTGAGTGAGCCAGTGAGCCTACGGCACAGTGCCTGGTCTACTGCGTCAACACTTTGGGGCTCTTACTCACGCCATCTCTGTGCTGCCCCCCTTTCCTAGCCTTAATGAGCTGCACTATGAGAATCTCCAATTCCACATGCTCCTCAGCTCCTGACTGATCATGATTCTGTGAATTTTGACATTTTCTCTAATTCCACTCTCGCTTTATTTCTTCACTTCTGACCTCTGCTTCACCTCTCTCATTTCTGGCACCACAGTCTTCTTTTCTGATCAATCCTTGCCTTTGGCTCAGCCTCTCCAGCCCCACCACGTATATTGGGAGACTCCAGAGAGCTAGGGTAAAGATTGTCATTGTTTGAGCACCAAACTCATGGTAAGCCCAAGGCAAAATCGCCAACCAGATGCTCTGTTTCAGCACACCTGGCAAAATATACCTAGGGTGTCCCATTCCCGGCTTGTCTCTGAGCAAACCTGGCTCGCTCACTCATACTCAGAGACTATGAGTAATGGTCTATGAGAATTAAGCACAAATTTTTGCTGAGGCATTCCAGCCCACCCCTACCCTTTCGTTTGGTTAGCTTTTATCTTTATTGTTGTTAAATCTTTTCTTGGAAACCCTGCTCCAGCCAAGTACAAGTAACTTCCCCTTTACAACCAGTGACCTTGAGCAAGTTGCTTCATCTCCCTGGACTTCAAGCCCATCTACAAATTGAATAGCAAGTCTGAAGGCCATTCTCAGACTTGAGAAATGGGGACACATTTGACAGCAACGAGGTTAGACAGACGAACATTTCTAAACCTTGGTGGAAGTTATTTTTGAGTCTCCTTTAAAAAAAAAAAAGATGCTGTTTATTTTTGTCTAACCTCAACTTGACCTCTGTTTCAGGACAATAGTCTATCTCAGATCCTGGAGTGGCCACTTCTCCATGGACAGGCTGCTGGGCAATAAAAAGTATCCTCACTCCCTCCAGACCTTGCCAAAGACTCATGATGGTATGGAATGCTCCAGTAATGCTGAAGTAACTGTGAGTGAGAGAAGGTTTATGAATTAGAATTTCCTTACAGCACTAATGTCAGGAAGTGAATCACTCAACCTCCCACTGGACAGAAATTCCTCCCTTTAGATCTACAGAATTCACTATCCAACATTTTTATACCCAGTGGGGGAACAGGAAGATGGGTCTCCCTATGGTGGGTGTTAAAATAAACAGGTTCTGGCAATGTGAAGGACCTCTTGTTTCTCTAAGCTGAAGCAGCGAAGGAAGTGCATGGCTGTAACTGCAGAGTTTTTATACAGTGCCCTGGTGCATAAGCCAAACTCAATTTCCAAACTACAGCGTGAATGTCAGCACCCCTTTCTACACAAAGCCGCAAACCTTTTTCTATTTCTTTAAGAGTTTATGCAACTCTTTCTTACAGGCAAGGAGATAGGGACTGACAAAATAAAATATCATGGAAGTTACAAACTGCAGAAACCACTCAAGTCCCGTTTTTATCAGTTACGCATGTTCTCTCTGCTCAGAGACAGATAGGTCCTGCCTCACTGTCAGCCACTTGCAGGATTTGCTCTCTCCCTTCTTTTGCTCTTTCTTCCCAGAGGTGGAGATCAGAGGACAAATGAACCCCCTCAAACAGTGCCCACACTTTTGTATTTACGTGTGTATGTGCATTTGTTCAGGAAGGTATACTAGGTTGAATAGTGTTGCTCAACAACGCATACCCACCAGAACTGACGGCTGTGACCTTATTTAGAAATACAGTCTTTACAGAAGTAATCAAATCAAGATGAGGTTACACTGGATTAGGGTGGACTTTAAATTCAATTCGGCGTCTTCATAAGAAGAAAATTTGGACACAGAGACACAGACACACAGGGAAGAAGGCCGAAGGAAGACAGTGGCAGAGATTGGAGTCATACCGCCACAAGCCAGGAAATGCCAAGGACTGCCAGCAATCACCAAGAAGCTGGAAGAAGCGAGGAAAGATTCTTCCGTAGAGTCTTAGCGGTGATGTAGCCTGTGGACACATTGATTTTAGACTCTAGCTTCCCAAGCTCTGAAAGAATAACATTCTATTGTTTTAAGTCAACCACTTTGTGGGCATTTGATATGCAGCCCTAAGAAGCTGATACAAAAAAAAGGATCATAACATTCATTAAACACCAAAAAAGATTTAAAAAAAAAACCAACATAGGTCAAGCACCATTCTGATAGGAGGTCCCCATCCATCTTTTAGGGCAGTGGAGTGGGCCAAAAGAGCCCTGATGGATGTCTCTAGACTCCAGGAACTATTTACACCAGGGGAGACTCCAAACAGATATCTACAATTTCTACCCTGTGTTCTAGTTTGCTACTGCCAGAATGCAATATACCAGAAACTGAATGGCTTTTAAAAGGGGGAATTTAATAAGTTGCTAGTTTACAATTTTAAGGCTGAGGAAATGTCCCAATTAAAACATGTCTATAGAAATGTCCAATCTAAGGCATCCAGGGAAAGATATCTTGATTCAAGAAGGCTGATGAAGTTCAGCCATCTCTCTGAAGTGAGATGGCACATGATAAAC
The DNA here is from genome assembly GCF_023851605.1 of Tamandua tetradactyla. Classification (NCBI taxonomy): domain Eukaryota; kingdom Metazoa; phylum Chordata; class Mammalia; order Pilosa; family Myrmecophagidae; genus Tamandua; species Tamandua tetradactyla. The sequence goes on along the minus strand of NC_135335.1, from coordinate 115,408,034 downwards.
CAGGTCAGGGTTTCTCTCTCCTTCGGAAAGGCATGTGGTGAACACAGCATCATCTCCTAATTTTAACTCCTGGCTTCTGGTTTCATGATGCTGCCCAGGAGGTGTTTTCCTTCTTCATCTCCAAAGGTCACTGGTTGATGGACTCTCTGCTTCTCTTGGCTATGTCATCCACTCTCTCAGAATCTCTTTTTCTCCAAAATATTTCCTCTTTTATAGGATTCCACTAAACTAATCAAGACCCACCCAAATGGGGGGAGACATCTCCCCTAATCCATTTTAACAACCACTCTTGATTGAGTCACATCTCCAGGGAGATGATCTAATTAGTTTCAAGCATACAGCCCTCAATAGGGATTAGAAGAAATGGCTGCCTTTACAAAATAGAATTAGGATTATAACATGGCTTTTTTAGGGTACATATATCCTTTCAAAACAGCATACCCTCAGTGCTCAATCAGGACCCTAACTTCCTTAGGTTCAAATTATCTGGATTCCATTGAAAAAAAAATGTATTACACACTGACTTGTACCAAGACGATGCTGAAAACTAGTGATGGAATTTAGATCGTATCTATCTCAATTTGATTGCCAGGTAAATGCCTGGCAAGGCAGAGGGCCTCCAGGACTCTCCTCAGTGGTGGCTGTGAGACTGAACCTCTCGGTGTCATCACAGTGGTTAACATTCTGAATATCACCTCAGGATAGAACCATGAGCAGCGACTGACCTGGTTCTTGCCCTCTTTCCACTTAACTGTCTGTATTGGTCAGAATAATTGACAGTGGCTGCTTTGGAAACACTCCCAAATCTCATAAAATTCTTGTCTCATGGTTCTGTGCCATCTGGCATTGTAACTGCCAGGGCTGAGGCTTTGGTGTGGATGGTCTTACTTCCATCACACCCCACTGGCCAGGACCCAATCACAAAGCCTTGATCTCACTGCAAGGGAGGCTGGGAGCTGTCGCGTCCTTCCTGTGTGCCCAAGAAGAGTGAACCAGACTGGTAAGCATTTAGCCAGTGTCTGGTACAGCATCTGAACCTAAGTCTGGTATGGCATAGGGCTACTAACCAAATAATCTTATTAACAAGTGTAAAATTATCCTGGTGACAAGCTTCCCTCTCACCGCCTTGTGAAGAGTTCATTTGGTTGACTCTACATGTCTTAAAGCAGTACTTCTTGAAGATCAGATGCATCAAAAACCTGGAGAACTTGCTAAAACCCAAGATTTTTGGGTCCCCCTTAGCATTTCTGATTCAATAGTTCTGAGATGAAGCCTGAGAATTGATGTGATACTGGGAACCACACTTTGAAAACCAGCACTGTAGAGGAAAGGGTTGAGGGGGCACTAATACCTCATCCCAATTTGATTTCCAAGTCAGAGTCTTCCTAGACGACTCAAGAGAGGCTGAGCCAGAACAAAGACTCGCATCCCATCCCCTGCATGGCATTCCTAGAACTCCTCTCTGGTCTCTTTGATTTTAATTGTTTTGTTTTCTAGGATTTTGGCATTTAAGTGGTATTACTGTATTTCTGAGGGAAGTTAGGAGGATGCTGGAACACGTAAAAGGTCAATACATCTTGGTAATGGCTGTGCTAAATTCCCCTTCTCTCTCTGTCTCTCTGCCCAGGGTCATTGCACAAATCAGATGTCTCCAACCCCAACAGGCCAAGATCCGCTATAAGGATGTTGTCTTCAGTGACCCTTCTTCCCTTTTTATGCTCCTTTCTGTCCGCGACTTCTCGCTCAGCGTCAAGCCCCCGGCCGGCGGGTGAGACAATGAGGAGAGACAGACGCAGACAAATCCGCGCTGGTGAGAAACACAGATCCAAGACACGCAGCAGTTGTGAGCACAGACCTTTACTGGAGTTAAGCTTGCATTCTCTGTTACAGGTTCCACGCGGGCGAAATTTCCCGCGGGGGGACAACCTCTATGCGGCCGTCAGGCACGGCTCCCTGTGGGTCGTCTCCACCCACCCCGTCCGGGTAACCTCTTATATACTGTGCCCAAACCCAATAGGTTAGTGCCACGTATACAGAGGTGATTGGAAGATAGGGTTGGTGGGCGTGTGCGTCATTTGCGGAAGCAGGATGTGAGCGCCATCTTGGCTCACTCGATGGGCGGGGGGAACTCTAGAGCAGGCTGCAGCGTGTCCACTAGGCCAAACCCGGAAAGCGGCTCTCTACATCTCCCCCTTTTTGTTTTTATAAGAGGCATGGTCCGTAGACCGTATTCTTGTACCCAGTGTCTCTATTGATGATGGTGCTCCCGTGGGCCTGAGTGGCTCACAACATAGTTTAGTGCTTTGGGGAGTCTGGACTAGGCTCGCGTCATCACACGACGGAGCCTCTGGCACCGACCAGAATGCTCACCTCATATAGAGACCGGAGAGTCCGTGAACTGGATACCACGTGACTCCTCCCTGCAGTGCTTCGCCTCGCAACTGGGTCAAGCGGGGATTATGAGAGCGACAGCCAGGGCATAGGAAACGCTGCGGAGGCCTCGGTGCAATGGCTAGAGCCAAGCCCAGTCTGGCCAGGACTGCGGCCGCAGCTCCACCGTCGAGGCGGCTAGGCGCGCAAAATTAACAGCCTCTGGTGCCTAGCTAAACACGGGTAGTGGCCAGGGAGCCTGCAACAAACCTTGCTGACAAGAGCTTTGCCCCAGGTGATTCAGACGGGCTATCTATCGAGGAGGGACGCACACCCACATTTGACTGGGAAGACATAGCTAACATGGTAGAAACACGTAGTTGCTGCTGTGTCTGGAACAAGCGTTCTAACAAACATTTAACAGTGACTAAGCCCACTAATAGTCCCACTGCCACGAGAATCCAAGTAGTCAAATTGGGCCAAGAGAACCATGAGGTGACTCGGTTCCACAGACTTTGTACAGTCTCGCCCAGTTTGGAAAGGTCGAAGGCAACGGGGGTTATTAAAACTGGTCCCCCTTCTAAACAATCGAAGGGTGACCGGCGCTTTCGTTGCTATCTCGTCAGTCGCCGCCGTCATCAGCAGAGTTGGAGGCCTGATCTGATGGTTCAGGTTGAAGGCTTGTTGGTTTTTTAGGCAACAGCTCCGTGGCCTCCTCGGGCGATGTCACGGTTCTCACCAGTCTTTCCGGAACCCACACTGGCTGGCGTCCTGGCTCCTGGGGAAAAACACAAACAGAGCCTCTGGCCCAGCTGAGCACTGGGTCAGGGCCTTGCCATTGTCCTGACAGGACATCCTTCCAACGGACTAGACCTCTATGTGGAGGACTCGGAGTGGTGTGCTGTAGGGCAGGTGTCATTCCTTGTGCATTTTCATTTAAAAAATTATATGTAAATAAGGCTACAGACAGTTGAGCCTTCGGGGACAGGCCGTGGCCTATTCCCCCTTTCTGTTTTTTGAGCAAGTCTTTAAGAGACCTGTGTGCTCTTTCAATGATTCCTTGCCCTTGAGGGTTGTAAGGGATACCATGTTTTAATTGCACTTCCATATTTGCACAAAATCTTTGGAAGGCTTTGCTGGTGTAAGCAGGTCCGTTATCTGTTTTTAATATTTTCGGCTTACCCCAAGCTGCCCAAGCGGCAAGGCAGTGTGCAATTACTTGGTGGACTCTTTCTCCTGATTCGGCAGAGGCAAATAAAACTTGAGAACAAGTATCCACTGACACATGCAGGTATTTAACTTTACCATACTCTGAGTGATGGGTGACATCCATTTGCCAAATGTCTCCCGGGATGAGACCTTTAGGGTTAACTCCAACTGAAGGGACTACCCTCTGTTCTGCACAATTATTGCAGGCTCTGACTATATCTCTGGCAGCTGCACGCGGTATGTGAAACTGTCTGACTAAGGTGCTTGCATTGACATGAAATTTAGTATGAAACTCTTGGGCCTGTTGACACGGTGTCAGCGCAGGGAAGATGTGTGGCTGTCGAGTGGCTACATCTACTATGTGATTTCCTTGTGCCATGGGGCCAGGCAGGCCTGTATGCGCTCTAATGTGAGTTATGTAGAAAGGATGTTGTCTGGCACATATTGTCTCTTGAAGTTTGATAAAGAATGGTCTTACTGAGGAGGAATATTTTATAATGCCCACCGTCTCTAAAATATTTACAGAATTTACGACATAAATCGAATCAGATATAATATTTAGGGGATCGGTAATTTCTTTCAGGACTGTAATAATGACCTGTAATTCTACCCATTGAGGTCTCTGTGGTTGGAAGAACACAGTTTTAGGAGAGCCTCCTTCTACGCAATATGCTCCTGAACCGGAGCTGGAACCGTCCGTGTACACGGTGAGGGCGTTCACTAGTGGCTTAGATGAAGTTACCTTAGGAAAGATTACTGGGTGACGGGTGACGAATTGTAAGAGGGGATCTTTTGGGTATTGGTTATCAATTTCTCCCAAAAAGGTACATCGGAGGATGGCCCACTGATCTATACATCCAGTAAGTATCTCAAGTTGCTGAGAAGAGTAAGGTACTCTGAGGTACTTAGGCTGTTGGCCAAAATGCTGTATGGCCTTCTTGATGGCCTCCAATGCCAACTCTGCAATTGCTGTAGGAAAATGCTCTAAACTTTTCTTAGGGGAAATTCCAGGGTGGACCCAGAGTAATGGTCCCTGTTGCCACAGCACCGCCGTGGGCTGTAGTTTTGTTGGCAGTAAGCAGGCTTCGAATGGCTTTTGGGGGTCTATTCTTTTTAAAGCAGCACTACTGAGCGCCTGTTCTACCTGACGTAGTGCTTGCCTCGCCTCTGGGGTGAGACACCGGGGCGAGTGTAGGTCTGAATCTCCTTTTAGCAAATCAAACAAAGGTGTTAATTTGGCATTGGTGATCTTTAAGTACGGACGAACCCAATTGATATCTCCCATAAGTTTTTGCAGATCATTAAGGGTATGTATGTCATCTACTCTGAGAGACACTTTTTGGGGGGAAACATGCTGAGGCATGATTTTTGCCCCCAGGAAGGTGGTAATTTCTGTCATCTGGATTTTTTCAGGGGCCACTTCCAGGTTGGCTTCTCTAAGACTAAGGACTAAATGTGATAAAGCTGTTTTAAGAAGATCTGTGTCTTTATGGGCTAAGAGAATGTCATCCATATAATGGATGATTTTCACTTGGGGGAACTGCTGCCGAGTGCTAGCTAGCTTTGTAGCAACATACAGCTGGCACATGGTGGGACTATTAGTCATGCCCTGGGGCAGGACCGTCCACTCGAAGCGTTGACAGGGCTCCTCTTGGTTAAGAGAGGGCACAGTAAAAGCAAATTTTGGAGTATCTTCAGGGTGAAGTGGGATGGAAAAGAAGCAATCCTTAAGATCTAGGATGATAATGGGCCAGTGTTCTGGCAAAGCTGAGAGGAGGGGTAACCCCATTTGAACAGGTCCTAAAGGCTCCATACAGTTATTGATGGTTCTTAAATCATGTAACAATCTCCATCTGCCTGATTTTTTCTTTATGACAAATACGGGTGTGTTCCAAGGCGATGTGGAGGGAATGATATGGCTCTCTTTTAGCTGTATAGACACTAGAGTATGCAATGCTAACAGTTTTTCCTGTGATAATGGCCACTGAGGCACCCACACCGGGGTACTGGTCTTCCATTTTAGTTTTATAGGTGTGGGTGGGAATCTCCCCTCAGTGGCCCCTAGGAAAAACCCAGGCCTCGTCTGTCAGAATTGGAGACAGCTTGTATAGGCCTTGCGCGCCCGTGCAATGAGGCTCCTAAGCCTTTGCCGGGGACATATCCCATTCCTTTTAACAAGCACTTAGAAGTTGGAGAGCAGCCACTGTAATTACCTGATTCGGCCACCAGAGGGAGCCCGTGGTGAGGGTTTTTGGCGAGATCACCAAAACCATTCACCGGAAGCCGCCGCGCCCCTGCAGCAGGCGCTGGCGGGGCGGAAGGCTGCGTGGGTGAGACAGGGGGCCTCCCCCAATCGATCAGCGGAGGCGCGTCTGCACCCTCGGTCTCATCACCATCTGACTCTGAGTCAGAGGTGTCTGAACTATCGCTTGACTCTGGCGGCTTGCCTTTACGGGAGCCGTCCGCAGACGAAACTGACTGAGTTTCTTGGAGCGCGTGCCGTGCCTGCAGCAGGGCGGAAGACGGACTTAGGCCTGCAGCATTCTCCGCCTCAGGGCAAGCACGGACGGTTTCCCAGATAGGGACTAGGATCGGGTCCATACAAAGGCCCGTCCGGCGCGCCCGTTCTATGTCATTACCAAGTTTCAGCCGAGAAGGCAGGCTGAGGCTCCCGGAGTGGGCGAACCAAAGGGCAAAGGTAACAACATCGTCAAGGAACCGCAGGAGGGAACTCTTCTTAACTGAGATGCCCCACTGCTTCAAAAGGGTTTTTAAAGGGGGTAATAAAGGTGAACTTCCTGACTGCCCCATGCTTGCAGTCGGCACTGTACTTTAATCAATCGGGGAGCTCTCCCGATTCACTGGGGCTACCTGAACGCCCACAGCCCTTAACTCTCACGTAATAAGAAGCACTCACCTTCTCGCGGTGATCAAACGCGGGAAGTCCGCTGCGAGCTCAGGATGCGCGTCCTCACCAGCTCGAGAAAAGGCAGCAGAAGGGTTCCCCGTACGGGCCACCACTTGTCCGCGACTTCTCGCTCAGCGTCAAGCCCCCGGCCGGCGGGTGAGACAATGAGGAGAGACAGACGCAGACAAATCCGCGCTGGTGAGAAACACAGATCCAAGACACGCAGCAGTTGTGAGCACAGACCTTTACTGGAGTTAAGCTTGCATTCTCTGTTACAGGTTCCACGCGGGCGAAATTTCCCGCGGGGGAACAACCTCTATGCGGCCGTCAGGCACGGCTCCCTGTGGGTCGTCTCCACCCACCCCGTCCGGGTAACCTCTTATATACTGTGCCCAAACCCAATAGGTTAGTGCCACGTATACAGAGGTGATTGGAAGATAGGGTTGGTGGGCGTGTGCGTCATACGCGGAAACAGGATGCGGGCGCCATCTTGACTCACTCGATGGGCGGGGGGAACTCTAGAGCAGGCTGCAGCGCGACCACTAGGCCAAACCCGGAAAGCGGCTCTCTACATCTTTCCTTTCTCTACTTATAATAAAACCCCACCTGCAGCAACCCTCACTTTCTTTTAGAAATTAACTCTGGCCAGAAGAAAACACATACTGACAATTTTATCAAAACCAGCATCTAATAAATAAAATTGCATCTGGAATGTTCACCCATTAGTATCTTTTAGAATACTGACTCCTCACATGTCAGTCAACCCACTGCCTGTTGTATCTGTTTCACATCTAGATATTTTTGTTTTTTTTGTGTTCCAGAGGGGGCTTATATAGTGGAGTCAAAGTTGAGTTCAAACCCTAACACTACCTCCAGCTAGGAGTGACCTTGGGTCTCAGCCTTCTCATTTGTGAAATGAGGAGAGCAAGTGCTCACCTCATAAGGCTCTTGTGGTGATGAAGTGAGATGAACCCTGGGGGGGGGGACTGGGCATAAATGAGGCTGAACCCCAGTCTGGGAACTGTGGTGGATTTTCAGGTACCCCATGAACAGAGATTATCACTCACTCGAGATAGGGTACTATTGTCAGGTGCAGACAGCATTAAACTGGGAGAAAGCAGACATGCTTTTACACCCAGATCCCTCCTCTAACTGTGTGACCCTGGGCAAATCACTTAGCCTCTCTGATTCTAAGCCCTTTGTCAGCTGTAAGAAGGAAAATTTAGTTGCCATCTTCTTTCTCCCGAGGGCATTCTGCAAGTAAATAGGAATGAATTTCAATCCTTTGAGCTCCTTGAAAAAGACTATTCTATAAATTCAGTTATGATGGTATACTCCTGCAATGTCAAAAAAAAGTGATTAACAAAATAAGCCAGAAACAAACAAACAAAAAAAAACAATGTATAGTCACCTTTAGAAAATGTTTATAAGAAAACAGGGTCCTAGATTGTAAGCTTTTAGAGCAGACCCATTAAGTCTCAAAATTTCTGGATTTTGAGAGGCTGTTTTATATATATAACCTGACATTTGGAGATAAGAATGAAGCCGAACCGGTTGGGGATAAAGTAATTCAGAGCACAGGGCTAAGGAAGACAGTGTCTATATTTTAGAACCACACATACTCTTTGAGACGCATGTAGGAAAGGTTTATTTGATCTGGAACTGAAATTTTTTGTAGTGCATAATCTAATTCAACCTATCTGTATAACTCATTTGAACAACTGAAACACAGGAAGCATAGAAAAAGAAAGAGGTCCTTTAATCCTGTATAGATTGTTATAATGCCTGGAAATATCCTAGAGTATATTAAGCAGATAATTTAAAAGTATTGGAAAAGTCCCCTGAGGGAGGGGAGAAAGAATATGAGACTATTAAACCTTACCATCAGGGAATCCCCTGAAACTGTGTCAAACTTTAGGGATACCCAAATCAACAGGCCATGCCCTCGATCATGAGGCTTACTCTTGTGAAGCTTATGTAGGTAGTGGAGAAGCTTAGACTACCCATAGGCATGCCTAAGAGTTACTTCTGGAGGACCTCTGTGGTTGCTCAGATGTGGCCTCAGTCTCTCTAAACCCAACTCTGCAAGTGAAATCATTACCCTCCTCCCTACATGGGACATGACATCCAGGGGTGAAAGTCTCCCTGGCAACGTAGGAGATGACTCCCAGGAATGTATCCAGACCTGGCACCATGGGATCAACAATTCCATCCTGAACGAAAGGGGGAAAAGAAGTGTAATTAATAAAATATCAATGGCAGAGAGAGTTCAAATACAGTGGAGAAGCTACTCTGGAGGTTGCTTTTATGCAAACTTCGAGTAGAACTTGTTGCTTATCATAGCCTGCCAACCCCAACCAGGACCATTCCAGCCAATCCTAAAAAAAACACCTAGGGCAATATATAAGATTTCACAAGGGTTCATTGCACTAGAGTAACTTTCCAGAAACCTACAACCTCCAGATGGGTCCCTGGTCCAGACAAGTCCTGACACCTAGCCCAGCCTCTCTAGAACATCAGATGGTTCCACTGCCCTAGCCCATATTTGTGACAGAGCCCTCCAATATAAAAAAAATTTAGAATGGCCATAGCCCAAACAACCCCAATGAGAGGTATGGAAAGATCAAAGGTGATGGTGGAATTATACACAGAAGATAGGAGTTTTAAAATGACTATGAACGCTGAATCATTAAATGGATATCTTTTAGTCTTTGGTATTTTAGAGCAGCTAGAAGTAAAAACTTAAAATTGTGCAATTGTAACCCATGTCAAAGTCAGAAATATGTTCTACAAACAATTGTGGTGTTTTGCTTGGAAATTTATAGCTTTTTTGTATGTATGTTATTGTTCACAAAAGAAGAAGGAAAAAAGTCTATTGCGATGATAAAAAAGTACTTAAGCCCTCTAGCCTCCTATATTCTGGAACAGTTAGAAGGAAAAATAGCAGAGGATCGTATGGTAGCTCTTGACAAACTCTGGGGTCTGTCCTGTAACCACTTGTTGAAGAGTGCTTTGAAAACTATTACTTTTTTATTTCTTTTTTTTTGTATATATGTTATACTATACAATAAAAAATGTTTAAAAAAACTAATAAAATGGACTATTTGGTGCAAATTTTTTAAGGGAAATATTTCTCTCTCAAAAAGGGATTTTCTACAAATGATACAATTAAATTTAAATTCATTTTAGCTGATTATATACTTAGGTGAGCCTGGACACGAAAGTTATAACCTGAGATAACCAATTCAAATCCCTAAATATTTAGAAAAGTTCAATAGCAACTTGAGAATTAAAGGTTGATACATCTTTCAGGAGGAAACAGAGGTCCCTATTTTAACCCAGGACTAGTTAACCTAATGTCCTCTCTCCCTCTTTTTCCCAGGAACACCTGGACCACTCCACATACGCTCCACTAGCCTCCAGAATGTGGACACATCCAAGAGCAGCTGCTGCTGAAAGGTAATTAGGGGAGTTGATGCCATCAGTCAGGAAATTGAGTGTTTAACATAATGTGCTTTTCAAGCTTAAAGAACTGTTGTGAAGGATGTCTTTTTCCCTCTGTTAACGACAGGAAATGAATCATTCCCTGCTTCAGTTGGCTAGTGAAGTTGTATTTTCCAATTCTAGGGAAGTTATCCTGCAGCAGGATTTCTCTCTCTCTCCTGAGGGGTGCCCTGGGAAGGCTTCCCAACACTCAGAATTTCACAGCAGGCCTTGACCATACAGTGTAGCTGATACAACTCAGCAGGTGAGTAACAAATGGGCCGGGCTGGGAATTGGAAAACTTGGTATCCTTTTCCATCAAGCTCAGTGGAGCCATGGATCATTGGAGAATTTTTTCGTATATTTTGGTTGCTCCCTGTCCCTCCCTATACCCCACAAACTGAGAGAATGAGACTTAAATACCCTCGTATCAATCATGATTCATAGAGAAAATGAGAACTTGGTAGCATAGAAACTAGCAAGCAACATTGCATCACCAGCAAGTGAATTCTGTCTTCATCTTCTCCCCTGCATCACCACCAAAACATTCCTCTCCCCGGGAAGCCTGAGCAGGACTTAACTTTGGAGAAGAAAAAGAGTTACGGAGCAGTGAAAAGGGGGAAAGGACATTGGCTAGTGCCTAATACGATAAACCATTTTCTAAGTACCCTGCGGAGCTCATCTCATTTATCAGAGCAAATCAAGCCTAGGGCTGGTCCAGCCCACAAATGAGTGACTTCTTCCATTCCAATATCTTTCCCTAATTCTTGGGAGGAACCCATCCCATAATGTATGCCTTTCAAGAAGGGACACTTAATTGTAGGCATAAATGTAGACCCACAAAGCAATAGGCCAACTGGAAGGAAGGGCGTGGACACCCGTGCACACGTAGTACAAGCCATGGTGGACACGCTTTGGCCACCTTGGCCCGGGAGAGTAGGTCCTCCCCCAGCCATGGCAGGTGGCTGTCCCCAGCACACGTGTCACATAGAACATTGTATGCCATGCAGGTAGTGTGGAGGGAAGCAGACACTCAGATGCCCAGTGGGCCTTCTAGTTGGGTAGAGAACACACAAACACCCAAAACAACCCCAGAACAAATGCAGGGGAACAACAAACTGATAAGGAAGAACAGGTAGGCTAACTGCAGACAACCCATGGGGTAGAAGGGGTAAGAGACAGAGAGAAGGAAAAAACAGGACAAATAAGAAAGATCTGTAGGACATCCTATGCTATATTTGACACAAAAAGACCCTTTTTTTCGTTACTGATGGTTAACCCTAATGCTGAAAGTGAATTTGATTTTATTCTATTCCTTCTGCCTGCTCCTGTCCCACCCCAACACACACACACACACACACACACACACACACACACCACTCATGCACACACATACAGCAGAAAGGTTAGTGATTTTAAGCATGAGGGTTTGGAAAACTCAGACTCCCTGGAGCCTCGGGTTCAAATTCCAGCAGAATAATTACAGCCCCCCCCTCCTACAATAACCGGTGATGGGGATACTTTCATTTTCCTCCTCAGGATCCAAGTTGGTGAATTATCAGTACTGGAAGTTTCTCAGTTACTTAAAGGGTAAGTAGGATAAAGATGTGTGTTATTACCAGAGTAAAAGAGAAACAGATTTAATGTGCACAATGGGGAAAACATTTTTAGCTGATTTGTGACTCAGATCTCCTGTCACCCCTCTTCGTGAGGAGTAATCATTTGCTAACTTAAGTAAGTGTCAGATGAAATGTTTCGATTACAAATATTAATAAAAGAATGTGTTGATAAGGATTGAGTGCCAGCTAGAAGATGCCAGAAGCAGGAAATCCAAACATATCCCTATTTGCTCCTGACCACTAATGATTTTAATGGAGGTGTAACATCTTCTGTAAAAACAAGTGATTAACTGTGACTCTAAGGTGAAATGGAGGCCATCATCAGTGGTCCCAGGGCCCATTCACGGTGACATCATTATCACTGGATCAGGACAGCCTGGGTTCAAGTCCCTGCTCTATCACTTACTAGGTGGTTTGATCTTGGGCAAGTTATTTAAATTCTTTGTGCTTCAATCTCTTCATTTGCAAGCTGGGAAAACTATAGTACCCAGACTGTTGAGTTGTTGAAATAGTTAAATTGAGTTAATGCATGTACAGCAATAAAGACAGGATCTGGTACACAGTAAGAACCAGAAAATGCTAGTCACTGTAATTTCTCACATGCCTACTGGCATGGAGCAGTGATTGCAAGGAATAGGGAAGGAGGAGGGGTAGTGAAAAGGTACCATATGTGCCCTACACAAAATAAGGCAATCGCTACACAAAATAAGAGTTGTCACTAAAGGGACTGGTTTGCCTATATGAAGGTATAAAGGCTAAAAAAAAGAAAGTTAAGAACAACTGAAAACATAGACATTGGTTGGTTTTATATTTAGTCAAACATAGATATACTGGTGAAATAAGTTATTTCATTTCCAACATCACATATTGAGAGTCCTCTGCATCCAGATGCTACTAGCTAAATGGGAGATACAGCACACGATCTTCACAGTTTAGAGAATGGTTTTAGATGATATATTGAAGAAGATGACCTCTATCCTGTAGGAATTGGAAACTCTTCAACAGTTTACTCAGTGAAGTAACACGACCTTATCTGTATTTCAGAAAGATACTTTCATTGGAATGTGGAGGGTAGGTTTGATGACAGACAGATGAGAGAAAGAGGGCCAGACAAAGACTGTCGAAAGAGCCCAAGCATGAAAGTATGAAAGCTGAACTAGGACGAGTTCAATAGAGATGAAGAGATGAAGATGACTGGGAAAGGACAAGTAGAAATATCAGGACATGGTGACTAATTAGATATCAGTTGTGAATTAAGAGTCAAAATGATTTCAAGAGCTCCATCTTGGAATGTAAGGATTCCATCTCGGATCATGGTGTCCCAAGAGCTCCATCTGTGGAATGTAAGAATTCCGTCTTGGATGGTGGTGTCCCAAGCTCTGGAAAAAGTCTATGGAACAGACATCATTTTGTTTTCAGTGTGTGGCAGTGAAGGGAGATACAAGTGAGTCAGGGGAACCTATGGAGGTGATCAAAGTGTCCTTAGGTAGTGGTAACAAGTTCTGGAGTTTAAGCTAAAGGCAGATCTGAAACACTGACATGAAGCTATGTTTGAAGACATAGTCAGGGAAAGCATGTAAAGTGAGAGGAAGGTAAAGGATGGAAGCCTGGGGCACAAGGAGGGAAAGCAGCCAATGGAGCTGTCAGAGAGAAAGGAATGTGGTCAGAGCACTGATAGTCAGAGAGAAGTGTGGTTCTAACCTGGGACCTCAGGCTATACTTCATCTCTCCAAGATTCTCCATTTCATCATATGTAGTGATGAGAAGAGTGCTTACCTCCATTTGCTCTTATGATAAATATCTAAGTAAACATCTGTGAAGTAAATACAGCCAGAGATGGAATGGGACATATCATGTTGTATGATGGGGATACTACTTCTTGTCTTACTATCCTTTCAACAGCATGGATTCTGGCTTAAAGCTAAACCTGTTCTTTGTACAACCTGTCACTGTTGAAGGATCAGCCTTTTCACCTCCTCAGTATTCCGGAGTCAACCTCATTTCTGGCCTTGTGCCAAATCACTTTAGCTGCATCCATTTTCCACATTGCTAAGTGTTAGGCTATATTCTGTTCATAGCTTTCTACAAACTCCTAAAGGAATCTTGCTTCAAATGCACTCTCCTCGTCTGTGCATTTGCAAAGAACACAGGCCAGTTGCATACTTACCTGTATGTATGTTTTACAGATGTGTAATCAGTGGAATTAGATTAATCATGGATTAGAATTTTGTCTCTGACCCTTGCTAGCCACAGGACACCAGCACATTTACTTAAGCCTCTTGATCACCAGTTTCTTTGTCTGAAAAATAGTGATGAGCCTTTTATTGGGTGCCAACCCTGCATCCATTCTTCCTTCTTAATGAAAGCCCAGTTTTGCCAGGTATCCATTTAGCAATGGCTCTCTTGCAGCCATGACTGGCCCTCAGTCTTGGGACAGCTAATTCTACCCTCAACTCCAAGGAATGAATTCATTTGCTTTTCCAAGGATTAGTTCAGAAACAGACAAAGTTATGAACAATAAAATGTAGAGGAAAATCTGCTGCAGACATTTGGGGAAATTTTTCTCACTTCCAAAAGAGAGCCATATGAAGAGATAGTTTCACTCTAGACTTTTCTGTATTTGGCCGTGCTGTCCAGAACTACTGCCACCATCTTGCATCTAGTTTAAGGATGAAGCCAACATTAGGCATAGCGTAACAGAAAGAATCAAGTTTGCACTTGACGGTTTGGGTCACTGGATCAACTAACTCTGCAGAGTGCTCTAATTCTGAACTTCCTGGCATGAAAAAGAACAGATTCTCATACTGTTTGAACTGAAAAAGTAGTAGTATCTACTTCACAGTAATGCAGTGAAAATTAAATGAAACTCTGGGAGGTGTTTGCAACAGAGAAAGTACTAAAGCAGCTATTACTAGTATTGTTTTATACTATTGCTACCACTTCATCACACCCTGGGTGTTGGGCATTGTTTGCAAGAAGTTCCATCCGGTGTGGTTCATTCTGGGAAAATATCACTTGGATACTATACATTACTTTGTCCTACAGTATTGCTACTGATGAACCATTATATTCAAAATTAACTGAGCATTCTCTACAAGCTGTGCATGGTGCTCAGCACATTTCCCGGGCTGTCTCATTGACTCCTTACAACAATCCCCAGTAAAGTACCCACTTTTAATATCCCAGTTAGCACATGATGAGACTGAGGCTAAAGGGAATTAAGTATCCAGGCCATGGGTAGAAATGGACTTGAATCTAAGTACCCTGCCTCCAAAGATTGTCTCTCCATGTTCCCTATTATACTGCTTTGCTTTTTTTTTTTTCTGCTTTGCTTCTAAATGTTGAAATGATCGTTTTCAGTGGCACCTGATAAGGAACGCAAGGTGTCTCCTCTAGCTCATTCATGTGTAAAACCTTTTGTAAATAGGCAGGACTAGCTAGGAATCTCCCATTGGGGCCTGCTGAGGTACAGAATTAACAAAAGGGTCAAGGAAACATCTTGAAAGAAAACAAGCAGGAATGCAAACATCTGGACACACTTGACTACAGTCAGGCAAATTAACAAAATGGTGAGCTCCCTGGAAAGGAGCATAGGTTCTGAGAACATGGTAAGGAGCAGAGAAGGGCCATCAATAAGTTCCTTGTCTCAGATTTATTTATTCTGCTTTGGCCTAAATAGCATTATCAATAATGGACAGAGAGATGCATGATCATTTCCAGTCTGAAATATATGAGGTGTGTGTGTGACAGAGAGACACTGGGAAGTAATATAGCAATATTTCAGCAAAGATTTCCCTTCTAGATGATGAAATTATAGATATTTTTATTTAATTTCCATTGTTTTTTGTTCAAATTGTCTATCCAAAATTACTTTATATGCATTAATTTGATAATTAAAAGAATAATTATACAAATAATTGTGTATGTGTGTGTGTGCACACACTTTATATTAAAGTCTGCAAGGCCAGGACAGCTTTAACCTCTTCCTCCTTTCTTTCCCCAGCTCTCTCCTCTTTTCTCTTGAAACCACTTTCTACCTATGCCCTGCTCTTCCCCCATTGTTTGCTTGTTCCCTGCCTCTCTTTCCCTTAGGGATTTCCCTGCCTTGAAGGGGTGGGGCAGTGGGAAGGTGTTCCTCTGACCCCAACCAGTTGTCCCTCTCAAGCAGCTATGAGCCGGGAGGCCAAGAGAAGGTACTGTTAGTTTGTAAAAGGCTCCACCTGCTGAATACCGGTGTGCAGGGTGTGTTAGATTCGTTAGCAGATCTATTATGCTAAATTGAATTTTAGCACTTTTCTTATGTTAGGAAGGAGGGTGGGAGGAAGGAAAAGGAAGGACAGAAGAAGGAAGGAAGGAAGGAAGGAAGGAAGGAAGGAAGGAAGGAAGGAAGGAAGAAGGAAAGAAGGGAGGGAGGGAGGGAGGGAGGGAGGGAGGGAGGGAAGGAAGGAAGGATCAAAGTCAAGGTGAACATCAAGCAACACTAAAAAGGCTTCCCTTTCTTGAGTCAGTGTAAGAGTTAAAAAAGAAATGACCTTAATAGCCCAGCTCCAGGATTCTTTTTGGGAAACTGTTTCTTCTGGAAAATGTCCTGATTCGGTGGAGTGTAAGACCGAGGGCCTAGCAGGGGACAGAGCCACAACACAAATGACATGAGCAACACGGACTTTTAAGAAAAGAAAGTGCATCAAATTTACAACTGAAATCACATGTTTTGCTGAGCTGTGAAGATTAAATTCCCCTCTGATCCCCTCAAACCCTTGGTAAATCTTTTAGATGCACATACAGACACACATACACAGACAAAGGCCTGGAGAAATAGCAGTAGTCTGGGAAAATCTAAAGAACTGAGTTCTACGTCATGGTTGACATGGGATGGGACACGGGCACCCAAAGATGAAACAATCCATAACTGAATTTACTGAGCAGAGGCAGGAGCTCTAGACCAGAAGTGACATCCATAATACTAATCACCAGACAGGCACCCCCAATACTGCTGTGTGCAAAGGATGCCCCAAACCTCGCATGAGCTAGTTTAATTCTCACGAATAAGAATGGTAGACACTATTCTCATCTCCATGTTACAGGCGAGCAAGGGGAGGCAGGAAGGGGTTAGATGACATTTCCACCGGGGTACAATTCTGTACCACCTGTTTGGGCTTGTTACAGCTAGCAAAATGCAACATACCAGAAATGGACTGGCTTTTAAAATGGAGATTTATTAGTTTACGATACACAGTCCTCAGGTCATGAAGATGTCCAACTCAAGGCACCAGCAGGACAACACCTGGATTCTGAAGACAGACTGCCGGCCCTGGAGCCCCTCTCTCATGGGGGAAGGCACATGGCCGGCATCGGCTGGGCCTTCTCTCCCAGGTTCCATTGCTTTCAGCTGCTGGCTGCTCAATCTCTCAGCTTCTCTGGGTGCTTCTCTGAATTTCATGTCTTAGTGTCTTATCTTCTTATAAAGGACTCCAGCAGGAAGATTAAGATCCACCTTGAATGGGGTGGGTCACATCTCAATTGAAATCGCCTAACCAAAAGATCCCGCCCACAACAGGTCTGTACCCACAGGATGGGTTAAAAGAGCATGGCCTTTTCATGGGTACAAAACAACTTCAAACTACCACACCGTCTTTCCTGAAGATAGGCCACCTCTCAGGAACAAACAAAAGGCTATTGGGTTTTCCCCTTTGGAATGGGCACAGGTTTCAAGGCCATCTTGGCTATCCATATCTGAAGTGGCTGGAAGGGCCCAACTTATGTTTGGGTCAAAGTGATATAACTTAGTAATGGCCTACAGTTGGACACCCCAAGTTTGCTTTCTCCTTTGTAGCTCTCTGACATTGGAAAAAGTATTTCTCTCCTCTGACCCTTGGTTTTCTCCTCAATAAAATGTTGGGCTAGTAAGAAGACCTACCACATAAGAACACATAAGTAATGTTAAAATAAAATATTAGCAAGTTATTATTTATGGCAGTTTGTTTATACTTCATGAATTGGGTAGCATCAAAGCTGCATGTGGAAAGGACTTCCATGGAGGGAGAAGAAGGGGGAAGCTTATATAGGCCAAATTCAGAAGCAACTAAGGAAATGTTCTGATTGACCGACTTTCTTTCCATTATACAGGAGGAGGCCCTACAAGGTGGGGAGCAGATATACATTGATTAGATAACCTACTACAACTTACCCAAAACTGGTTTATCACCAGGTGTTGCTTATATGCAGTTCTGCGGGGCGCATTCCATTGTTCCATTTTCTTGGAATGCTTCTGTAGTCAATCATTTTTGTCTTCTGGAAAATCCTTTCTCAGAAAGGGTCCCTCCTGGCAATGCCCAACGGCTGCTTTAATTTACTTAGTGTAATAAATGTGCAAATGAATCGAGAGCACACAGCACAGGACCTGGCACACGAGTGCTCAGCAAGTGGAGCCTTTTATTTATTCCCTGCTATTAAAATATATAGTGATGCTGGGAGGTGAGCGAACAGCTGGCCACCAGCAAACCTGCTCAGACTCTGTCAGGTGCACCATCTGTAAATGGAAAACATCTGGTTTAACTTCATTTATGCCACTAGGGTTTCAGTCAAATAAAATAAATAGAGGCCTAAAGAAAATTCAGGGGGAATATCCACACATAAGGTCACTTTTATGCATGATCGTGTGAACTGAGTATTAAAATGGAAAGTAAAATGTTCCTGCCCCTGCCTGAATGATTCTGATTAGTCGCATTCAGGAATTTACGCAATACCGTTTTCCCAAGGATTAAAGTTTCTTATTCCAAGTTCAACACACATGTTGAAACTTCACTTGCTTTCTCCCATCAGGATTTTTATAAGGGAGGCTGAACTAAGATTAAACAAACATATAACCAACCCATATCACATTTTCAGCTGGAAAAAAATAGCCTGAGTCAGTCACTGCCCCTCTCTCCTTCCAGCTGGGTTATAAATGTCAGTTGTTCTACTTAAACAGAAACAGGGGGCCTGGCTCAGTGCTCCATGGAGAACCAAGTGAGATGAGAAACGGATGGTAGAATAGAGCCGATTGTTCAAAATGCTGCAGTGCTGGATGTCCTTGGAGCTCTCAAAAAGCAATAATTGCTGAACATCGCATTTTTAGCTCTCAAAGGGCCACTGTTCAAGAATTAAACCTTATCCCACAAGAGGGCTCTGACAACATGTGATGTGAATAGAAATGTTCCTGTACATTTCCTTTCTTAAGATATTCCAGAGAAGATGACTGAAGCTAGTAAAAAAGAATTAGAGTGGAAGGGAAAAGGTTAACTCTCTCAGACCCCAGCTTTCCAAAGTCCTTAAAGTGCAGCCTTCATAGATAGTGAAATGAACGGTGGGGTCATATGTACTTGCACTGACATGTCCAGGAAGCGTTAAGGATAAGTGTAAAATGGGGTTCATGAGTTTGTATCCACAAAATAATTTCTAAAAACTAATCATGGGCTTACTGTGTCCTAGCGGGGAAGAACTTTCGGTTAAAAAAAAAAAAAGGTCATGGTTTACCAGAATTCCAGATGGTTTCGCTTGAATTTTTGTCCTCTGAAAACAAAAATCAAATTGCTTCTGGGAGAACATAGGAAGGTCTCACTTTAGTACCACCCAACTCATGCTTTAGCAACTTTCCCAGGACGTTCACATGCCAACCTTTAAAAGCTACCATCTTTTGTCAGCTCACATCACCCTGTGCCTTAAAAATGAACAACCCCCAGTGCCATCTCAGGGAAATAGTTTTTCCACAATTCAACGAAACCAAAGCTGTCAGTGATATGTAATGAACATGGGAGCTGCTATAGGCAGAATTAACCCCACCCCAGGTGCAGCCCCCAGCCCCATTCCTGTTCTCCTTTTAAGAAGACCCATGCTCCTTCTGTGACCATTTTTGGCCCATGGCATCTTTCTGAGGTCACACTCAGGGCAGAAGATGCAATTCCCAGAATATTCAATAATTCTACTGCTGGGCAGGGCAAAGTATTTGGAAGGAGAAATTTAAAGGAGGAAAAATCACATCGAAAGTGTTCTTGAAACAGTGAATTTTGTGTATGTTGGACGGAAGGTCATTTGATTTCATTTTGTTTGTTTAAATGCCAGTGGGCAGAGTGGTCTGAGGAAGGTAGATGTTCCAAGCAAGTTCATCAAGCAGGAAAATGTGCCCCAGGGGAGTTTTCCCTTCAGAAGGAATGCTTCCCTCCATCTCTGCTCCCTTCCGCATGTGCAGAAGTTAATGATTTAGCAATAGACGCTCCCATGCCAGTGGCAGAGGGGACCCTGGAGGTATTGAAAGTTCTGCCTCCCCAAAGGTCACACCTGACTTAGCTTTTCAATTAAAGTCAGTTGTTTAAAGAAGAGTTTATAGAATAGGTGGAGGGTGGGAATGGTGGAGGGTAGGAAAGGACAGCAGAGGAGGGATTGAGAAGCCTGGTTGGACATCAAGAGGTGGCTGTATGAGACCCCTGCAGAATTGGGATGAACAGATGCAATCAGGATCTAAAAAGATAAAAGGGGCTAAAGATTTGTGTTTCCTACCTCTTAATTATATTTCCCCAGAGAGTCCAGCTGAGAACAGGAAACGAGAGGGAACCAGAGGCATCCATGGAACTGCAACTGTTCTCCCATTACAATGAAAATGACATTTTTGGAGAAAACATCAGCCGCCTTTAGGAAAAAAACAGAATAGCCTTGGAATCACAGATGGGCAACAGCAGAGTCAGAGAGGGAGTTCTAGCCCAGATCTGAACACTTGGTGGTCCAGGGACCACTTCAGGGACTGTGGTAAAGGCAATGGCCCTTGTCTGCAGAAAAATGTCCATACACACCAAAATACAATGTATTGCAAACTATCTCAGACGGTTCACAAGCTCTCTGAAGCCCTGTCAATCATGGGTAAAGGACCTACCACTCGGTTTCCTCCCGCTCACTCCCACCCCATTATAAAATGAGGAAGCACGGTGCCCCACGGGAAAAATAATATATCTATTTTAGATATCCTAGCCAAATTTAATTCCATTTCCCCTGACTCTTAAAGCAGAATTCTTTCTTTGTGAATCAGCAAAACAAATGTATATCCTTTCTG
This sequence comes from Tamandua tetradactyla, assembly GCF_023851605.1. Lineage (NCBI taxonomy): Eukaryota > Metazoa > Chordata > Mammalia > Pilosa > Myrmecophagidae > Tamandua > Tamandua tetradactyla. The sequence continues at coordinate 115,387,363 of NC_135335.1, read as the reverse complement.
TTTACACCTCACACCCAAGATAACATAAGCATCGGTATTTTCTGCTGCCAACCATCTCTAAAGTTACCACAGGTCAAAATGGAAGAGACTCAGACGCTTAAACAACAGCAGCCTTGTTTTTACATGCAGACTGTTCTTTTTCATTTTAATTCTGAGAAAAGAACATTCTGGTGAATGCTGCCTGGATGGTTAAAATGAGTGTCACATTTAACCCCTGTAAGACTGCTCTGGTGGGGACCTGCTGTAAGCATCCATCGCATACGTGAGTGCACTCTTCTACTGCTGGCAGAACATCTTGCTGGAGCATTTTTGCCTTATTTATCTCTCATTAGCATCCAGCTGAGAACTTTGTCCCCCTTTTCCTCTTTCTGTTCAGAACATGGACTGCTGTTCTTTCCAAATCACAGCAAAGCTTCCAAGTTGTCAAGGGGCCAACCTTCCTCCCTTCCCCCGCTCACCACCTAGCACCACTGACTAATGAATCCTCTTGAAATCCAGGCCTGAAGTGTGAGCTATTTTATTGTGAAGAGCCTCAGCCTGCAGCCTAGGCAATGAAGCAGGGGTTTGGGTGGGCTTTCATAGAATTTCTGAGCATGCATTATATCTTTATCACTTGGCTAGTGGTGCTAATTGAAACTTATTGTGCACCATTATTTTTTGGATCCCTTTCTTCCTAAACGTTGCAAGAGCAAGAAATAGTCTTCAGAGAGGCAAAGATTCTTGGAAAAAGTAGAACACCAAATTACATAATTTTTTTTTAAACCAAGTATGTAGAATGCTAATCTTTCCAAGACTGGTCATCAGTTATACTGGCTATGGTCATTGCCTGATGGGAGAGGCGCATGGGAGAAGAATGCAGGTCCTTCAGACACTGACCCAGGGCCAGCTCAGACCAGTCCAGGCCACCAAGGGTGATCACCACCCTAACCTTTGATGTCACTTCCAAGCCTGTGTCCACTTCACTAGCCCTTTGTCCCCAAAACTTTTCACAGCAGGGTGGGCTACGCACAGAAGAGTCGCTCCTCAGGAACCATGTGTTAGACATGGAGTGGGATTCGGCTCCCCAGTGTTGACTGAATCCCATAAACTGTAGGAAACATGTCCGTCCTTAGCACCCCAGAGCAGCCTCAAGCCCAGAACACTCAGATCCCACCCTTTTCTCACATGGGACTGAACAATCCCAGGGCAACCAACGGGCATTCTGTTGCTGGGCAAGGGCAGAGCTGTGCTCTGCAGGCCCTCACCCCAGAGGGAGAGGGAAGAAGAGCTGCCATGGGTTCCTGAGCGCAGATGCCTGGGTGATGCACATCCTGATGGCTCCTAGAGCAGCTTTCAGGGCCCCCTCTGTGCCAACTGCAACCTCGCTAAGGATTTCAAGTTCTAGTCCTCACCTCTGCAGTTACCAGTTGTCCTTCGAGAACAAGCCCACCCTCTCTCCTTCCCTGCCTTGCCTGGGAGATGGCCTCCATCAGTCTCACTAGGTTCCGTTACTGGATCATCTACCCCCGCTCTTCTCTTTCCAACTTGTTGATACAGTATGAATTGTATGACTGACCCATTCTCCTCAGAACTTTCCCTTTTCATTTTTAAGTCTACTTTTTGAAGCAAAACAAAAACAAAAACTAAACCTGACAGGGACATGTGTGGTGAAGTCATACAATTGAAACTGAGAAATAGAAGCCCCTTCTCCAAGGTTCAGCACGCGTCACTCCCTGCTGTTATAAAGTTGGTCAAGTTATAAAGGTGGTCACTATAAGTAGCATTGGTCATATTTAATGCAAGATTTCAACTCTAAATGTGATGTGAGCTGGACTTATCTCTGTGCCTCGACAGCTGTTCTTAAATTGCTGGTGCCTCCTGGCGGCCTGTGAGGCAGGGACACGGCTCTGGGAGACAGCATCCCTGCAGACCCAGGAAGACACGAGCTTCCCCACACATCTCTGCTGGGTTGATAAGTATTCACAGCGTGACATTCTGAGAAAAAATTACATAAAAGCAATTTTCCTCAGTACTATTTCTGGGCCCTGCATGAGTCACCACTGCCTTCTGAAGTGCTTGCATTGCTAATGAGGGTTTTCAATGTACAGTACAGCAAGAATCCTTCTATAATTCTAGTGGGATGGGGAGTTAAGAAATTGCTGTTTCATTCTTGAGTTCACCCCGAAGGGCTAAATGGAACAGCCAACCGCATATGCTGTGCTATGTTCTTTATCCATAAAGCCGGCCATGCAGAACGTGCTTACTCACTGCATCTAGAATCCTCCATGCAGAGAACTCATTGTGCCAGTTATAAAAAATGCTGGAGACCTCCAGGAGCCACTGGCAACTTGAGAACAGCTGTTGATGCACAAAGATAAATCCAGCTCACATCACGTTTAGAGTTGCAATCCTCCGTTAAATATGACCAAGGCTACTTACAGTGACCACCTTTATAATTGTGATGATATTTAGGGACCTTAAAGTTCAATGCCCCCTAAAGGATCAATTCAAAAGTCCTGGCTGTTCCCAGGACGGGCCATCATCAAAGGATTTGTCCATATCAGTACCTGCGTCCTTTCTATTTACCACCCTCGTGGAGTCATTGTGATGATTAAATAAAGATGATTAAGAAACTCTTTCAAAATTATAAATTATTGCCCAAACAGGAAGAATTCCCAGTAACCCCCCCTTGTAAAAATGAAAACAGAGAGACACATCAAGATTAAACAGTTTGCCCAAGATGGTACGGGAAGCAACTTCAACCCCTTTATAGGCCTTCACTTTTCCTCCTACACTCCACTTCAGTCTAAATTCTCAAAACCCAAGGAGCACCTACATGATGAGGGCTACTTGGTTCCCTTGGTGTATTTAAGGGAGGGGCCGAGTCCAAGGTGGCGGCCAGCAAAGCAGGAGAACTGCCCCTCCCACTGTCCAGTGGAAAGAGGCCTACAAAGGCAGAAGAGCTCCTTATTTGAAAGAAGCAAATGATCTTTTTTTGAGTGAGATCTCCACATCTAGTTAACAACCTTGACAATGGACTGCTCTCTCCTTATACCCAGGTGGGCCTTAATTTACTTACTGCTTCCTTATTCCTTCCTCTGGGTTGTACTGTCCCTGAACAGAGCAGGCTCTCTGATGTCCTTTCCAACACTGGCACCAAAGTGGCCCCTCCCTCCAATTACTAGAGCAAGCAGCGATGATAGAGGGTCTCTGCAACGCCTTCTGTTACAGGTGAGGCAGTCTAGAACCAGAGAAGTTAATTACTTAACTTGTCTGTGGTCACACAGCTAATTAGAACACAGCATGTGCCTTTTGTTCTCATCATTCTATCCCTCATCCTTACCTCAGTGCCTGGCATATGTAGTGACTTAATCAATGTTTGATATAGTCAATGAATACTTTTTGTATCTTACATAAAACTAATCATTCTATTTCTTGATGGGAGTAGGATAGGGAGCAGAAATGCAAACCACTTTTATTCCATGAGTTTGGCCAACAAATGAGAGCAACAGGTGTCCAGAGCTAAAAGCTTTGAGGGTGCGTTTGCTCCATTTAGAATTGAAGATTGCCTTTCCTATCACCTGCACCTCTAGGTGTAATTGTGCTTTGGTCTTACCTGGGGAACTGTGTGCATGTGTATGCACGCATGCCTGTGCCTGTGGGTCTGTATGTGTGGATGATGCGAGACAGAAGTAAAAGCAGAACGACTACCTTTGGCAGGTAGGGACAACAGGTGGTCAGAAAGAACAGGGAGTGTGTCTGAGGCTGCAGTTTCTGTGCTGTCATGTCATTCTTGGCAGGCAGGTTGGCAGAAGGCACCATGTCACATTTGCAGGTAAAAATGGAATTGAAGAAGAGCAAATTCTTGGTTGCTGTTATGAAATCCCATCCATATTCCTTCCCTCTAGGCTGGGAACAACAGGTCTGCACTCAAGGCTGTCTCCACCCACCTGTGAGTACATGGAGCACAGCGAAGCTGCTTTCCTTTTATTGGAAAATGGTCACAAACATTACCAGCGAGGACATCTGGGGGCTGGACCCTTTGGGGCCACTGATGGCCCCATGGCCAAGAGCCGTGCTCAGCTGTATATGTAAGCAGAGTAGGCTAAGGGTTAGGGGCTTGCTTGGTTGCTTGCTGATGTTTTGCTGTGGCTTATAACGCTATGGGTGTTTTCAGAGTCTAGGTGTCATTTAAGTGTGGAATGACACTGACAATGCGATATATGATCTAATTGCACTACAAGCTGCACTCCAAAATCCTTTCCAAACCTCAGTGCATTTAAGAAGGACAACTATTGCTTTCTGTCTGCCTTTGCCAAAGAAAATCAGGGAAGGGACCAGTGTTGGGGCATTCCTATTCTCTGCCAAAGGGATGACAAAATGTTGCAAGCTTATCTTTTGGTTCCTTTGTAGGGACAGAATCAGTGCAGACAAAGGTAAAAGGGGGCCCTTTGTGATCTCTTCTCACTTTCCTTATCCCTATATATTGGTCTTTTATATGAGGTCATGGCTCGTGAAACCCTCTGGACAGAAATAGCAAAATTAAAAGCATGCTGGTTGTGAGGAATGCAACGATATGAATGAACATGTGGGACATTTGGTGAGACAAAATAAGCCACAAGCTAAAAAACAACAATGGTATGGTCTCCTTTAGAAAATGCTTAAAAGAAAACAGGGGCCTAGACTGTAAGCTTTTAGAGCAGACACATTAAGTCCAGAGTGGTGATTATTATTTCTGGATTTTGAGAGGCTGTTTTATAGATAACCTGATATTTAGAAATAAGAACGAAGCTGAACAGGTTGGGGTTAAAGTAATTCAGAACACAGGGGTAAGGAAGACAGTGTCTATGTTTTAGAGCAGCACATACTCTTTGAGACCAATGGAAGAAAGTTTTATTGGGTCTGGAACTGAAATTCTCTATGGTGCATAATCTAATTCAACCTATCTGTATGGCTTATTTGAACAACTGAATCACAGGGAGCTCAGAATAAGAAAGAGGCCCTTTAATCCTGTGTAGATTATTGTAATACCTGGATACATCCTAGAGTATATTAAGCAGATAATCAAGAAGTATTGGCAAAGTCCCCTGAGGGAGGGAAGTAAAACTATGGAACTATTAAACCTAACCATCAGGGAATCCCTTGATACTGTGTCAAACTTTAGGGACATCCAAATCAATAGGCCATGCCCTCGATCATGAGGCTTACTCTTGTGAAGTTTATGTAGGTAGCAGAGAAGCTTAGACTACCTATAGGCATGCCTAAGAGTTACTTCTGGAGGACCTCTGCTGTTGCTCGGATGTGGCCTCACTCTCTCTAAGGTCAACTCTGCAAGTGACACCATGGCCCTCCCCTCTACGTGGGACAAGACATCCGGGGGGTGAAAGTCTCCCTGGTGACATGGGAGATGACTCCCAGGCATGAATTCAGACCTGGCACCACGGGACCAACAATTCCATCCTGAACAAAAAGGGGGAAAAGAAGTATAATTAATAAGGTATCAGTGGCAGAGAGAGTTCAGATAGAGTTGAGAGGTTACTCGGAGGTTTTTCTTACACAAGCTTCAGTTAGGCCTTGCTACCTATCATAACTTACTGAACCCCAACCAGGAGCGTTCTAGCCAATCCTAAAGAATAACTAGGACAATATATAAGATTCCACAACAATATATAAGGTTCCATGCACTAGGGTAATTTTCCAGAAGCCTACAACCTCCAGATGGGTCCTCGGTCCAGGTAAGTCCTGAAACCTAGAGGGCCCAGCCTCTCCAGAACATCAGATAGTTTCATCTCCCTACCCCATATTAGTGACAGACCCTCCCAATAGCAAAAATTTAGAATTGTCATAGCCCAAACAACCCCAAAGAGAGGTATGGAAAGATCAAAGGTGATGGTGGAGTTATACATAGAAGATAGGACTTAACAAATGAATATGAGTGCTGAATCATTAAATTGATATCTCTTTTACTCTCCAGTATTTTAGAGCAGCTAGAAGTAAAAACCTAAAATTGTGAAATTGTAACCCATGTCAAAGTTTGAAATATGTTCTACAGCTATTGTGGTGCTGTGCTTGGAAATTTATACTTTTTTGTATATGTGTTATTGTTCACAAAAAAAGAAGGAAAAGAAGTCGATTGTGATGATAAAAAAAGATTTAAACTCCTTAGCCTCCTATATTCTGGAGCAGCTAGAAAGAAAAATCTGAGCCAGAAAGAAACTCTGGGATCTGTCCTGTAACCACTTATTGAAGAGTGCTTTGAAAACTATTGCTTTTTTATTTCTTTGCTTTGTATATATGTTATACTTTGCAATAAAAAAGTTAAAAAAAAAAAAAGTATGCTAAAGGCTGTTCAGCCCTTGCAGGAAAAAAAAAAATACAAGTTGTGGTTAAACTCTTAACAAAGAATCAAATCCAAAGAGGTTATTATATTTTCCAGTATACAATGTTGCCTGACACATAGGAGATGTTCTAAAGTATTTCTTTCACTGACAACTTCACAAAAGCAATAGTGCAACAACAGAAAGATATCTGAGAATAGGGCTTTTTCTACCCAGAGACTGGAGCAGGCAAATGGACGAGATAAAGCTTTAAAAAGGGCTCCATTAGGCGCTTGGCCTGGCTGAAATAGCACTGGCAGGACCTCAAATGGCCCATCGTCCTGTTGACATTCAAGGACTTTTCACCCGTTCCTTGGCTTAAAAGTCGAAGTGACAAGCTTATCTCATTGAAACCACCGCAATCCTCAAATTTGAATAAAAAAGTTCAAAGCCACAATGAACACTAAAAAAGTGGAAATCAAAAAAAAATCTTTTAAAAGATGCTTAAACTTAAATTCTTGGTTCTTTGAAGACTTTGCAATCATTAATTGATTTTGACATCAGGCTGCTAGGAAGATAAGGGGGGCCCCAGAGAGAGACTCTGAAACAAGGCAACTCTAGCCCTCAGCCAAATTCAATCGGCTGCCTGTTTTAGTATGGCCTGCAAGCTGAGAATTCTTTTCAATTTTTTAAATGGCTGAAAAAAAATCAAAAGAATGTTTTGTCACATGCAAAAAGATTACATCTAATTCAAATATTTCAGCGTCTATAACTAAAGTTTTATTGGAACACCAATAGTGTTCCAAATTCATGTACATAGTTCTGCAGAGCTATGGAGGGCTGTTTTTTGTGCTATAATGACAGGAGCTGAGTAGTTGCAACAGAGAACCATAGAGCTCCCAAAGCCTAAGATTTGGATTGTCTGGCTCTGCAGAAAGGTTGCCCACTCCACTCTAAAATCACTGGAGGGAAAGAGCTAAGGACAGAGAACGTTCCGAAAGCCTCTGCCAGAGATTGGGAGGAAAGGGGTTTGTTTTCCCCACAAAAGATTTCTCCAGAAAGACTGAGAACCCGGAGGCCATGCTGCATAGTGCTAAGGGCTGAAATGAGCTGCACGGTCATGAAATTCTGACCCTTCTGATAATTTCCAAGGTTATGCAGGCATTAAAGTAAAGGATTTGTGCATTTGCAGCTCCCACACTCAAGCTGCCTGGGCCACCCTACCATCTCATGGTAAATAAAAGACTGTAATCATACAACCATGCAATTATACCGCTAAACACCAAAGAGGGAAAAGAGGCAAATGGCCCCCAGTTTGTGTCTTTGGGCTGAGTTATCTGTCAGATATTCCACAAACCCCCCAGGGCGGACTTCTGGACTTGCCTCGTTGATAAAAGGTCTTCCCAAGATGAAAATTGCTTGGATTAAAGGTTTTGATGCTGCCCTATTTTCGTCATGTTTGGATCGAATGTAGAAGTCCCTTAGGGTCCTGGAGAGAGGGTGGTTGGCGTCTATCGCTGACTCTCTCCCAGGGACTTGACACCCAAGGCTTCAGTGCTTCATAGAGCACAGAGAAGGCTGCCCACACGGGGAAGCAAGGGAAGACAATGTTGTATTGTTTACCAACAAGAAATTTGGTTCTTCTCTTTGTTAAAATGGATCTGAAAAAAAAAAAAAAAAGGCTGCATCTGTGTGTGCTGCGAAGTCAGCACAATTGACACTGATTGCAGCCCCATTTGTTGTGGCTGTGCCACGTGCACAACCGCGTTTAGGGAAGAGGATTCCGTCCTAAAGCCAGGCTTCGGGGTGCTTGCCCCGTTGGCCCCCTGGTGACATTAAGCTCTGCCTATCCTGCTCCTGGGCTCGGCAGCCCAGGCTGGAATTTTGGGGGGTGGGAGGGCATGTAGCACAGAAAGCAGACAATGCCTTGAGTCTGAGGATGGACAGGACCTTGAGATGGAGGGAAAAGACCACAAGGGCACCCTGACATGGGAGACACATATAGGCTGGCATAGTTCTATAGTACAGATTGAGTCTTTCCCAAAAAAAAAGATTCTAAAAATGCAGTGCGCACATTGAAAATGATTGAATTCCAAGCATCAGGTAAAAATCTTTCAAATATTTTAAGGAAAGAATGACAGAGAGAAGGCAGGAACGAGAAGAGGGAATGAGGGATGAAGTGCGTTTGAAGGGGGTTAATAATGGTTTCATGATGTGTCCACCTGGCTAGGCTAAGCCATGAGCACAGCAAGGAGGAAAGCAATCATTCTGTAGCACACATACACACCCTCTTCCAGCTATCCAACCCAACACGAATCTAGGTACTGCTGTGAAGAGATTTTGCAGATGTAGTCAAAGTTCTTATTCAGTTGAATTTATGTAAGAGTACCCTGGTAGGCCCGACTTAATCAGAAGAAGCTCTATCAAAAGTTTGGGCATCCCCTAAGCCAGACTTCAAACAGCAGCTGGGTCCACGATTGCTCCCCCTCACTGGATGCGCCCTTCCAGATGGCCTCCCCCCTCACTGGATGCTCCTTCCTGATGGCCTCCCCCTTACTGGATGTTCCCTTCCTGATGGCCTCCCCCTCACTGGATGCTCCCTTCCTGATGGCCTTCCCCCTCACTGGATGCTCCCTTCCTGATGGCCTTCCCCCTCACTGGATGTTCCCTTCCTGATGGCCTTCCCCCTCACTGGATGCTCCTTCCTGATGGCCTCCCCCCTCACTGGATGCTCCTTCCTGATGGCCTCCCCCCTTACTGGATGTTCCCTTCCTGATGGCCTCCCCCTCACTGGATGCTCCCTTCCTGATGGCCTTCCCCCTCACTGGATGCTCCCTTCCTGATGGCCTTCCCCCTCACTGGATGCTCCCTTCCTGATGGCCTCCCCCTCACTGGATGCTCCTTCCTGATGGCCTCCCCCCTCACTGGATGCTCCCTTCCTAATGGCCCAGGAGCAATAACCTCAGCCCGTGCACATGGGGTTCCTGTCTGCTCCTGAGCTTGTTACTGAGCCACTGCCCCATGGATTTCAGACCCCCTTGTCAGCTCCCACAACTCCTTAAGCCAGTTTGTTGTAATACTATCCATCCATCTATCTAATTTTTTTGTTGTTGTATCTATCCATCCATCTATCTAATTCTACTGGCTCTGCTTCTCTGGTTGAGCCCCGACTCATACAGAGCACAGGCTAGTCTAACCATGCAACCAGGCACAAGATCTCAGGCCCATGACATTATGATGTCCACTAGCAAAGTTGTTCTCACCTTTTCTCCATCCCCAACCTACCTAAGGGATGTAACACTTTTCTCTCTAACACATGGCTCTCTAAGGTCGTGATTCTCTACAAAGGAATTAGTTAGCGGCTACAGCAGAAAGTCTGGTATATGGTTCACAAAACCTCCCTGGGGCTCTGCTATTCCTCCTCCTACATCTCATGGTTTTGACAGAGGTAGGTCTAGCCTGTGTTATGTGTAGAGTTGGGATCTTGTGTTGAGTATGACCAATGATATGTACAATGACCACCTTCATAACCGCTGTAAGGTAGAGGGAACTCTAAGAATCCCTGCAGTGAGGGGCCTCTGTAGGGCTGGGAGGAGCCCTTTGGTCTCATTTCTTTCCATGGTATTGCATTCAAGCAGCAGTGTATCCAGGTACAAAAATGCCAGGACCTGGCAATGATAACTGCATCACTGGCCACCGGCTCTTGATTCAGTACAAGCTTCTCTTTGTTCTACCCACTTCCAGCACCTGGAAGCAGGCATTGTTGACTGTTTGCCTGCTCCTTGAGTCATCTACCCATGAACCATCTGTTGATAACCTTTTTTTATTTTCTGTATTTAGATTGTCTGGGTCCTAACCCCCCCACCTGGACTTGGATTACAATCCAAGGAGAGTACAGCTTTGCATGGCGGGTCAAGCTTCTGCATTCCCTAAGGAAGGATGTAGAAGGCCTGAGAGTGGTGGAAAAGAAGAGTGGATACAAGAGGGGAGGAGGGTGGCAGGAATGAGGAAGAACATGATTTCTTTCTGCCTCCTCACTCAATTTCCAGAATCCCCAGCCAGGGAGGCCTCAGAATCCAGGTGCATTTCCCCGAGGCAAGAAACTCCTGTTTTTGACTTTGTGTATGTTTATATCAGTTACACACAAATCAACAGGCCATCAAAAACTCAACTTAGGAGATTTCTGCTTGTTGCTTATTTCAGAAAAGACCAGGAAGAAGTTGACAGGCAAGATATATGATTTTAATGATGCATTCATTTAAAATCTTACATGTGAGATATATGGTGCACATATCCCCAACTCAAATCAGTTTGAATTGTGGCTGTTCTGCATCAGAGAACTCAAAACTGTGGCCACTGCAGCCACTGAGAATAAGGCTCCTTCCTTTTTAGTGTCCCCATTTGTGTGGACAGCAATGAGCTCATCTTGCTGCCCAACTCGACAGTATCAGAGACAAAGTAAAGCAGGATGCAGTTTCTTTGTGAAAATGCTTTCTTTTATAGAACCTTCTCTTCAGCAAAAGTATTTCTTTCAGGATGAGACCAAAGGGTCGTATCAGTTTGAGGGCAAACTTTTGGCTGAGATTGAGGATTCCCGTTTGGCTGGATCAAGTGTCAAGTTACTGAAAAGTTAAGAAAAAAAAAAAAGAAAGAAAGAAAGAAACCATTTGAGACAAGACACTTCTTTGTGCTTAGTTGATTCCAAATCAAATCAACAGGAAAATGAAACAGATCATGTGACTACCATTCCCCAAAGAAAATAAAGCATTTTTTACAATTAAATATATGTATGTATGAATATATATTTACACACACACATATCCTAGGTGTCAGGCTCACTGAAAGCAAAGGGTGTATGACATTCTTACACAATTAAACTTTTTCCATCTCTCAAAGTAAAAAAAACTTATTGCAGAAATAATCCCTAAGCCTATTAACCTTAATGAAATGTATGAACTTTCCTGTAAAACATGTTACATCAGTGATTAATGTATCTCTGAACCAAAACTTGAGATGCACTCTCCAACACTTAGAATTTGTGGGGGGGAGGGTGCACTAGTTCCAGGGAATCTGGGACACATGGTTTCTGTAATGATGACACATGGAGAATATCACCATACTTGGGCGTTCTTCAGTTGTAAGAATTATGTTCTTTATATCCCTTACATCTTCCTTCCCTGACATCCTAGAGGATTAGTGGTCACACAGCAGGGCCCAATATGCTTGGACGATGCTTTAGTGTTTCCAAAATACTTTTTACATGTGTTATTCCGTTTAATTATCAAAAGGACCTAGAAGGATGCTGGAGGTATACAGAGAAGGTGGGGTTTAACAAACGAATACAATTGCTGAATCATTAAACTGATTTTTCTTTTAGTCTCCAGAATTTTAGAGCAACTAGAAATAAAAACCAAAACTTGTAGAATCGTAACTCATACCAAAATTCTGAAATCTGTTCTGCAACTAACTGTTACCATGTGCTTTTTTGTAGACATGTTGTTTTTCACAAAAAAGAGGAAAAAAAAGTTGATTGTGATGATAAATGCACAGCTATATGATGATATTGTGAACCACTCTAGATGATTACATGGCATGGCAATATATAATATATAAAAATAGAAAATAATTAATTAAAAATTAAAAAGCACCTTGAAATGAAAGCAAAGAAGCTTTTTTGGAAGCACTATTAAATTTTCCATTTTACTGTTATACAAAAAGAGGCTCAACACCAAAAGTCATCCTCATAGTAATTAATAGAGCTGAGATGATTAAACATCTATTTATTGATTAATGAATTAATTCAAGAAATTTCTCTGCATTAGCTATGTAGTTGGCAATGATAAAAATAGAACTAATAGAACTAAGTAGGTTACTGATGTGTGGAGATGTACATTCCCCAGTGCCACTGCTGTGAGCATATGTTGAGACCACCTCTCTGTAAAGAAATTTGGCAACACACACCAGAAGTCTTTGAATTATTCCAGTTTTCCCAATAATCCCAATTCTAGGAATCTATCTTATAAGCAATCCAAATGCCCAACAGTGGGGGACTAACTAAATAAATTTTGTTGTCGCTATACAGTGGAATACTCTATAACCACTAATAATTTATTGTCAAATGCTATTTAAAGACACAGGAAAATACTCTTGATAAAATATTAAGTTACAAAAAAACAGGATATAAACTTTGATTATAGAATGCTTTCTTAAAAAGTAAGATAAGAAACAAGTAGGGGGTGCAAGGGTAGTTCAGTGGTAGAATTCTCACCTGCCATGCTGGAGACCCAGGTTCGATTCCCAGTCCATGTACTTCCCAAAAAAAACAAACAAGCAAAGAAAGAGAGAAAAACAAACAAAAATTCAACAAACGGTACTGCAACAGTTGGATACTCACATGGAAAAAGAATGAAATGTGACCCCCTGCCATACACAATACAAAAAAAAAGAAAGATATACAACAAATTACTAGTGCTCTCTAGGTAGAATCTTATGGGTAACTTTTATCTCCATTTTTGTTTTCTTCATTTCCACATTTTCGTGTGGTCCGAAAATAGTCCTTTTCCCCTTCAGAAACAAGGGGAGTGGCTGGCTCTGGCCATTCTAGGAACTTGAGAATCCACAATTTTCAGAACTAAAATTTTTGGCTATTAGGAAACAGTGGGACCAAAAAATGGTAGACATAAATTAAGGTGAGAGGGAATTGGGGGATTTCAGGGTCCAGGACCTCCAGGGCAGCGGGCCTTCCAGGAAAGAGGGAAGCAGGAGGCACTTCTGGAATAGGGGAGAATATTAGCAGGTCCCTGATGCTGCAGGCTCAGAGTAGGAGGGTCTGTGGAAATGTCATTGGAGACAGCAAAAGGGGGTGTGTCCAGGAAGAGGAAGAGATTTTCTCCAGCCTTTCCCAACTCTGAGCTGAACAGGCCTCATGGACATATCAAGTCAGCTTTCAAAAACCAGTGTAGGAGCTGCATATGGGGAGATGGGATGGGAGAGCCTCTCTTTAGTGGTTAAATCTTCTCAGCTTTTCTAATCCCAGCAAATGCCCCACTCCACAGTCTCTGTTTCCTAAATCTTGGCCTTTTCCCAAGAGGTAGCTTCTACCCTTCTCTTCACCTTAGGGTTCCATTACTGAGAAACCCAGTGGGCCCCTCTCATTCTGCCTAGAAAGACACTCCACACCTCCCAGGCCTCAGGGCTACACATTCTACATAAATGAGAAAGGAGACATCAGCATTCCCTCTCACTAATCCCTTTTCCATCAACTCAGCTGCTGCAAATATTTTAGCACTTCATTCTTCCCTCTTCCCATTTCTACCCCTGGTTCTCTGCCCTTAACAGAGACCTAAAATGGGGAGGAGGGGGCAGGAGGGAGAGGCTGGGGGCCTCTGCTAAGCACGTCACAGATCTCTTATGCATGGCGTTTACCAGACCACAGGTATTTCCCTGCTATCAGAAGAGAGCAGTGCCTCCTGTTTCTAGAGGACAGTGGTACTAAAAGGAAAGTGTTGTGACATCTGCTTCACAACTTCTTCATTGCAGGACTTTCAGCCTGTCCCTGCACACCAGAGAAGACAGTGGGGGGACGTAGGGCAGGCTCACTCACGCAGGTCACACGACGCATGGACGAGCACCAGGCAGAGGCAGTGGACACAGACATCAAATGCCGGAGCCCATCTGGAGGCGGTTTGGCATAATGGATAAAGTGAAGGTGGCTTCAAATACCTGCCGGAAGTATCTTTGCCCAAGCTAGTTAATGCCTCTGAATCTCGGTTTCCTCAGCTATGAAACAGACAAGACGCAGACCCCGTGTAAGGATAGTGCACAGAAGAATATGAGGCCAAGTATATAAAGTGAGCCTAGACGCAGTTTCTGGGACACAGAATTCACCCAGGCAGGGGGGGCTAATCGACAAGGACTGAAACCCACAACTCTTGGCATACAAGTATTGCTCTCCCCACTTTACTGTTCTCTCCGCTTGCTGCTGACATTAGTAGAGAAAATAGGATTACACAGATAAGAGGAGAAGTGACGCTTTGTGTTTTCATCATGCTTATTTGTGATATAGGTTTGCTGTTCATGCTACAGTAAAAGGCATCTCCAAAGTTCAAACTGGTCATGGTGGTCCTAGTGGCAACATAAAGGTATCTTGATTTTGGTGGGATTATGTAACTATATACATTTGTCAAAACTCATAGAATTGTCTGCAGTTTGTTGTATGTAAAATATATCTCAATAAATCTGACTGTAAAAGAAAATAATGCACAGGAAAAAAAGATTTACACCAAAAAAAACTGAACAAAAAAATACAAAATCATAGTAGATAATAGGTCAATTTAGCACTAGCTGATGTCTATAATATATGAGAAGGTAAATCTCATATAATTTTGATTACAGCTGTATAATATGTTTTCATATACTTGGGAAAAAAACAACTGGTCTTAGGACTGTCAACAAGGAAAAATGTACACAGATTACAGGCAAAGTAATTTAAGAGTCAAACTATTCCCCATTTATGATGATGTAGTAATACAAGGAGATGGATAAACACACCTTATTTGGGCCCAGAAGTAGGTCCAGTGTTAATTATCCTGATGCTACAGTGACCCAGGCAGCTGGTGGCTTGAGTTGTGTTCCCTGCCCTTACCATCCCCTCAGAGGGCTGGACCTGCCAGCGTGGGAACTGCGGGAGAAGCTGCCATTTGCCCATCCAAGAGCCACTCTGCCATCTTCCTTAGAAATAGACACCGACACTGGTAGGCATGCCGCGTGCTCCACTGCAAATTCTTATTTCTAAGCCTCTCTATCAGATATAGGTAACACATTTAAGCAGAAGTTATTGGTTGATGCTTTGGGGAAAAGTCTGTGAAAAAAGTTGATTTAACTGGGATGCAAATGCCCTTTGTCTTTCTCTTCCTAAATCTGCAAGGCAGAGGTGATGAATAGAGCTCCAGCAGCCAGTTCTTCCCCGTGGGGTGACCTTGAACACAGAAAGTAGGTACTGTCATAGAGCTTCCATACCAGTCCTGGGCTACTTAGCTCTGTTTTAAATGTAAGGGGGAAAAAATGCATTTGCTTTGTTAAAGCCATTGTTATTTCGAATTTATATTGATTTTCTAATGGTAGCAGTTAAAAGCAATTCCTAACAGATTCGGGGATCTAGCTTTAGAGATTGATACTGAAAGCAGGAGAAAAGAAAGCCAAAAATGAGGAAAATTATTGATAACATGGTTTCTACCCTGGTTTAGATTTCAAAGAACAATTTGTTAATCTCATAAAAGATTTCTATTATTTTAATCCCCAATCTTTGCTCCTTTTTTTTTTCAGATAAACTGAAAATGAATGGAAATGTACAAGTTATGTCACACCATTATACATCCCTAGAACCGCATGAAAAGAGTATTCAGCTCAGTTACTTGCTCCAAATCAGGAAATAGTTACCGTAGCAACAAAATTACTAACATCTTCCATCCTCCTGTATTAATATTCCATGTTCTCAAAGAACATTACAATACTTCCTTACTGAAGTATGCCAGCTTTTTTTTTTTCAATTTTTATAGCCTGACTTATTTGGACTCTAAAGAATCCAATTTTCCCCTGATCACTGAAAACATGATTACGTCTGTAATCTGTAGACCCTTTGCTTGTTCGCTGTTTTGGGAAGTGCATGGGCCGGGAATTGAACCCGGGTCTTCCGCGTGGCAGGCAAGAATTCCACCTACCACTGAACTACCCTTGCACCCCCTACTTGTTTCTTATCTTACTTTTTAAGAAAGCATTCTATAATCAAAGTTTATATCCTGTTTTTTTGTAACTTAATATTTTATCAAGAGTATTTTCCTGTCTTTAAATAGCATTTGACAATAAATTATTAGTGGTTATAGAGTATTCCATTGGATAGCGACAACAAAATTTATTTAGTCAGTCCCCCAATGTTGGGCATTTAGATTGCTTATAAGACAGATTCCTAGAATTGGGATTATTGAGAAAATTGGAATAATTCAAAGACTTCTGATGTGTGTTGCCAAATTTCTTTACAGAGAGGTGGTCTCAACATATGCTCATAGCAGTGGCACTGGGGAATGTACATCTCCACACATCAGTAACCTACTTAGTTCTATTAGTTCTAGTTTTACCATTGCCAATTACATAGGTAATGCAGAGAAATTTCTTGAATTAATTCATTAATCAATAAGATGTTTATGCCTGATTACATCTACAAAACAGGTATAGAGGTGTAAGTTCCAAAACCTCAAATGCAAAAAAAAATCAATGAAGCCCCAGATGAGTGGAAAGACTAGGGAAAATTGCTCATTAGAGTGATCAAAGGCAGATTTATGAAAGAATAACCAGAAATAAATTATTTTTAAAAATTAAATAAAAGAGCTTCTTCGAGTCTAAACTGTGAGAGGATCAGCAGCCAGTGTGTCCCATTGTCGATGTGTCTGAAGCTTCTCAGCCTCATTTCTATTTAAAGAGCCCCAATCACGCCACTTTCTAA
This sequence comes from Tamandua tetradactyla, assembly GCF_023851605.1. Taxonomy (NCBI): domain Eukaryota; kingdom Metazoa; phylum Chordata; class Mammalia; order Pilosa; family Myrmecophagidae; genus Tamandua; species Tamandua tetradactyla. Next base: position 115,370,569 of record NC_135335.1, on the reverse strand, counting down.
ATCGACCATTAACACCACCTTGCAGACTGTCCTGAGGGAGCAATTTGGGATATGCAGGCACTATAAACAGGAAGCATAATAAACAAGATTGCAAGCACTGCCAGGTACAGGACGTAAGGCAGACAGTTCATCTACTCTGGGTTTATAATATAATTTTACCCTCACTTGAGTTTCCTTCATCCTCTTAATGGCTCTTAAAGGGGGTTGTTCCAACCAGGACAGGGGGTCCCAGCTGAAATCTTTTGTCCCGTGCTCTTTCGGTGGAAAGGAAGCCATGGCACAGACACGGAGGATGGGCTCTGTGGGACGGTGTATGGGGAGCCACCCAGGGAAACATCTCAAACAGTCATGAAAATAACTGTGTTCAGTTGGTTTATACCCCTGGGTATGAGCTGAAAAGAATGAGGATATTGCACTTCAATTTCAGCTCTGAAGAATTCTCTCTGAGGAAAACTGAAAGATTACCCTCGAGAGCAGTGGCCTTGGCTTGGTAAGGTGGAAAGAATAGAGATTTAGGCATCTGAAGAGCTGGGTGCGGATGCCACATCTGCACTTTTCTGGTCTATGATCTCAGACCAGTTACTTAACCTCCCTGAGTTTCAGTTTCCTCATCAAGAGTATTAGGTCAAAAAAGTTTGTATCTGAGGATTAGGTGAAAAACAATAACCCGTATGCACTTGGTACTTGCTGATCCATTTTCCCTTCTATGCCACATTCCTGTAGCCCCAAACTGGCAGCCTGAAGTCCACTGCAGCACTCACGTAAGGGCCATTCCTCTACCCGGACAGTGTCAAGGCCTTTTGCATCCACACTCTCATTCCCAGTCCTCCTGCTACCTCCCAGCTCAAACACTCATCTCCTCGTCCTTAAAACAAAACAAAACAAAAAAAAGCAGGTCTAGATCACGTTTCTGTTCAGCTTGGGTATTGTCATTGTTGTCTTAAGGAGCTAAAATTAAAGAGTTCCTAAAATTCAATTTCAGCTTATCTTGAAAAACTGTAATGTCAACACAGGCCCTGCATTCCTCCACATAAACAGCCACATGACTGCTGGAGTTGACTGTTTTGACAGGGCATGTGATAGTCACCTCATCGGCTTCCTAACCCAAGCAGGTGCACTCACTTGCATTATCTGCCTGACAGCATGTAAACATTTGGATTTGCCAGATCTGCTAGAAATTGCAGAGGAGTCCACTCAAACCACCATTCCCCCACCCGCTGTAAGTTCCTTTGGTGTTCTGCTCTGACACTGAAGTTAAACATGCCATTGGGGCTACTTTATTCATCATAGAGTAATAGGTTAAATGTTAATTCAGTCAATCAGTTACATGAAGCCAAGTTATTGAGGTAGGTATGGAGGAGACACACCCAACCATGTGCTCACATGCAGATGCCCAACCCATGTAGCTTGGTGAGATTCAGTGAGATTCATTTGTTTCCCTCAGTGAATTCAATAAATTGAATTTGTGTAAATGAAGAATAAATCATGCAGTTTGATTTGTCAAGGGTTAACAGTTAAATTTATTCCTTTATTCCAAGAGAATATGTCAACTTCCACTTAAATATGTACAATAAAAGATTTAAGTTAATTGAAATTATCAAATAAACAGGTAATGAAAACAAATTGTTAAAAGACCATGGGGAGAAACAGGCACTCACTTATTTTGCCGATGGGAGATGTTACAACCCTTATGAAGGGGAATCTGGCATTACACTATCCAATTTCAGATGAATTTATGAACTGGACCCCAAAAATTCTTCAGATGAATTTATGAACTGGACCCCAAAAATTCTATCTTGAAGATACAACTTGCATATGTGTATTAGTTATCTATTGCTGCAAAACAAATAAGGTGGCCAACACTCTCACTCTCAGTTTACCCAAGATTTACTAGAAGTCTGGATTTTCAATGCTAAAATTGTTGGCAGAATTTTGTTCCTCAAGGGTTATGCGACTGAGGGCCTCCATTTCTTGTGGTTCCTTGATGGCTATGGGCCTCTGCAACGGACCACTTCCTTCATCAAAGCCACCAGGAAAGAGTCTACTGGCAAGGCACAGTCATTATTTTTCGTACCCTAATCAAGAAAGTTGGAATTATTGGGGGTCATCAACCCCTGATCTAAGGGTTTCAGTTCAAATCCTCTTGACTCCCATCTCTCACCCCAACTACCACTGCGGGAAATGTCCTAAACTGGGGGGATTAAAAGGTAAAAAATTGGGTAGATTGAAATACTGGTGGTCAATGATAGGGAGGGGTACAGGATATTGGATGTATACATTTTTTCTGTATTTTTTCTTTTTCTGGAGTGATGCAAATGTTCTAAAAATGATCATGGTGATGAATGCAGAACTAGGTGATGATACTGTGAGCAACGCGTTGATTGTACACCATGAGTGGACTATATGTGTGTGAAGATTTCTCAATAAAAATATTTTTTTAAATGTACCTGACTTTGGACAGCTTTACACAGGTGCATCTGACAGTGCATTGCCTCAAGCCTGCAGTGCTGCAGCAGTGTCTAGTATAGAGCATAGTGTCCCAAGGGGCAGGAGAGACAGAAAGTTGAGTAGGGTCTATACTAAAGAAAATTTTGAGAGAGTGGAGATAAAGAAAAAAGATAGAGAGCAAGAAGCTGAAGTCAGTTGCTACAAAAGGAAAAACATGATTTTCCACCTTTGCTCCAGGTGTCAAGTCAGTTCATAGACCCAGAGCCCATTGACCTAAAGGAAGGTTGGGTCCCCTTGAGAAAAGGCCCTGAAAATCCATGACAAGTGTATGCAATAAACATACCACCTATCTTTCCCCCCAAGAAATCTCTAGCCATTTTCCAGAGTGGCTGTTTACTGCGGCAAGGGGGAATACCAGATGTTTCATGAAATGTTGCATGTCTAAACTTACACTGATACTAGAAAACCATAAATTCCATGTACTTTTCTACAGTTAGAGCAGAAACTTATGGAGGGCAGGTGATAAATGGAATTATAGCCAACAATCCTCTCACAGTGGAACCAGCAATTATTTCTCTGATGACCGAGCTTATAAATACAATGGATGTACTTAGAACATGGAAAATCCCAACTTTGGTTCTCTATACTGTGAAGTTAGAGCCCATATGGGAAGGAGGGCTGAGTGGAAGGCCAGGGGCAAGTTTTGCAACTTTAATAACTTTGGGTGACGCGTGCATGCAAAGCAGAATCAGATGCCACCCCTTTTCTTCCTGGGTATCATCCAGAATTGGACAGAAAGTCTGAAACGAGAGGATGCCCAATGGATGGGGCAGCAGGCAAATTTCTGGCAGCTTAAATATGTCACCCTTCTTCTGGCACCTTAAATGTGTCACCCTTCCATCAGTCTATCTTTTTAAAAGACATTTACCCCTGAGAGGAGTAGCACATGACAGCTAGTCAGTTACGCCCCTTATAACACCCATCAAGGGGTATTAGAGTCAACTAAGCATCCAGGCTCACAAGACAATCAGAGCTCATAATTGGTCCCAGTTGACTGAGAAGGATGTGGAGCAGGAGCCACAGGTCAGCAGGGATTGAGTCAGTGAAAGTCCATGCTGGAGCCCACACAGCCATCCAGCACAATGGTCTCCCCAGGGACAGCTCAGGTACAAGGGAATGCGACCCACATCAGGCAGGTGTAAGAACTAACCTAACTTCAAGTCATCGTTCCCCAGAGGAGGTAACTCCCTAGTCATGGCTTTCGTGCCTCCAAGGGGCACCCCTTTGCCCAGAGCATGGCACCCCCAGAAGGTATTTACGGTTCATTTATATTTTTCTAATCAACCAGAGATCATATTTATCATCAGCAGTGTTGCCTAGAGATACAGTTTGCATTCAACCTTTGCAACGTTGCCAGAGCAACAGAGCTACACAGTTTCGTACAGGTCAAACTCATGTGCAGAAAGTAAAAGATCATTTACCCTTTATCCTCCCACCCTTAAATGAAAGAGTCTACAGATTCCTCTCTTCTTTAGGAAGGGGCCAACATAGCTGCAGGAGAATTGCAATGTGCTTGGGAGAACTACAAGGGAAAAAGGGAACCCGACAGGACGTTGGTGGGAGAAGAGGAATTCTAAAACCAGCTTTATCTCCTTGCTTTGTATTTCCAGAGCAAGCACTGCTTGAAGCATAGGGGCTGGCTGATATGTTTTTAATAGGGAAGCTAACGTGGCAGTCACCTAGCCAAATCTGAAAGCTAGAGGCTGAAGCTCTTGGGACTATTAAAGCAGAATGTAAATGTCACCTCTTCTCTATTACGCCCTTCATGGAAGAGGGTGAGGTAGTCTTACTAGTGTTTCAGTTTGTTAAAGTTGTTGGAATGCAATATAGGAGAAATGGATTGGCTTTTATATAGCGGATTTACTAAGTTGAAAGTTACAATTCTAAAGGCACGAAAATGTCCAAATTAAGGCACCCAACAAGCAGATACCTTCTTGGAGGAATGGCCGATTTTCTCTGTCTGGGGATTCTCTGTCACGTGGGAAGCCACATGGCAAAGTCTATGGCCCTCCTTCCTGGCTTCTAGTTTCAAACGGCTCTCTCAGCGTCTGGCATCTCCTGTGGCTTCTGGCATCTTCTGCATCTCCAAACGTCTGTTTCTTAGTTTCATTTCTCTGTTCTCCGTGTCAATTCTCCAAGCATCTCCACACATGTGTGCCTGTGGATGTCTCCCCTCTGTGAGCATTTTTAAGGACTCTAGTAAACTGATTAAGACCCCTCTTGAAAGGGCAAGGGTCACATCTCCACGGAAGTAATCTACTCAAAGGGCTACACAATTGGGTGAGTCACATCTCCATGGAAACAACCTAATCAAAAGATCCCATCCTGCAGTGGGTCTGCTCCCAAAAGATTGGATTAGCATTTACAAGCATGACTTTTCTGGGGTACATAATAGTTTCAAACCTACACACCTAGGTTTCAGAAACCAGGCCCTCTCTCGGCGCTCAGGAGCAGTTCTTCTTCACCCAGAGAGCTCTGCTGTCTCCGGGGGGCCCTGCATGCCTTCAGCACCGCAGCCCCCTGCCAGGCCTGCAGGGACCTCTCATCTAGAGCTGCTCCTCACAGGCCCCCGAGCCCATAGGCCCCTCTAACACTGCTCCCTTCCACGGTGTCCCCTCTTCCTCTGTAACTCAGCTCCATTTCTCGTGTGCTGGACTGGAGCTGGGGAAGGTTTAGGGTTCAGGCAGATGAAGGGTAGAATGCAGGTCTGACCTCAGGGTCAAGCACTCACAAAGCAATCTAACAGTTCCCAGAACTAAGAGCAAACACCTCAGTAAAAAACGTCTTCTTTATTACACAGAAAGGGTTGAGTTGCATTAAGAACAGGTCTTCTTCCTTCCTCTTAGCTTGATGCATGCCTTGCCCAAAGGGGTGGGGTAGAGGCAAAGACACATACTACCACATAAACATTTCCAATTTTATAGAAGCTTGCCTTGTTTGTTCAAGAAACTGAATGCCTATGGAAAAAGGTACACCCTAAAAGAAGATCTCATCTTTTCAAAAAAAAAAAAGCACAGATGGCAACCACTTACTGAAGACCCACATTTTCTTCTCTAGGATCCTGCTCTGACAGCCTCATGGTCAAACTCATCCCTTGTAGCTTGGGGGCTGGCACCAGCCCAAGGGAGAAAACTCAAGTTTTTTTCTCCTTCAGCAAGTCCAATAAACTTCTTTAATAATTCCAGTGACACTCTGGTCAACTGGCCAAAGAGCCAAGGGCAGTCTCTAAAGTGAGAGAGACGTGCTGGCATCTGCAGGCCAAGAAAGCATTGTGCAGCAATCCTTGAATTAATTTCTTTAAGGGAGGAGATGAAATATAGGGCAAAGACTGAGAAAGCAGGGAGGGAAAGCTGGGAAAAGACAGCAGATGTTGCAAAAGATACTTTTTCATGTTTCCTGTGCACTAGAAATCTGCAGATGTATGTTGGCTGCAGGCAGAGGACAGAGGAAGGCGAGAGCTGACACATCTGGAAATCATTTGGCAGGGTACAGAGTTCAAACGCGTTCTGCTTCAGCTGGTTTTGGACATGCCTTGTCGGGCAGGCTGTTGTTGAGTGAGGGGCTGGCCGTTTGCTGAGGTGTCTCTCTGGCCTTGCTCCTTGGACCCCCTACCTAAGCTGACTGGTTTTCCTCTGTGCCAGTTCAGTCACACGGAAAAGTGGAAATGATTATGAAAAGAGAAGAGGGGAAAGGGTGGGGTGGGGGGGTGGGGAGGAGGAGAGGGAAGCAGAGAATGCACCACAACTGAGAGAAGCCTGGCTGGAAATCAAGAAACAAAATGTACTTGGCCCAAATCCAGTGCATGAGTTAACTTGAAAGCAAAGAACACCATTCAGGGCAGGGGAAAAAAAAAAAGCCTTCTCTGCTGCTGCATAGTAACACCCAGGGATCATGCTCACATCACATTTACTTTTCTCAGAAATCCCTGTACATTTCGCCTTCATTTATTTCAAGAATGTAAGGGCTCTCTTGATCCCGAGGGAATTACTGACCCCTTTTGGAAAGATTTATGGGGTTCGTAGAGAGAGAGAGCAGGGTCTCCGAGGGACTGGCCATCACCCTCCTGACCCCCAGCCTCCTGCTGCCAAATGTGAGGCGTGGCCCTCTCTCCCAGAAGGGGGTAAGGTCACCTCGGGTATTTAGCTTCCCTCAGAGGAGAAACACATCTCTGGGTTGAAATCGTGTCCCAGCTCAAAGTCCCTGCCCTGTTCAGCAGGGCAGACGATATTGGTTGCAGCTGCTCACAGGCTTAGCTCGCAGAATTCACATCCCCAAGTTCAGCAAGTTGAACTTACAAGGAGTGGTGATGAGTTGGAGGCATGAGGCATACTCAGATCCGTGCATATGATCCGGGACCCCCAAGGGATCACAGTCCACCTGGGGAGAGAGCACAGCACACAAAAAAAGGTGATGAATAAAACACAGCAAAATATAACAAGTGCCAAATAGGGGATAAAATATGTTCAGAGGGATCACTTCATAATTCCCACCCCTAAAACCTGCTTATAGCCTCCAACTTGACAAACGTCTCTGCCATCCATGCAGTTGCCTGAGCCAGCAACGTTGATTTCTCCTGCTCCATTGCCCTGCATGTCCAATCTGGACACCAGATCTTGTTGATTTTACCCCCATAACATCCATTGAATGTGCCCCCACTCCAACCCCACCACCCTCAGCATCTCTAGCCTAAATTAGAGCAGCTTCCTCCAAACTGGTCTCCACGCTGCCAGTTTTGCCCACCAGAATCCATTCTCTGAGTTCTTTTTCTGAACTAGAAATTGGAAATTGGAACCTGTCACTTCTGCTAATGGCTCAATAGTCCTTCACAGATTTCAGAATAGGGTCCTGCCTCCTGAGAATGACATACAAAGTCTTTGGGATCTGGTTTTTGTCTACTTTCCTGAGCTCATCTTCCATGGTGTGCTGGTAAATGTTCAACAACCAGATGTTGGGACACGCCACTGCGTTATATCATGCAACTCACGCAACTCCTGGAACAGCAATGAACTTCTTTTGACTTCCTTCATCGGGGACTTGGCTCATCTTTTCGCCCTACTCAGAAAGACCTTCTCCCCACCTGCCCCCGACCTGTACCTAGTCATTCCCCAAGACCTAGTTCCTCCATGGAGCCTCCCCACAGCACAGTCGGCCTCTGCGGCTCCGGAGATGTGCATTGTAACCGTGTGCTGGCGAGCCAGGCTGCAGTAGTGCTGTGAGCACAGAGACCATCTTTTATCTTTGCATCCACGGTCCCTTACACCCTTCCTAGCACATAGTAGGTTTCCAGTAACAGCTGGATTAAAGAAAACAGTGCTAGTTTTTAATGTACTTGGTTATACTCTACACTCTTGTAAAAACTCCCAAGGCTGTTAGAAGGTACTGGAGTGTGTATAAGTGCTACAGCTCTTCCATGGAGACCAAACTCTAGAAGTTTATAAAGTATTCAGGGAAGACTTCTTGGAGTAGGGTTGTCAGATACAGCAAATAAAAATATAGGATTCCCAGAGAAATACAAATTTCTGATAAACAGTGAATAATTTCTTAGAATAAGCATGTTATATGCAATGTTTGGGACATGCTTACACTAAAAAAAATTATTGGTTCTTGATCTAAAATTCATATTCCTCTGGATGTTTTATATCTTATCTGGCAACTCTATCTTTGTAGAAGTTGCATTCAAGCAAGAACTTGAAGAATGAGTCAGATTTAAAGAAGGCAGAACTTAGGGGGCTGATTCTCCAAACTGGGAACTGATGGGAGGGGCAGTAAACAAAGTGCATGAGCATGGAAACACGCAAGGCATTTTCAGTTTGATCTGTTTAGAGCACAAAGGTTGAGCCCGCTGTAGATGGGAGACATAAAAGAAGAACACTAAGATTGAGAATGCCCAGACATGAGTTTAAAAGTCCTGACCTAGTCCAGAGAGAGTTGGGAAAAAAGGACAGAAAGAATGGACAGATTTCTAAACGTATGAGGGGGTAGGTGAGGGTGGAAGATCTAAGGAATCCTTAGAGACTTAAGACTCAAGAGGAGAAGTCAGGTTGGAAGGGACTGGGGGCGGGGGGGAGATGAGCTTCATTTAGACAGGTTGAATTTGATATGAAATTAGGACTACGAGGGAGAAATGTACAGCAGAGCTGTAGTGCGGTGCTACAGTTTGGTGGCGATGGCAATTGTCGAAATGTCCCTACATACATGACTGCAATCGTTTACAAGGACTCATTCCTTATATGCCTCTGAGGGTGAGAACTGATGTCTATTTTTGTTCATAGCTCGCTCTCCATGCCCCAGTAGTGCTTATTTTTGATTCAATGAATTCACGTTAGTTTTCAGAGAGATGGCTGAGCTTGCATTGATCTATCTTGGTACCAGGAAGTCCCAAAAGACAAATGAGAAAAAAATCTCAGAATCACAACATCCATTGCCGTTTAACTGGCATCAAACTGCCAGTCAGGCCTGTGAGGAGACATTTGTCTGAAGAAACTGATTGTGGTGATTTCTCTACCCTTCCTCACCACAAGCAATTATAAGCCAATGCCTGAGTCCTTCCTGGTAAAGTCATCCTCACATCTCATGACCCTACTGGGCTGAGTGGTTTGATATTTCCCTCCTACCTCAAGATGCCTTCAGAGCTTCGTTTCACTCCAATCTTACTGAAGACTGACTTGATAAAGGCACCTTGTGGACCACACTTTCCCCAGCCTCCCTGGGTATTGTGTTCCCTTCAAAAGCCAGAGAACAGCCACATTTGCATTAAGATTTCAGAGTTCAGCATATCTATTTGAGCCCATGATTTTTTTTTTGGTATAATCCACTCCCATGTTTCTGAAGAAATCCTAACTACCTTAGAGTGCTGCAAATACTTCCTTGCGCATGGGGTTCAGCAAAGTAAATGGCAAAGGAAGGGCTCCTGCTCAATGTTCCAGCCTGGATAGGCATCCCCAAAGTAGACAAACACAAAAAAGCATGTTGCAGCTGCAGTTAAGATGGGTCTTGAAAGGCATCCAGCTGCATTCTTAAGCCCAACTGGTATGTGTCCTGGTTATATAATGGAACAGACTGGCAGGCCTTGGAGAACCCAGTGCTGGAGTCCAAAATGCTGTCATCCCTGAGCATGCTTGGCCCTCCCTGGGAAGCAAAAGGCTGGGGGAGGGGGAGAGGGGATGAAGTAACAGGATGTTAAGGAAGTTGCACTGGTCATAGCCAAAAAGGACACTACTAAATGGCTGAGTCTTTCTCCAAGTCTAATTTCAATGATGTGGATATAAATTGGCCATGATAAGTAGGCCACACAGAGAGCAAACTGAAGTGTCTAAAGAAGTCATGGGCTGTGGTGCATGACGTCCCAACACTATGATGGACGGCCCCCTGCCAATCCTTCACCATTCTCTCCTTTTCTTCTTTTCTGTCTTCTGTGTCTTCTCCTGTGTATCAATCACCTGACCATCCACAAAAAGGTTAGAGAGAAGGCTTTCCTTCTTTCCCCTTCTAAGTTGAGGGACCGTGTTGTGCAAGCACGTCCTTCATCTGTAACAGCATCCTACTTCACAGAGCCTCCCCAGCCTTTCTCTTTTCCATTCTGGTCCTCAGTTGATTTATCACAACACTCCTTTGGCCTCCTAATTACAACCAGACATGAAACTGATGAGTTGGAGTTTACAGATACTATTGCTGTCAGATCGTCTTCCCTTCGTTGTCTGGAAGCCTGCCTCCATTTAAGCCCTAATTCTCTTTGCCGTTTTTGACCCAGGTCCCATTATTTTTTATTTTTCCATATCAAGTTAAACAAAGTTACTGTCAGCTTGCATACATCTGATTGGATCTAGCTCTTCTATTGTGACTCAAATGAATGCCTAAGAGAAAAAAACCCGTATGCCAGTCCCAAGGATTTATCCATTTCTTAACTTAAAGCACTAGATGAGAAATCCCCTTAAAAAATTTAACTAAGCGAAGAGGTGCTATAACTCATTAATATTCTACTCCCTGAAGCTTTCAGATGCAAGAATGTGTTTAAATACATAAAAAAAAAATTATGAAGCAATTGTGGATAAAGTACTCTTTTACAACTGTTAAGCCTACCCATTCCTGGATGAAAAATCGACAGATGTGTTTCACAGATAAGAACAACGAAAAAAACTAAGCAAGAGAAGAAAGAGTGGGTAATCAAGAGCTTGAGCCACAATAATCAGGTACTCACCTGAGCCATAATTTATCCTCCCCCCTTACCTTAAGCCCCAGCTTACTACATGCGCAACTGAACAAAAGCTTAAGATGTACAACTTTGGAAAATATCATTTCTTGCAACGCACATAGCATGACCACAGGTTTTAACAAAGATGTCTTTGATAACAAATAACCCACAGACTGACCCCCCCCACCCCTTCTAGGACCTATTTCAGAGGGAATCATCTGTGCTATGTTTATACCACAAACTATTAGAACAAAACTAAGCTTTCAAAGTCTCTCACTGATGCTTTAATATACTATGTCTTGCTGATTCAGCATTTAGAAGAAGAAACGTTAGCACTACTTCCAGAGTGTTTTCAGGTACTATTCTTAGCCTCGTTTTTCTTGTTCAGGATCAAGTGTTCTATAGCTGACCATCTTACAAGATAGGGCATGTGAGACCCGAGGGGATCACACCTATAAATATTAATGGGGTGGTTTTATAATCCCAGCAACAAGTGGTAACTGTCTTGCCCTGGCTGATAGCAACTCACATTTTGTAATCCAGAGACAATGTCTGACACGGGCAATAAGTAAGAAATATCATCTACAATTTTCCTCCTAAGAAGAGGAGCTTATGGCAATTTTTGCAATTCTCATTGGATCATACAGTCGATTCATTCTATTTTAAAACAATTTATTACTGATAAAATATTAACAACAATAACTTTAACAAACATATGCTATGTCCTCTTTCAGGTAGGTATTATTATTATGTGACATTTTTAGGTCAGAATGAGGTTTAGTAGTAACTTGCACAATGTCATACAGAACTTGGAAGAGTCAGATGGATTATGCACAGCTCCATCTGAACCCAGATGCCAAGTGCTAAACTATCAAGCTATAAGACATGTTCATGACAGAAAATTTGTTAATTAGATAAGTAAAATAGTGAGCAAAAGCAACTATAGCCATATTCACTAAGAAACAAGTTTATAAAACCACTTCTACATACATACTTCCTAGTTCACCCACAATTTAACAGGAGCGGGAGGTGGCAGTCCTGTTCAATATACTGTTGTATAACTTCATGTTTTCTTTTGAAATGTATTGTGTGGGTCTTTTTTTTTTTTTGTATGCTGTTTGGTGGGGTCACATCTCATTATTTTTCCATGTGAGTATCCCGTTACTGCAGCACCGTTTGTTGAATTTTTGTTTGTTTGTCATATTTTGTTTGTTTGTTTGTTTTGTTTGTTTTGTTTTGGGGGAAGTGCACGGACCAGGAGTCGAACCCAGGTCTCCCACAAGGCACACGAGAATTCTACCACTGAACTCCCCTTGGACCTCTATTGTGTGGGTCATTTTACAACAATAAACACATTTCACATCATGTTTAATGACAATTTTTTCCATTGTAAAGATGTACAATAATCTACTTTATTAATCCTTAATGTTGGTCATTATGGTTCCTAGAGTGCTGTGACAAATGTCCTCATAGCTGAATTTTTGCGCACAACTATAATTTTATCTGTAGGATGAATTTTAGAAACAGGAAACACATTTCCAAATTGCCTTGTGAGAAAGATATAATATGAATTTTTCATTCCTGTCATCAGTGAACTAAAGTGGCATTTTCCTCACACCATCACCAACACTGCATGTTAGCATGTTTGCCGACTTAGGAAGGGAAATAATAGGATCTTACTATTTTAATGTGCTCTTCTTTAGTTTTTAGTGGGTATGATGGTTAGGTTTCAGGTGACCAGGTGATGGTGTCCGGTTGTCTGGTTAGGCAAGCACTGGCCTAACGTTACTGAAGGGATATGTCATGGCTGGTTAGTAGACCAGAAGGCTAGTTTATTAAACTATCAATCAATTGATTGCATCTGTGGCTGATTATATGTACAATCAACTAAGGGTGTGTCTCCCACAAATGATATAATTTTACCTGCTGAATTTGATCTAATCAGTTGAAACCTTAAGGGAGGAGAGAGAATTTCCACTGTTTCTTCAATCAACCAGTCTCTCCTGTGGAGTTCGTCAAGACCCTTCATCAGAGCTGCCAGCCTTGTGGCCTGCTCTACGGATTTTGGGCTCTTGCATTCCCACAGTTGCATGAGACACTTTTATAAATCCTATATTTACAGATATTTCTTGTTGGTTCTACTTCTCTAGAGAACCCTGACTAATACAGTGGGGTTGGGCATTTTCCGTATGTTTGTTGACATTTGTATTAGTTTTTTGCAAATTTTTTACTCATATCCATAGTTCATTTTTCATTCATGTCTCACTTTAAATATAATATATAAATACATTATATGTAATTAATATTGTTCAAATTTTATATAACTTATTTATGAAAAAGTTTAATATAAATATATATAACTTGCCAAAATAATGTATCAGATATATTTCCCCCAATTTTTTTCATTTCTTTTAAATTTTTAAATTGCAGGGAACTTTAAATTTTTCTTTTCTTTTCTGGGTACTTTTTCTGGTATTGACATCATCCTTTAAAAAATTCTGTCTCTACTTCAACGTTATATTATAGTCACCTAAATTTTCTTCTTGCACCTTCAAAGTATTTTTACATTTAATTCTTTAATTTGTGTAATATTTCTTGGTGTAAGGTGTATCTTATTTCTTACAATTTATTAAACCAAATATCCCAACACCATTTACTAAGTAATCTGTTAGTTCTTAACTCATTTGAAATTACATATTTTACATCTTTACTTTTATACCAGAAGTTTATATATACTTATGTATATATTTTTGGATTTATTCTTTAGCTTTTTCTCTGGATTCCTGTGTCACTATTATCTATTTTAGTTATATTAACTTTATAAGCCATAGCAATGTCTCAGAAGACAATTTTCTTTCATTATTACTGTTTGCTAATTGAAATGCATTTAAGAACCATTCTGTAAGGTACCCTCCCACCCACCCCCCCCCCCAAAATAGTATTATGGTTACAATTGTGTTATGCCATTCAAACAATTTCAGAAGAATAACAGACTTACAATTTGAGCAAAATGTTCCTTTGAGGAACAAGCAGGGCATGTCTATTCAAGTTTTCTTTGATTTCTCTCAATAGGGTATTCATTTCTTCATATATATTATGATCTGTGTTGTTGTACCAATAGAATTTTCTTTTCCCAGTCATATTTTAGGACTGGTTAGTATTAAATTTAGACTTATACCACTGGAATTCGAATTGTCCTCACATTTACAGAGTCAAGTTAGCATCCAGAGATATCATCATTCAAAAGTCACCCACTTACATTTACGACACAACCTCATCTAGAACCAAGGCATCAGCCAGTCCTGATGATTCCATTTCCAGGACTCATCCTTAAATAAACTGCTTATCCCACCTCCATGATCAGGACATCAAAACTTTGTCTGGATTATTACCATACGTTCTTACTGGTCTTCCCAACTCTATACTTCCCCAATATAATCCAGTCTTTGGATTTCAAAGTTGAACACATCGTATCACCCACCTGCTTAAAACCCTACAATGAAATAAACTCTCAAACTTTTGGCCAGTCGATCTATGGAAAGGGTGCCAAGTCCACTCTGAGGGGAGAGATAGAGCATCTTCAACAAATGGTGATGGGAGAACTGGACCGCCATATGAAAAAGAACTAAACGGAGCCCTACTTCATACCATATACAAAAATTAACTCAAAATGGATCAAAGACTTAAATATAAGAACTAAAACTATAAAAATCCTAAGAGAAAACATAGGGAAGCTTCACCAGGACCCTGTGTTACACAGTGGTTTCTTAGCCTTTACACCAAAAGCCAAAGCAAAAAAGAAAAAAATGATAAATGGGACTTGAAATTTAAAAACTTTGTACATTGAAGGACTTCTTCCATTAAGTAAAAAGACAATGTATAGAATGGGAGAAAATATTGGAAACCACATATCCTATCAGTGTTTAATATCCAGAATATATACAGAATTCCTACAACTCAATAACAAAAGGACAAACACTTCAATTTAAAAACGGCAAAAAAACCTGAATAGACATTTCTCCAAAGAAGATATACAAATGACCAATAAATACAAGGAAAGATGCTCAAAGTCATTAGCCATCAGGGAAATGCACATCAAAACTACAATGAGATACCATCTCACACCTAGGAGAATGGCTACTGCTAAAAACAAAAACCAGAAAACAACAAGTGTTGGAAAAGATGTAGATAAATGGGAACACTTGTGCATTTGTTAGTGGGAATGTGCAACTTGGTGATTGTAATTAACACCTCTGAATTGCATGTTTAAAAAGGATACAAAGGGAACATTAAGATTGTATATTTTATCCCCCTCAAAAAATCCCATAGAACTTTACAACAGAAAGTGAACATAATGTAAACAGTGGACTAAAGTTAATAGCATAATTATGATAATATTTTTCATCAATCGTTAACAAAGGTACCACGCTAATGCGAAATGTTAACAGGGAAAACTGTATGTGTGGGAAGAGGTAGATGGGAATTCAGTACTTTCTGCATTTTTTTTTTTTTGTAAATCTAAAGCTACTCTAATTTAAAAAAAAAAGAAAGAAGAAATATCAAGAATAAAATTTAAAAACCCTACAGTGGGTTCTAAGCTCTAATTGTCTTACTCTGATTTACCAGGCTCTACATGATCTGTCCTCTAAACACCTTTCCAGTCACATCTCTCAGCCTCCTTACATTCTTTCAGTTCCTCACAGAACCATTTCTTCCTTATAGCAATTTCTATGAGCCTCGCCCTCGGCCGGAAAGTCTGTTCTCAAATGGCCACTACGCTGGTCATCCAGAGCTCAGCTTACATGTCACCTGCCCAGCAAGGTCCTCCCTGATCACCCACTCTAGCGTAGACGCCCATCACCCTCTCATCACAAGTCCTGACTTGTTTTCATAAAATATTTATCCTGAAATCTTATTTGTTTTGCTATTTATTGCTCCCCTCAGCCTGTCGACCACTGCCCACATCTTAAAGTCAAGATCCTGGAGCTGTCACAATTTCTGTCTTGTACAGCAATGGATCATCAAGGATGCATGCACACAGAGTAGGTGTTCAGAAAAATCTGTGGAATGAATGAACGACTTAGCTCAGGTCTTGTTAGCAATTGGTTCACATTGTTGGGTGGAAGCTGCATTTGGTAGACAGGCAAAGCTGGTCTTATGCTTTTGGAAAAATACTCAACCTCTTAGAATTTTGCTTTCTTGGGCCATAAAATAGAGCAATTAGTAACTGCTTGATAGTTTCGGTTTGAAAATTAAATAAGAAAATATGTACAATGTACTAACATAATTCCTGACATACAGTAGATACTCAAGAAAATAAATATGTTACGTTTTCCATTTCCTGAGCTCCTTTCACCAACCAACTAGCTAGAACCTTTCAATGTTGCCCTTTATAACTGGTAAAATGTGGGATTTAGTGCCCAAAGTGTCCTGATCTTAGATTGAATGAGACTTTCAAATTAGGAACAAAACAGGAAGTGCTACCACCTGGGATAGGTCTTGGCTGCAATTTGTTTTCTCAAATTCAGAGGGAATAGGCATTTCAGCAAATTATTCCCTACTCTAAACTGGAGCACAGAGTCCAAGACCAGGACAAGTGAACAAGTCAACAAATAACTGCCACTTTGCTACAGATCAACACAATTCGGCTCTCTCATCTTAACACCACATTAGGGAGAAATACACGTTGCTCAGATGTCACATAGTGCATTGGAATTATAAAAGGGAGACGTTAAACATGATCCTCAGAGGAGCATCCAACATTCAAATAAATCGATGATTATGGTTTCTTAGAGCCATTTCACCGAATTTCCATGAGCCTCCAACATCAGGGGAGTACATAAATTATATAAAGCCATAAAGTTTGACACAGTAAAAGTGGTTCATTCTGAAAAAGGAAATGAATTCTTCGACCTTGACTGTCAAAACAGCACTATTGGTTATTCTCTACTTCGGAGCGTACAACAGAGAAGCAGGTTCACTTAGTTTCTTTCTGCTTGTTTGTTTATATTATGGGGGGTTAAACCCATGGATACAAGTTTGCTAAATCTTAGAAAGGGTAGCCTGATCATCAAGGAGGCCAGCAATCTCATTTAGTGACACCCTCTGAATCCTGAACAGTCCTACTTAGGATTGGTGCTCACTCTACTTGAAATAGTATCTAGAAAATAACAGGTGCAAAATTACAGGTCATTTCTATTATGGAGCGGTTGCATGAGCAGTTTTGTTTGAAACAAACACGTAGCATACATTTTCCTAAGAAGGATCAAAGAAGAACCAGTAAGCAACAGGCAGGAGTGCCAGCCGAGAGCAGAATTAAGAACACAGACACAGAGCAGAAAGCTTGTTTGGAGTCCTTGCTCCACATCTTTCTAGCTGTATGACCTCAGGTAAGTCATTTCACCTTCTGTGCCTCAGTTTCCTTGTCTGTGAAATGGGAATAAAAATAATACTACCAGCCTTGTATGGTGGTAATGAGGGTCAAATGAGTTAGGATTTGTAAAGAACTCAGAAAAATTTAGTAAAGCCTTCATATAACTAAAATTATAAGTCAAGGGACATTTTTAATGTTTTTGTTCTGCCTGTGAATTTGTGACCTAAGTGGGAATTCAGAGATAATTGAGATGATGGACAGGGACTTTCGTTACTTTGTCCCACAAAGTAGAAGAGGGAAACCTGAGTCATCCACTCACTTTTATATATGTAAAAATGGGTGCAAGTGAAATAACTAAAAGAAAAAATCCAGTCCAACTCACCTTAAAACTCAAAGGGTGATGCAGAAATTGAACCCTGGTTCTCTAGTTTCCAGACACCCCTGCTATTCTCTGCAAGTGCCACTGCAAATTGTAACCTGTTCTGTTCACAGAGCAACAGTCTATTGCTCAGCAAAGCGCAGGATTATAAAACTCTTCACCTTCATTGGGCCACCACAGAGTCAAGAGAACACATCATTCTTCTGCCCCTGGGAATATAAAGTCTCGGCAGGAAAAAAGAACTCTTAAACATCTTAAATGTAGAATTGATTGTGCCCTGCAAATTACCTACTAGCTGCCTTGTTAGGTCTTACCTTTACCCACTGAGTCCTCTATGGTCTCTGAGATCTGGAAATAAATTTCAATAAAGTCCAGAAAATCAGCTTATCTGCTGAGAAGAAATTTAAGTGAAACTTCTGAATGAACTTCTTTACTATGTGATGGGAAATTTTAAAACTGAGGTCTGTGAATGGGGAGACGCAGTGTAGTCTGTAGACTGAATCCATGGAACTCACAAAACAAGTCTGTTCATGGATTTCAGCCCAGTCCAGAAGAGGTGTGGATTTCCCAACACCCAGAGCAGACTCTCCTAACTAGAGGATAGTTCCAGAGAGAGATCATTCCAGAAAGTGAGAACAGACAACATTGCCCTGTTCATCACAACTATAATAATGAATAGGCATAAGGACCATGGCAGGAGAGAACAGAGAAAATAAAATGTTACAAGATGGAGAGACAGTTAGGAAAACTGCATACTGATTATTTCTCATCCAGACTCACCATTGAGAAAAATTAAGTCTTTAAGCTTTCTGATGACTTCCTGTGGTTAATCCACAGAAACCTAGCTGAGACACTCAGGTTCCACAGAAAACATGTTATTACAAGCCTTTGACTCAATTACTGTAAGAAACAATGAACTGTTACTTATAGCATCATTATATAGACCATATACCCGAATGATGCTTTTCTAATCTTTGTTTACTAGTCTTTTATCATCTGCAGCAAACAGATGAAGGAGGAATCTCGGTGCATTCTATATTCTATTAGTTCTATTTTGTTTTTGCCAAATGCACTTTGCATTTCACTAAGAAAAGACATAAGATTGAGTACTTGTATAACAGATAGAAAACAACTAACTTCTCCTGGAATAGCATTGCAATGATATTGGTATTACAGGGATTCTTTTAATCCTTTAAGTTAGTAAAGATGTTTGAACCACAACAGCTTCTCCCAATTAGGTTTTGCTCATTATATCTGTACATTGTACCTTCTGAGATGATATACATGTATTTTCATTTGATACCCCATTTTTTCATAAAATTTAGCTCCAACAGTATTTACACAGAATAAACTCCAGCCTAGGGCTATATAGAATAAATTGAGCAGAGTTTCACATTCTTTCATTTTCTAGCTTGCAACCGATATAAGCAACTTGAAAACACCAAGCAGGCTTTCAGAGAGGACAAAAAATAGTCTCAGACTTCCGGAGAAGATGGCGGCTTAGTAAGACACGTGGGTCTTAGTTCCTCCTCCAGAACAGCAACTAAAGAAACAGAAACAATATGAAACAGCTCCCGGAGCCACAACAGAGACCAAAAAGGCAGCGTACCCCATTCTGGAATGGCGGAACCAGCTGGGAGAATCCGATGCGGTGAGATCCCCGAGGGGCGCACGCTTCCCCGGGACGTGGTGGCTGGTGGCCGGAGCCCCTCCCTCCCTCCTTCCCGGGCTGGCTGGGAGATTTGGACAGGCGGTCCCCTCAAGCCGTGGTGGCCAGCGTCCCCCCCACGCGCGGATTCCCGGGCCGTCTGGGAGATTCGGATTGGCGCTCCCCAAAGCCGCTTCGGCTGGTGACCCTCCCCCACAGCGAGAGTTTTCCAAAGTTAAAGGACCCACAGCATCTTTTACTGGTGGGAACCGCAGACAGACGAACGCCACGAGCGCCACTTACCGGGCAGGATAAGAAAAACAGAGCCCAGAGATTTCACAGAAAAACCTTTCAACCTCCTGGGTCCCACACCCAGGGAAATCTGATTAAATGCGCAGACGCCAGCAAAAAATAACGGATCATGCCAGGAAAATTGAAGATATGGCTCAGTCAAAGGAACAAACCAATAGTTCAAATGAGATAAGGAGCTGAGACAACTAATTCTGAATATACGAACAGAAATGGAAAACCTCTTCAAAAACCAAATCAATAAATTGAAGAAGGACATGAAAAAGACATGGGCTGAACAAAAAGAAGAAATAGGAAGTCTGAAAAAACAAATCACAGAACTTATGGGATTGAAGGACAAAGTAGAAAAGATGGAAAAAACAATGGATACCTACAATGGTAGATTTAAAGAGACAGAGGCTAGAATTAGTGAACTGAAGGATGGAACATCTGAATGCCAAAAAGAAACAGAAACTATAGGGAAAAGAATGGAAAAATTTGAGCACGGGATCAGGGAACTGAATGATAATATTAAGTGCACAAATATACGTGTTGTGGGTGTCCCAGAAAGAGAAGAGAAGGGAAAAGGAGGAGAAAAACTAATGGAAGAAATTTTCACTGAAAATTTCCCAACTCTTATGAAAGACCTAAAATTACAGATCCAAGAAGTGCAGCGCACCCCAAAGAGAATAGACCCAAATAGGTGTTCTCCAAGACACTTACTAGTTAGAATGTCAGAGGTCAAAGAGAAAGAGAGGATCTTGAAAGCAGCAAGAGAAAAACAATCCATCACATACAAGGGAAACCCAATAAGACTATGTGTAGATTTCTCAGCAGAAACCATGGAAGCTAGAAGATAGTGGGATGATATATTTAAATTACTAAAAGAGAAAAACTGCCAACCAAGACTTCTATATCCAGCAAAATTGCCCTTTCAAAAATGAGGGAGAAATTAAAACATTCTCAGACAAAAAGTCACTGAGAGAATTTGTGACCAAGAGACCAGCTCTGCAAGAAATACTAAAGGGAACACTAGAGTCAGATACAAAAAGACAGAAGAGAGAGATATGGAGAAGAGTGTAGAAAGAAGGAAAATCAGATATGATATATATGATACAAAAGGCAAAATGTTAGAGGAAAATATTATCCAAACAGTAATAACACTAAATGTCAATGGACTGAATTCCCCAATCAAAAGACATAGATTGGCAGAATGGATTAAAAAACAGGATCCTTCTATATGCTGTCTACAGGAAACACATCTTAGACCCAAAGATAAACATAGGTTGAAAGTGAAAGGTTGGGAAAAGATATTTCATGCAAATAACAACCAGAAAAGAGCAGGAGTGGCTATACTAATATCCAACAAATTAGACATCAAATGTATAACAGTTAAAAGAGACAAAGAAGGACACTATCTACTAATAAAAGGAACAATTAAACAAGAAGACATAACAATCATAAATATTTATGCACCGAACCAGAAGGCCCCAAAATACGTGAGGAATACACTGTAATCACTGAAAAGGGAAATAGACACATATACCATAATAGTTGGAGACTTCAATTCACCACTCTCATCAATGGACAGAACATCTAGACAGAGGATCAATAAAGAAATAGAGAATTTGAATATTACAATAGATGAGCTAGACTTAACAGACATTTATAGGACATTACATCCCACAACAGCAGGATACACCTTTTTCTCAAGTGCTCATGAATCATTCTCAAAGATAGACCATATGCTGGGTCACAAAGCAAGTCTTAACAAATTCAAAAAGATTGAAATCATACACAACACTTTCTCAGATCATAAAGGAATGAAGTTGGAAATCAATAATAGGCAGAGTGCCAGAAAATTCACAAATACATGAAGGCTCAACAACACACTCTTAAACAACAAGTGGGTCAAGGAAGAAATTGCAAGAGAAATTAGTAAGTATCTCGAGGCGAATGAAAACAAAAACACAACATATCAAAACCTATGGGACGCAGCAAAGGCAGTGCTAAGAGGGAAATTTATTGCCCTAAATGCCTATATCAGAAAAGAAGAAAAGGCAAAAATTCAGGAATTAACTGTCCACTTGGAAGAACTGGAGAAAAAACAGCAAACTTACCCCAAAGCAAGCAAAAGGAAAAAAATAACAAAGATTAGAGCAGAAATAAATGAAATTGAAAACAATAGAGAAAATCAATAAGACCAGAAGTTGGTTCTATGAGAAAATCAATAAGATTGATGGGCCCTTAACCAGATTGACAAAAAGAAAAAGAGAGAGGATGCAAATAAATAAGATCAGAAATGGAAGAGGAGACATAACCACTGACCTCACAGAAATAAAGGAGGTAATAACAGGATACTATGAACAACTTTATGCTAATAAATACAATTTAGATGAAATGGACGGGTTCCTGGAAAGGCATGAACAACCAAGTTTGACTCAAGAAGAAATAGATGACCTCAACAAACCAATCACAAGTAAAGAAATTGAATCAGTCATTCAAAAGCTTTCCAAAAAGAAAAGTCCAGGACCAGATGGCTTCACATGTGAATCCTACCAAACATTCCAGAAAGAATTAGTACCAACTCTCCTCAAACTCTTCAAAAAAATCGAAGTGGAGGGAAAGCTACCTAATTCATTCTATGAAGCCAACATCACCCTCATACCAAAACCAGGCAAAGATATTACAAGAAAAGAAAACTGCAGACCAATCTCTCTAATGAATATAGATGCAAAAATCCTCAATAAAATTCTAGCAAATTGAATCCAACAACACATTAAAAGAATTATACATCATGACCAAGTAGGATTCACCCCAGGTATGCAAGGATGGTTCAACATAAGAAAATCAATTAATGTAATACACCATATCAACAAATCAAAGCAGAAAAATCACATGATCATCTCAATTGATACAGAGAAGGCATTTGACAAGATTCAACATCCTTTCCTGTTGAAAACACTTCAAAAGATAGGAATACAAGGGAATTTCCTTAAAATGATAGAGGGAATATATGAAAAACCCACAGCTAATATCATCCTCAATGGGGAAAAATTGAAAACTTTCCCCCTAAGATCAGGAACAAGACAAGGATGTCCATTATCACCACTATTATTCAACATCGTGTTGGCAGTTCTAGCCAGAGCAATTAGACAAGAAAAAGAAATACAAAGCATCAAAATTGGAAAGGAAGAAGTAAAACTATCACTGTTTGCAGACGATATGATACTATACGTCGAAAACCCGGAAAAATCCACAACAAAACTACTAGAGTTAATAAATGAGTACGGCAAAGTAGCAGGTTACAAGACCAACATTCAAAAATATGTAGCATTTCTATACACTAGCAATGAACAAGCGGAGGGGGAAATCAAGAAACGAATTCCATTTACAATTGCAACTAAAAGAATAAAATACCTAGGAATAAATTTAACTAAAGAGACAAAAAACCTGTACAAAGAAAACTACAAAAAACTGTTAAAATAAATCACATAAGACCTAAATAGATGGAAAGGCATACAGTGTTCATGGATTGGAAGACTAAATATAGTTAAGATGTCAATCCTACCTAAATTGATTTACAGATTCAACGCAATACCAATCAAAATCCCAACAACTTATTTTTCAGAAATAGAAAAACCAATAAGCAAATTTATCTGGAAGGGAAGGGTACCCCGAATTACTAAAAGTATCTTGAGGAAAAAAACGGAAGCTGGAGGTCTCACACTGCCGGACTTTAAGGCATATTATGAAGCCACAGTGGTCAAAACAGCATGGTATTGGCATAAAGATAGATATATCGACCAATGGAATCAAATAGAGTGCTCAGATATAGACCCTCACATCTATGGACATTTGATCTTTGATAAGGCAGTCAAGCCAACTCACCTGGGACAGAGCAGTCTCTTCAATAAATGGTGCCTAGAGAACTAGATATCCATATGCAAAAGAATGAAAGAGGACCCATATCTCACACCCTATACAAAAGTTAACTCAAAATGGATCAAAGATCTAAACATTAGGTCTAAGACCATAAAACAGTTAGAGAAAAATATAGGGAGATATCTTATGGATCTTACAACTGGAAGCAGTTTTATGGACCTTAAACCTAAAGCAAGAGCACTGAAGAAAGAAATAAATAAATGGGAGCTCCTCAAAATTAAACACTTTTGTGCATCAAAGAACTTCATCAAGAAAGTAGAAAGACAGCCTACACAATGGGAGACAATATTTGGAAATGACATATCAGATAAAGGTCTAGTATCCAGAATTTATAAAAAGATTGTTCAACTCAACAACAAAAAGACAGCCAACCCAATTACAAAATGGGAAAAAGACTTGAACAGACACCTCTCAGAAGAGGAAATACAAATGGCCAAAAGGCACATGAAGAGATGCTCAATGTCCCTGGCCATTAGAGAAATGCAAATCAAAACCACAATGAGATATCATCTCACACCCACCAGAATGGCCATTATCAACAAAATAGGAAATGACAAGTGCTGGAGAGGATGCGGAGAAAGAGGCACACTTATCCACTGTTAGTGGGAATGTCAAATGGTGCAACCATTGTGGAAGGCAGTTTGGCGGTTCCTCAAAAAGCTGAATATAGAATTGCCATACGACCCAGCAATACCATTGCTAGGTATCTACTCAAAGGACTTAAGGGCAAAGACACAAACGGACATTTGCACACCAATGTTTATAGCAGCGTTATTTACAATTGCAAAGAGATGGAAACAGCCAAAATGTCCATCAACAGATGAGTGGCTAAACAAACTGTGGTATATACATATGATGGAATATTATGCAGCTTTAAGACAGAATAAACTTATGAAGCATGTAATAACATGGATGGACCTAGAGAACATTATGCTGAGTGAGTCTAGCCAAAAACTAAAAGACAAATACTGTATGGTCCCACTGATGTGAACCGACATTCGAGAATAAACTTGGAATATGTCATTGGTAACAGAGACCATCAGAAGTTAGAAACAGGGTAAGATAATGGGTAATTGGAGCTGAAGGGATACAGACTGTGCAACAGGACTAGATACTAAAACTCAAAAATGGACAGCACAATACTACCTAATTGTAATGTAATTATGTTAAAACACTGAATGAAGCTGCATCTGAGCTATAGTTTTTGTTTGTTTGTTTGTTTGTGTTTTTTGTTTTTTTCTTTTTCCTTTTTTCTTTTTTATATATTTTTTCTATTTTTTATTTTTATTATTATTTTTATTTTTTTCTCTGTATTATCATTCTATATCTTTTTCTGTTGTTTTGCTAGTTCTTTTCCTAAATCGATGCAAATGTACTAAGAAATGATGATCATACATCTATGTGATGATATTAAGAATTACTGATTGCATATGTAGAATGGAATGATTTCTAAATGTTGTGTTAGTTAATTTTTTTTAATTAATTAAAAAAAAAGAAAAAAAATAGTCTCAGAGGTCTTTAAAGTAGCTATCCCAGTTTGAAATGGTTGTGTACCTCAGAAAAACCATGTTCTTTAGTCCTGATTAGATATTGTTAGGTAGGATCTTTTAGATTAAGTTGTTTCCATGGAGATGTTTATTAAGTTGCAAGTTTACAGCTCTAAGGCTATAAAAAATGTCCAAACTGAGGCATCCGTTGAAAGATACCTTGACTCAAGATAGGTTGATGGGTCTGGAGCACCTCTGTCAGCTGGGAAGGCACTGGCTGGTGTCTACTGGTCCTTTGGCTTCCTAGCTTCTTCAAACAGCTTCCCCAGGGGCATTCTCCAGCTCTAAATGTCTGGGTCTTTTGGTGGCTCTGTCCGCTTTGAAGCTTTTTCCAAAAGGGTTCCCTCTGAAAGGACTCTGGTGGTGGAGACACATCTCCATGGAAAATGGGTGGAGACATGGCATCACTTAATCCAGTTTAACAACCACTCTTGATTAAATCACATCTCCAGGGAGATGATCTGATTACAGTTTCAAACATACAGTATTGAATAGGGATTATTCTGCATTTATGAAATGGGATTTAGATTAAAACTTTTCTAGGGTCCATATATCCTTTCAAACCAGCACAGTTGCTCAAACAACCCCCTTTGCATGGAGCTTTTCTCACACCCATAACTTAGAATTATGGTGCTCTCTCTATCACTCTGCCCCCACCACCCTTGCCACTTCGCATTTGAAATCCATGCACCAAGCTCAGTGCCTTACAAGCAGTATCTGGTGCTTAAGAAATGTTCTCTGAATAAATTAATGGATGAAGGACTTAATCAACCAAAGTGTCTTATTTTGCCAAAGCTGTTATGAAAATACCATACAATCTGTTGACTTAAACAACAAGAATTTGTTGACTCAGCTTGAATTCTAGCTGTCCAAAATCAAGATGTCAGTGGGGCTGTACTTTCTCCCAGAGTCAGTAGTGTCCTGGCCATGGCAGTGCTTGGTCACACAGCATCTATCTCTCCTCCTTGGCTTCTTCTGACTCTTGACTTCTACTTACTCATGGCTTCTTCCTGTGGCTTATCTCTGATTGACTGGGCCCAAACTGCTTCTCTTTATAAGGTTTCCAGTTAAACAGATTAAGACCCACTCTGATTCAATTTGGCCACACCTTAATTAATAATCACATCTTCAGAAAGTCCAATAGACAAATTGTTCACACCCACAGAGATGTGAACTACCACTGAACATGTCTTCATAAGGGACAAGATTCACACTTCTAGCACATGAATTGCAACTCAATGATGAGTAAACCCCAGGAGCACAGGCTGTTTATACCTACTAGGAGTACAGTTTTCTCATTAATGAGCAGTTTAGGCTGCTATATCAAGTAGAGGTGTCCCCAGGGAACATGATCCTTTTTGATAGAACCAAAGTATCAAATGTTGGTCATATTAACTTAATCCTATATGGCGTTGAGCTCTATTTGCAGCCTGCAAAACCTATAGGGGTAACATTTAATATTAATTTTTTTAATTTAACATTTTTTAATATTATATTTTAAAATATATTTTTTAAATCTATCTTAAAATGTTGCTTAGTCACAAGGAAATAATGATGGTAATGATAGTGATGCAACCAGTATGGACAATAAAGTTAATTTACATAAAAAAGTGAAAGTAACAGTAGATTTTGATGATTTCCTTGCTCTGGGGTTGTGCAGTGATTTCACAGCTGTTACATTATTAAAAATATTGAAACCTATATAAGATTATGATCAATGATCAATACAATTTTGTGCACTTACAGGTTAAAAATAAAGAAACCAAATTTTCTTTGATGTATAATCCTCAATCCATCATGAAAAAGCCTATTTACATTTCTTCATAAAATTCTAAATCTGTATAACAGTTTGACTGATATCACTCAGTTCCCTATTCAATTACTGATTTAGATTTTTGTCTGAAATGTAATCAAATTCTCATTAATATTGAAAATAGGAGATACACAAAGCTCTATATCCATAAGAGAGCTGAACGTGTGATAGGAGGCTTTGAGTATAAACAGACACTCTGATTTAGGGGAATTATAGATTCATGACCTATTTGAATGTCCGTAATAATCTACAGTTTAAAAAACCAGGGCTCTACTATATTCAGTCACAAAGCTTACAAGAAAGACTATGAAAACAGAGGGAATCCTTGTTTTCCCTCATCTGTGAGCAATGTTCTTAGGTATCATAAAAAAACCAACCTGGTTAAAGTTCAATTCAGAGGACAGAATTGAATTAACCAATGTCCCAGTAATGACAACAACAATGACAAAGAATAATAAGGCTTGCATAAGGTTTTACTGTTGTCATGACACTTGAACCCAGATTTGTTACCAATGCTAGGATTCACGCAGCAGGCAGCCAGCAGAGAGGGTCCCTCATCAGAGCTGGATAAATAATCCTTGTTGACATTGATTGCATTGATGAGTCCTTCCACAGTGCTCCGCATCATTTACTCAGGAGTCTGAAATTTGACCATAAACACCATGACCCATTAGCAGTAATGAGGTTAGAATCCAAGTAGAGGGAATACTCTACCCTGTGAGGCAGTAATGGTACCTAACAAGAGTTAATTAGCTCCAGGTTGAGAGCTAACCCTGAATACGAGAGGATTTTTAATAATAAAGTCCATGTCATTTTGCTCTGTTATTTGAGGGACCTCTAGACCACAATTTAAACTTGGGCTGTGAAAGAAGATTACTCCTGTTGTCTTTAGAGCAATTATTATAAAGATGGGTCTCTTGCAGATTGCCACCTGTCATGCTCACATCTCCAAGGGAAAGCCACCATGCCAAAGACTATGGGTTCAGGAATGGGATTTACTGGGGAAAATGGAGACTTGCACAACTAGGGTTAGCAAGCGGTGAGGAGGCCCAGGTCTCCTATTATCTCCATGAGTGGTTTGCCAGGGCCAGGCCCCCTGCTGAGAAAACAGCATGGTTTACACAGTTTTACATACCAGTGCAGTGACAACCCATGCCCCTTGTCTCTATACCACTTCCAGAGGCACTTGTGAGAAAGTGGCCTTGTCAGAGAGGTTCAGACTCCCGACTGCTGTGCGGTCTGGGCTTCGATGCCAGCTGTTTACTGGAATTGTCTGGGAAAGCCAGCTTCCCAGCATCTCCTGATCCTGAGGCCCATGAGGGGTTGCAGGCCTCTCAGCTGGGGAGAAAACCGTGCATTCCACGAGAAGCTGAGCTTGGGGGCAGCATCTCCTGCTGGGAGAGGGGAAGGCCCGAGTCGTGGATGAATCATTGTCCAGGCAACTCAGAGTGGGCATCCAAGGTCATTCGTACATGCCTGTGCCTTGCGTCACAACGTGACACAAACATTTTCGAAACTGAAGCAAAATCATGCTAGCCTGAGTCCTTTGCTTTCCTGAGTCTTAGCTTGGCTTTATTAGATAGAACAGTTCTGCTATTGCAGCATAGCAGAAACCGAGGCACACGGGGAGAAGGCCTTGTGATGACAGGTGCAGAGACGGGGGTGAAACAGCTACGCACCTCGGAACAGCAAGGACTGCTGGCCGCCACCAGAACCTGGGGAGAGGCAAGAAAGGATGCTGCCCTGGAGCCATCGGAGAATGCATGGCCTTGCTGACCCCTGGATCCCACACTCATGGGCCTCGGGAACTGTGCGAGATTAAATCTCTGTTGTTTTAAGCAACCATGTTTGTGGTCATTTGTTATGGTAGCCCTAGGAAATTAACCCAAAGTTCATCCCTTGCCCATTTCTTCCTTTTGGCTTAGGAACTGAACATACAGACTTTACTACAAAGCAGTTACAAATTCTTTGGTCCCTGCAACGATTTGGTACCTTCTACACTCGCATCAACTCCAGAGAAAAACGGTGATATGAATCACATGTGTCGCCGAAGCCCCCCTGCTCCACACGGCTGCCTCTCTCCCAGGTGCCAGAGCCTGTGGGTTCCCATCGGGGTTTCAGCTGCAGCACCCAATCCCCACAGTCTGATCTGACCTCCTTCTGCCAAAAACCACCTAACTGCTTCCTGCCCCGTTTCCCAACAGTAAATAGTGATTTGACATATGGATAAATTAACCCCATTAAACTTTTTCACTAGGTAGTGTTCAGTAAAATGAGTGATGAGTGGAGTGATGAAAATTCCAAACACACAGGTGAATTTTTTCCATCCGGGAAAGCCTCTGTGCTCCCTACTTTTTCATCTTGTGCTCCTTTTTGTGCTTGATTTGCTGTCAGATATGGAGCTAGGTTGCATGTGACATACTTGCACTCCTTTTATCAAGCTCTGAACAGCCTTTTATCAAGCTTTGACCCTGACCTGCATCTTTGGATCCTCATCTTTTATCTCATCACTACATTTTTATATGTCATTGTTGCAGACCATTTTCAATCCTTTATAAAAGATGTTTTGTATAAATACATTAGTAATAAATGTATGCCTTGCCACTTGCTCCCTAAGAGTTGTTTTTGGTGTGAGTGGATCTCAAAAATGGAGCCATAATCTCAAGTTCTTGGTTATTTTCTATTAAATATGCTGTGCCATGAAAATTTGATATCAGTCAGGTGATGGAATTCTTCCTCCTATTTATAGTGCCAAAATGGTATGCTGAACTTGGAGCTCAAAAAATCCCATTTTCAGTCTTGACCCTGCATTCTGTAACTTTCCCAAAATTTTCCTTTTTCCCCACTATTTCTCCATACTAGGATGGGGGGGGGGGGGGGGTTGTAATAAAAATAAATGCAAAAGGCACATTCTACCAGAAATCACCAAAGATTCTGTTATACTCTTGGCAACCCTTTACTATGAGGGGAAAAGCTTTATTTTTTAAGAAGGAAAGGAAATGCCATATCAAAATGATTTAATTGATTAAATACCAAGATAAAGTGACCTTTCAATCTCATGAGCAAATCAACTGGTAGCCACTCCTTTAAACATCTTTTATGAGACCTTTAAATATTTCTTAAACTAAAATCTACTAAGGTTTCTAAAACAGATTGCTTGACCTTGAGTCCAAATCAACAAAAAAGTCTCCCAAGAGTACCCCCAAGCCTTCTGCGGTAAGGGCCTGGCAGCTGAATGTGGGCACGACACGGGAAGTACAGTGTGTACTGCCGACATGCCCCAAGGAACGTCTGCAGCCTCAGAGAACAAAGCAGGTACCTGTCTGTGCTTCCTGTGGTCTCGAGGAACTGGAAAATGTGCCAGGCCACACCGTGGTTCAACTGAAGCAAATCATTAGCAAAAAGTGCCATTGGTACGAGCAGGTGGCACTCTTCTCACACCAACACATTGTCCTGAAAACAAAACTAAAAGGCCAGAGCGTATGCAACATGCCTTTCTCATAAGCAAAGAAATCTTGCATCTGGCAGTTGGTTCAAGTCTCCTGCTTCAAAGCAGAAGACTAATTTGTCACATATATATGAACGAGCAAATGAGCAAAAAACCAAATAAATGTGTGCAACGCTTGTCAGTGTTTCAGCACCACTAGAGGACACAACTGGGAACCTCAATGTAAACCCCAGTTCTTCTGCTTCTGTGAAAATGCTTCTGGGCTGCTCTTACTTCAGCATGAATCAGCCTCCAGCTGATCCGCTGTAGAATCAGAATCTTTACATTTATTATCAAATTAGACACTCGATTCCTTTGAGATGCATCTCTCTGGAGACTATAATGACTGTTTTTTCCTCTCAGTTATGTGCCACCTTTGATTCTGATAGCCATTGGATACAACAGATCTTTTCTCACTTTTTCAAAAAATCATTAAAGTGTCTGAATATCTAAAGAATAACTGTGGGATGAACTGTTCTAAATAAATCACTTACATCCCTGATATGCTATGGGACTTGGCACATACAAAGGTCTGTACATGTATCAGAAATAGCCTCACTGCTTTAGTATAAGCTGGGTGGGGTGGGGGGTAAACCAGAAGCCCACTCCCCCCATTACATTCCTTACACACACACACCACCAACCCCCTCCACACACACAATCTTTCCCTCCACATAACTTCCCAGCTAGACTCAGAAAGGTCTCTGCAAAATATAAGATAAAAATAACTACCCCAGGGCAGTGCAATGGTGGCTCAGTGGCAGAGTTCTCGCCTGCCATGCCTGAGACCCAGGTTTGATTCCCAGTGCCTGCCCATGCAAAAAATAAAATAGCTACTCCAAATAGGACTTAATTAGAAAGTTGAATAAATATCTAGTTCTTTCAGTCACCTTGAAAGAAATTTAAAATATTGGGTTTTTTTAATGCTATAGACTTATATTTTGTGAGCATGTTGAGTATCTAGTATATGCCAGGCACAGCCCTTGATTTCAAATATATTATCATTAATGCAATTTTCCTTAAGAAGGAACCAGCTAATTTCTTTATCATGAATTGCATTACCAGTTAGGCGAATGTCTCCACAATATGAATGATCTGGAAGATACAGCAATTACAATTCTCACGAGCAGCTTATATTGCTTTCCCCAGATATGGCAAATCCAGCAATTTCCTTAGGTCGCTGACTTCGTAGATGGTGAAAAATGCTATCATTATGCTGAGACAGAAGCTGAAAAAAATTAAATGAGAAGTAGAAAAATTATAAACATGTGAGATGAGATGTGTCCAGCCCTCCTCTAGTTGGCGGAAGGCACTGGAACATAGCAGATCTGTCCTCTCTTCCAAGGCCATCCACATGGTTCATTTTACCAAGTTGCATCTAAATACACATTACAAGCCAACCTAGATCTTTTTTCTTTCACTATCCTGCATTTTCTTCCTTAGAATAATTTCTGGACTCAACTCTTGCTTTTGCCACTTGGTGGCTTTAGGACAGTTGATAGGTTACTTAACTTCTTGGCGCCTCGCCCTGAGAGTTGCTCTGGGAATGAAATGAGGGCGCATCAGTGTAAAATTCTGGGCACTTCTAATTATTAGTGTTATATCACTTTCCACTCCTGGCCTTTCTTCCAGAGTAAGATTATCTGGACCATTATATCAACACCCCACCATCAATGTAAAAACGTGTGAAACACTAGCTTTTCATCTCCCTGCCTGTTGGTAAATGGATATCCTACGCACATACAGAATGCACAAATGTGGAAATGTTCGCTTTTCATAACAATTGTACCCCCATCAAGGGAGTCACATAACAGACAACATGTTTTAAAGTAAAGAATGATTTTCCACAGAGTATTAATTTACCAAATTTCCACAAGCCGAGTTCCCAGAGCAGCTAAGAACATCTGAGACCCTGCAGGCTTCGTGTTTCCCCTCACAAGATCCTAACTGTGTTCATATAAATGCCCCCAGTGTGCAGCCTCCTCCTGTAGAATCAAAGTGGATTGAAGAACGACACACACTTAAGTCATCACTCTGAGTCTAGAACGTCACACTGGGAGACTCCAGGAAAGGTCTGGTTTGGATTGAGTAGATGTAATATTACGATCTAAACTTTTAATTTTGGAATTACAAGAGTATCAATTGGGAAACTCCTTTTTCAAAAAGAAAAAAAATAATCCTCCCATAACATTTACGTCTTCCTAAAATGATGTCATCTTCAACACATACACACGCCTACACACACCACACACGCACACTCCACTCTTTTTATACCAAGTATTTTCTCTGTGAAAAACTCTTTAATTTTGTTTTCCTTCTTTATTTGTAACCATTTTAGGACATTAAAATGAGGCGTTTTAACACCGCCACCTTGTGGCAATGAGCCATTTCAGACTCATTCACCCAACAGCACTTCTCTTCCTTCTCTTCAACCCCCTGTTCTCACTCTTGTTTTGTGAGCTGTTTTTTAGTTGTATTCATTAGTCATTTCTTGGCATTAATATTACCAAAGAAGATAAGGATTTCATCAAAACAAAATAGGTCATTAAAATTTAACAGAAAAAGCATTAATGTGAATCAAACCGTAGAACCTGTAAGAACCTGTCAACTTTTCTCTTGAGAAGAAAAAAAAAACATAGCTAAAAATCAACCGGGGGGGGTTGCTAAGAAGAAACTAGAGAGAAAGGTAGGAATTCCAAAGTAGGCTTTAAAGGAAAAGCTAACCTGATTTAAAGGGTTTTTTTTTGCTGGGCTTTTCCCCTTCTACCCTCCACGTTTTCTGCCTTGTTACCAGCCTGAGAACAGGCAGCTCAGAACCGCAAGCAAATGCTTCCCAGTCACAAACAATGGGACATTAAAATCATTGATATGCTTCTCACAGCAGCAGAAACCACAGCCAGACGCTAAAGGAACTGGTTGTTTATGAAGAAATAATCAAATATTCCTTCCTTCCTTCCTCTTTGTTTCTGCTGCCTCTCAGACAGCCAGTAGCATCTCTCTCCCAAGGGGACAGAGTACTACTGGGAAAAGATGATAATAGCAGGATTTTTCCCCCCTAAACCACTTCAGCTCCAGGGACTGTCACGAGGAACCTGTGCCTAGTAACATGTCTGACCAGTTAGTTACTCATCAAAACAGGTAAGGTACCTACCTGCTTGTAGATTCGATTTTTAAATCCATTGAAAACTGCATCTAGCCTTTGAAAGTCCTTCTCTCTTTCAACTTTTAAATGGGCCATGATGTGGATTTACATGGTGAAAAATGAGAGAGAAGGAGTGGAGAGACTTGAACATGATAGCCAGAGAAAATCCACTCACAGGGCCAAGAGCCCTGAAGCTGCTGAAGGACCTGCCCAGAAGAGAGGGGCCCAAAGGACAGGTGAGCTCCTGATTTAAAGGTCAAGCTCAACCTTTAGTTGCACGTGCACACACCCATGTGCACACACACACCTACACGTACAAGCAAGCCATCCAGCCCATTGACATAGGCATGGGATTTTAAACCCACATCCTTGAATTAACCTTCCATGGAACAAAGGTTTGTTCCTCTGGGGTCAGACCTGGGACCAGGTCCCAGAGGTGGGGTGCGTGGTTGGAAACCCAAACATGGAGTTCTGAAGCTCTATGGAATGTGAAATTGAGAGAAAACAACCTTTATTTATCTGCTACTTTGATCAGGAACAATAGATTTTCCCTGGCAGATGACAGCTGAGGGTGGAAGAACAGCGGTAGGAGTCTTGTACCTGACTGTGAGGACAGCAGGACAGAAAGGAAGCACGGACTGGACCACAGAAGTCACCAAAACCGAATGTCGTATCCCATGAATGTAGGGCCCTGGAAGCCTGCCAAAGTCAGACATGCCTTGTAACTGACCTTTCCAGGTCCGATTGGTTCCCAACCAGACTGCAAAGACTGTGACTGAGGACTGAATTCCTGTTCCTTCCTGGTGACCCTGCATTACTTTCCAGTAAGTTCTCCCATGATACAATTGTTCCTTTATCTACACAGGAAGGGAATTTGGGATTCCTTCTGGAAACCAGAGTACCGTGGGTGCCAGGCTCACACTCCTGGCTTCTGGCTCAGAGTCTGAGCACACAGGGGCGTGGAAGGAAGCCCAGTCTTACCGGCCATGATGCAACAGCCTGTCTCACCACCAGGCTAGGTGGAGGTTTTAACTCTCTAAGCCCCAGTCATCTTTTGGATGCCACTAGGCAGAAATCACCCAAGTTATCAATGGTTTTAAACAGGGGCTAACAAACTGCAGCCCACAGGACAAATTAGGCTGTCCACCACCGTGCTGGCTTGAAAGGATATATGAACCCTAGAAAAGCCAGGTTTTAATAAAATCCCATTTCATAAAGATAGAATAATCCCTGTTCAATACTGTATGTTTGAAACTGTAATCAGATTATCTCCCTGGAGATGTAATTTAATCAAGAGTGGTCGTTAAATTGGATTAGGTGATGATGTGTCTCCACCCATTTGGGTGGGTCTTGATTAGTTTCTGAAGTCCTATAAAAGAGGAAACATTTTGGAGAATGAAGGAGATTCGAGAGAGCAGAGCAGAATGACATAGCCATGAGAAGCAGAGTCCACGAGCCAGTGACCTTTGGAGATGAAGAAGGAAAATGCCTCCCAGGGAGCTTCATGAAACAGGAAGCCAGGAGAGAAGGCTCGCAGACGACGCTGTATTCACCATGTGCCTTTCCAGATGAGAGAGGAGCCCTGACTGTGTTCGCCATGTGTCTTCTCACTTGAGAGAGCAACCCTGAACTTCATTGGCCTTCTTGAACCAAGGTACATTTCCCTGGATGCCTTTGATTGGACATTTCTATAGACTTGTTAATTGGGACATTTTCCCAGTCTTAGAACTGTAAACTAGCAACTCATTAAATTCCCCTTTTGAAAAGTCATTCCGTTTCTGGTATATTGCATTCTGGCAGCTAGCAACCTAGAACAACCATTTTTATAAATAAAACTTTATTGGCACACAGCCACGCTCATTCATTTAAGTGTTTGTCTGTGGATCCTTTTATACAACAATGTCAGAGTTGAGTGCTTAGGACCGTCTGGCCTGAAAAGCCTTACGTTTTTACCGTCTGGCCCTTTACAGAAAGTTTGTCCACCCCTGGTATAAAAGAGGGATCATCAAAGGAAGGCCATGTGGTCCACTAGAAGGACCTTGAAAAGGAGAATCCAAGGTCGTGGGTTCTAGTCCCGGCTATGTCAGAAACCATCTCAGCCCCAAGTTCTGAGTGCCCTTGAAGGTCTCGTCTAGCTCCAAACGATTCAGAAATTCTGTGATTTAAGCGTTTGATATTGTATAGCATTTCAGATGCCGATCTGTTTCAGATGCCGATTTTACTACTCAGTATTTTCCATTTTCAAAAAAAAATGTCATTTTTATATTTGTAATCCAAAGAACATAATATTTAAAATAAATGAAATTGGAACTCATATCTTCTGCTTATGAAAATACATACACACATACAGAAGCATGCACAGATGCATGCACACACTCACGCACACACACCAGAGCAAGCCATCCGGCCCACTGGCATCAGCACAGGGTTTCACACTCAAACTTCTTGCACTGACCTTCTCATGGGAAGATGTTTGTCTTCTAGGGCCCCACCACTTGCTCAGAGAAAGCTGCTTCTGTCTGGGGCCTCGCCATCTGTAAAGCTGTGATAAAAACATTACTCTTCAGTTACCAGCTAAGACACAGCTGTAGAATTATGGAGAAGAGTTTTTTATAAAACTAAGCAATTGTCTGCACCTGTCTCTGGACAGAATAAAGGAGAATGCTTAATTCACAAAACTTTCTCATGCTTTACATTTATATATAATATAGTTCATGCTTTCCTACTTATTTGTATTCTATACCATCTTTATTTAGTGTCAACTTTATGAGACTTCCAAATAGTTCCCAAACATCTCTCAAGCAAAGAAAAATTTAACCTAAGTGAAGTTGATTTTAAATTAGGGCTTCTGTCTTAGTCTGGTTTCCCCCAAAGAGCAGAGCCTGAGATAAGATAGTTTATTTGGGGAAGTGATTCCAAAGACTAGGAGCGGAAGACTAGGAGGGTTGGCACGGAAAGGGGGAAGCCAATCCAAGGGTCCTTTACTGGGCTCAGCACGGTTAAGGAAATTGAGGCTCCACCCCCGTGGGGGCCTCTGAATTGCCTTGTGGAATGGGCCCGCAGTGTGTCTTCCTGAGCCATGCAGGAAGGAAGTACTTATCCACCAACTCCTGTCATTGCCCCAGCGGATTTGAGCTCACTCCCACTTCCACTTTGTGCCTGCAGCAGCACGACCGGCCTGGCCTCTGCAAGGTCAACCGCAGCAGCAAGGAAGCCTCGGTTCGGAGAACGAGAACCTATGGCGCAGCTGAGACAAGCACCTGGCAGGTACTGACAGCACGAAGTTGCCACAGTAATGGCTGGAGTCAAAGGGGAGACTAAGGGGATGTGAGGAAGGGCCAAAGAAGTGTCCCATTACAGCGTGCAAGGCTTAAATTTTAGTACTGCACCCTCCCAATACCCAACCAATAATGTTCACTAAAACATTATTTTAGTTTTAGTTTAGTGTTTTATTTTAGTTTATTGTTTAGTGACTAAAACATTATTTTTCATCCAATATCAAGTGAGTGCTTGCCAGATGGCATGCACCTGGCATAGAGAGATGAAGAGAATTCTATTATTTTAAAGGAGGATACAGCCCTGTAAATATACCATTATTTTCAAGAAAGACAAAGCCCTGTAAATATAGCATTTTAATGCATTAAGAGCGACACCATCAGTCAAAATGTGGATATACACAAATTCTCTTATCTCCATTGGATGGGTGGTGATGATAGTGGTCAACAAAAGAGAAGTCTTTTGAAAGAGGGAGATGCCTGAGAGGTGTTTCAAAGGATGAATAGGAGTTTTCCAGGGTGTAAAGCAGGAAGAAAGAGTGACTCTGCCTGTGCAGAGTCATGGAAAGTTGGAGAAATCAGAATGTGCGATTATAAGGACCTTAGAATGATTGAAGTAGAGATCCATGTGAGGAAATGGACAGCTGTGAGGTTTTAAGAGGTACGTAGGGTCCCAACCATGAAAATTCTGAATAGCATCCTAACCACCGCAGGGTCCATCCTATTGACAACAGGAAAACATAGAAAGATCATAAAGAAGGCGGGAAGGGATTCAATTTGTTCTGAAGGAAGATAACTCTGATAACATGATGGAAAGGAGTTTATATCATGTGAAAGGAATTTCAGAGGCAAAATAATTTTGAGTAATTTGATGATCCTAAGATCTAAAAAATTCAGCTGTGTCAAACATCTCAATTCATAGAACATACAATAAACTGTTTTTCAAAATGTACAGATCATTAAGGCTAAATTTAACACAATGCCAAATAAAAACTCTAACAAGCCTTCATCAAAGCACAGACTTCTGGGACGCTGTGTGTCTTTTATTTGTTAGTTAGTATACGTAAGTACTTTACATTGCAGACCTAGAAATCATTTAAACCAGTGGTCACTTCTGTAGCTCTTTACTTCTGCAAAGAGATTATAGTGAGACTAATGCTGGGCCCAGTCCAGAAACGTAAGTGTTTCTCACCAGTGTGGAGAGAAAATTAGCAATTTGGGTGTCCTGTTGAGTCAATGAGCAATGAGCACCCAACAAACCAAGTTAATTTTTCCATGTAAGTTCGGCAAAACCAAGTCCTTCTAAAGCTCCTTGTATGAATTTTTGTGTCAAAAGCAAGAAGCAAAGGTTTATCAAGAGAGGAAGATGAAAGTGAAGATATGAAATTATGGCACAAGAGAGAGAAGACACAGAGCCAAAAGAGAAACTTAAAGGACCAAAGGGCTCGCTGTGCCTCAGTTCCCACATCTCCTAGAAAAGGCAAGTGCCTCCATTTCTCCCTTTACCAGACTGGCCACAATAATTGATGCTGATGTTGAGTGGCTGGAAAAATGCCCATTCCCGAAGAGGCAATCTGTGGACCATCAGGCTATGTTCAAGCCCCTCCCTGCCTCTAGCCCAGACCTTCTTCTATTTTGGTGCCAGGGATCCCTTTTGGAAGTCTGGTGAGACTTTTCTGACTAATGTATTTATATGCATAAAATAGCATTATATTGAAACACGATTACCAAAATATTATAAAACAAATTTTGTGGTATACTAATATATGCTTCTTTACTGAAACATCAAATATAAGAATCTAATGACAAATCCAAAATTAGCATAATGTTGATGTAGTGATGTGAAATATCTGCATTATCTCTGATGTGATATGAAAATGTCAGTGGTTACCACTGGTGACAAAGTCACATGTGCTGTCAATACTCTTGTGGTTTGTGACCTACTAATAATTGATGCATATGCTAATTTCAGCTAGAGGTTGGTGCAACTAACGATGTAATTCACAATTCCCAGGTGAGACCTGTTAGCCAAACTTCTGACAGTGCTTCCCTCCATGTTTCATTTATTTCCTGGGAAATGCAATTCCAATTTCAAAGAACTCCTCAATCCCCATTTGATAGAAGTTGTACTTTTCTAATCATTTGATTAAAAACATGCATAATAACTAAAAGCTATCATGAATTTAGAGGCATTTAGAAATATTTGAATTTCATGAATTATACTATCTGCAAATATTAGACTTACGGCAATATCCATTTATCCTTATGAGCAAGATCTTTTATTTATGCAGTCCACAGACAATGCCCTAAGCATATAAGAATTTGGAAATCTGGATTTATACCATAAATGAAGTCTGTTTTGAAAAGAAGTATAATATAAAGTCTAAGCCATGAATTTTGGTGTCTCTGTGGGGCCTTTGGCAAATTACTTAACTCAGTTTTGTCATATGTAAAATGGGTATTAAAATTATATTGACTTCATAAAATGACTTGAAATCTAAAATGAGTTGTAAACATGTTTCCCAAAATTTGGGTTATGACTTCCGGAGAAGATGGCGGCTTAGTAAGACGCGCGGGTCTTAGTTCCACCTCCAGAAAAGCAACTAAAGAAACAGAAACAATACAAAACAGCTCCCGGAGTCACGACAGAGACCAAAAAAGACAGCGTACCCCATTCTGGAACGGCTGAACGGGTAGGGAGAATCCACTGCTGTGAGATACCCGAGGGGTGCACGTTTTCCCGGCTGGGGTGGCTGGCGTCTGGGGTCCCCTCCACGCACGTGGCTCCCCGGTCTGACTGGGAACATTGGATAGCGGGGCCCTCCCGTCACGCTTGGCGTCTGGGGCCAGCTGGGCAATTAGGACCGGCACTCCCCCAAGCCACGGCCAGCGACCCCCGCTTCCACGCGCGGTTTCCCGGGCCGACTGCCCCACAGACAGACGAGCGCCACGAGCGCCACCTACTGGGCAGGAAAAGAAAAACAGAGCCCAGAGATTCCACAGAAAAACCTTTCAACCAGCTGGGTCCCACACCCAGGGAGATCTGATCAAATGCCCAGACACCAGCAGAAAATAATGGATGACGCTCGGAAAATTGAAGATATGGCCCAATCGAAGGAACAAACCAATAGTTCAAATGAGATACAGGAGCTGAGACAACTAATGCTGAATATACGAACAGAAATGGAAAACCTCTTCAAAAACCAAATCAATAAATTGAGGGAGGACATGAAGAAGATATGGGCTGAACAAAAAGAAGAAATAGAAAATCTGAAAAAACAAATCACAGAACTTGTGGGAGTGAAGGACAAAGAAGAAAAAATGGAAAAAACAATGGATACCTACAATGGTAGATCTAAAGAGACAGAAGCTACAATTAGTGAACTGGAGGATGGAACAACTGAATTCCAAAAAGAAAAAGAAACTATAGGGAAAAGAATGGAAAAACTTGAGCAGGGAATCAGGGAACTGAATGACAATATGAAGCGCACAAATATACGTGTTGTGGGTGTCCCAGAAGGAGAAGAGAAGGGAAAAGGAGGAGAAAAACTAATGGAAGAAATTATCACTGAAAATTTCCCAACTCTTATGAAAGACCTAAATATACAGATCCAAGAAGTGCAGCGCACCCCAAAGAGAATAGACCCAAATAGGCGTTCTCCAAGACATTTACTAGTTAGAATGTCAGAGGTCAAAGAGAAAGAGAGGATCTTGAAAGCAGCAAGAGAAAAACAATCCGTCACATACAAGGGAAACCCAATAAGACTATGTGTAGATTTCTCAGCAGAAACCATGGAAGCTAGAAGACAGTGGGATGATATATTTAAATCACTAAAAGAGAAAAACTGCCAACCAAGACTCCTATATCCAGCAAAATTGTCCTTCAAAAATGAAGGAGAAATTAAAACATTTATAGACAAAAAGTCACTGAGAGAATTTGTGACCAAGAGACCAGCTCTGCAAGAAATACTAAAGGGAGCACTAGAGTCAGATACGAAAAGACAGAAGAGAGAGGTATGGAGTAAAGTGTAGAAAGAAGGAAAATCAGATATGATATATATAATACAAAAGCCAAAATGGTAGAGGAAAATATTATCCAAACAGTAATAACACTAAAAGTTAATGGACTGAATTTCCCAATCAAAAGACATAGAATGGCAGAATGGATTACGACCCAGCAATACCACTGCTAGGTATCTACTCAAAGGACTTAAGGGCAAAGACACAGACGGACATTTGCACACCAGTGTTTATAGCAGCATTATCTACAACTTCAAAGAGATGGAAACAGCCAAAATGCCCATCAACAGACGAGTGGCTAAACTGTGGCGTATACCTACGATGGAATATTATGCAGCTTTAAGACAGACTAAACTTATGAAGCATGTAATAACATAGATGGACCTAGAGAACATTATGCTGAGTGAGTCTAGCCAAAAACTAAAGGACAAATACTGTATGGTCCCACTGATGTGAACCGACATTCGAGAATCAGCTTGGACTATATCATTGGTAACAGAGACCAGCAGGAGTTAGAAACAGGGTAAGATAATGGGTAATTGGAGCTGAAGGGGTACAGACTGTGCAACAGGACTAGATACAAAAACTCAAAAATGGACAGCACAATAATACCTAAGTGTAATGTAACTAGGTTGGAACACTGAATGAAGCTGCACCTGAAATATGGTTTTTTGTTTGTTTGTTTGTGTGTTTGTATCTTTTGTTTTTGTTTTTTTCTTTTTCCTTTTTATATATATATATATTATTAGTATTATTATTTTAATTCTCTTCTCTATATTAACATTCTATATCTTTTTCTGCTGTTTTGCTAGTTCTTTTCCTAAATCGATGCAAATGTACTAAGAAATGATGATCATACATCTATGTGATGATACTAAGAATTACTGAGTGCATGTGTAGAATGGAATGATTTCTAAATGTTGTGTTAATTTCTTTTCTTTTTTTTTGATTAATAAAAAAATTTAAAAAAAAAAATTGGGGTTATGAACCATTTAGTAGGACATAAAATCAATATTGCATGTCTCAACCAGCACTTTTTTTAATAAAAGAGAATAAAATGGAAAATAGCAAAGTGCATCCCACATAGTAAGTATAAGCGTTATGTGACATTTTTATTCAAATATTTTATGTATATGTATAACTTAGTCCTACTTTGCAACCCAAATTTTTTTTGTGACTACAAGTCATAAAAAAATGTTTTAAACTAAGATAAAAGTGTGTAACAGAAGACATAGCACTTATGAAGCTATTGTTAGTGACCAACGTAAATTATTGGTGCTCCAAAATCAAGAGTTATAGATTGGGGATCATTCCTCTAAAGAGGCTACTTAGTGACCTGGCTTCCTAGGAATGTAATGTGTAGGACCAGCATCAAATCCTCCAGAGGGAACCAGACCAAACCCTACCATAGAGAGAGGAGGCAATAAAAAGAAGACTCTAGAAAAATAGGATAGCTTAATTTAGCTGACCTCGAGATGGTCTGAACACCATCTTTGTTGATTATTGACCATGTGAGCTTATTGAGTTATTTATCTTCTCTGGGCCTCAGTTTCCTAAAATTGAGGCTAGTAATAGTGTGTTCTCATAGTAAATACTCAGTGAAAAAAAAATATCAACTGTAGTTGAAGTGGTTGCTGCCGTCATTATCGCTGTGCCAAGAGGAGACAAATTTACAAAGAAAACTTCTACTTCTGCCCTTAGTTTCAAGTGATTTTTATCTTTTATTGTTATTTCTACAGCAAAGCAAATGATTTTTTATCAAATGAGAGGCCGTGGGCAATTTTAAGTCTTTAGGGAATCTTTTATATATTTCCACCTATACTCTTCTTTTCTCTAAGATCTAGTTATTTTTCTAGGGCTACCTTTTTTCTCTGTTTTGGCTGGCCGGAACAGGGTGCGTATGTGTATAACATACTAACAAAAGGCTGAAATTTCATCAGGAGATCCAAAGACCTCAGGCCCAGCTTTCTGGAGGTGCTATTTCTCACTTCCACATGGAAAATGCTGTATGGAATTGATCTGATCCACATAAAGGGCAGATGAGCTTTTTTGATATTCACAGACATATTGGCCCCTGGATTGAATTTAGTATTTAATACACCAGACCTCAATCCCCTGACATTGCCTGGTAACCGCCTGGCTGGAAATAGACTTTCTGGATGGCCGCTGAGTTTCTAAATTGTATTACCCTTTTGTCAAGTCACACAGCAGGTAAATAGTGGAATAATTTAGAACCTCGAGATCAGGGCAAAGCATGCACTCCAGAGAGGCATTAGCCTCTCGCAGCTGCATTTTCTTCTGTGCCTTCCCTTGCTCGGAAAGTGTCTTTTAAAGTTGTGAGGAATTCATTATCCTTGGACTCACTCGTGGCCCTGTCCTGCAGGCCCCACCAGTCAAAAGGTCTGGAACGCCAGCTACACCGACATCCTCACCAAATCTCGAAATCCAGGGTCTTCTCCTCCAGAGACAAACATTTTCTGATCCAGGGTGAATAGATTGCGTAGGGGGCTGGGCTGAATCTCATGAGAATGAACAAGAGCAGCGAAAGCGGGGCCAAAGGCAATGGAACAAAGCATAGATGTTTGTCCACCTTTGTAACTTGAAGGTTTTCTAAAACGAAAGTTGAAAAGACTAGTACAACACACATTTGCATACCCACTACCAATGAATAATAAATAACAGTGCCTTCTTCAATAACTGGTCCTGTTTTGGCACATTTACTTTATCTATCCACTTATCCATGTTTGTGTGTGTGTGTGTGTGTACGCATGCCAAACCATTCATTTCAAAGTCAGTTGCAGA
The DNA here is from genome assembly GCF_023851605.1 of Tamandua tetradactyla. NCBI lineage: Eukaryota > Metazoa > Chordata > Mammalia > Pilosa > Myrmecophagidae > Tamandua > Tamandua tetradactyla. The sequence continues at coordinate 115,327,151 of NC_135335.1, read as the reverse complement.
TATCATGACACTTCACTCCTAAATATTTTTGCAAGTGTCTTCTCAGAATAAGGATGCTCTGCTACCTAACCTTAATACCATTGTCACAATTAAGAAAATTAAAAATATTTCCGATATTAGTCCACATCCCAATTTCCTTCAATATCCTATGAATGTTTTTCTTTGAACCAACCCAATCAAGACTATTGCTATCTCTTTAAACCCTTTTAACATACAGCAGTACTTACAATGATGTTGATTTTTACAAGCATCCAGGCCAGTTCTCTCATGTCCTACATGGGACACTGGTGAGTCCTTTTTAACTTTTCTTTTTTTTTTTTGTATAACATAACATATATACAAAGCAAAGAAAGAAAAAAAAGCAATAATTTTCAAAACACTCTTCAACAAGTAGTTACAGAAAAGATCCCAGAGTTTGTCATGGGCTACTGTACCATCATCTCAGATTTTTCCTTCCAGCTGCTCCAGAATATAGGAGGCTAGAAGGAATAAATGCTTTTTTTATCATCACAATTGACTTTTTTTGCATTTGAAAAATGGCAAATATACAGAAAAGTGTTACATTTCAAAGCACAGCACCACAATTAGTTGTAGAACAAATTTTAGAGCTTGACATATGTTACAATTCCACAATTTTAGGTTTTTACTTCTAGCTGCTCTAAGACACTGGAGACTAAAAGAGATGTCAATTTGATGCTACAGCGCTCATATTCATTTGTTAAACCAGAGCTTCTCTGTATAACTCCACCATCAGCACTGGTGGTTTTCTGCTGGAAGGGCAGGAGAAGGGGAAGGTCCACAGCACAGTATATTAGGGAGAAGGAATTTAACTTCCCATCTCACTCAGAGTGGAAGACAAAGTGTACTCTTCCCTGCACAGGCTGTTTTCACCTCTCCACACCCTCCTCACTTCTCTGCCCTCCTAACATCCATTCCAGCCACATTGGCCTCCTGGCTGCTGCCGCACATGCTAAGCGCTTGCCCAGCTTGAGGTCTTGACCCTGACTCTTCCCTCTGGGGAAGGCATTTCTCCCACCGATCAAAGTGCACACCCCTCCCCTCCAGCAGGTCTTTTCTCAGGGACATCTTCCTTGACCACCTTATTTAAAGTCACAAACCACTTTTTCTTTATGGCATGTTTCACCATCTAACTTTCTATATACATTGCTTCCTTTACGTACTGTTTTTCTCACTACCTGAAAATATATGCTTCCTGAGGACAGGGATTTTTGTGGTTTGGTTCCCTCTTTTATCCCCAGCTCCCATACCAGTGCCTAACTCAATTTGATCAACAGACATCCTACTGTGCTGTAGGCATAAGTAAGCCCGTGTTCTAAATCCAGTGGGAAGAGAGGTCTGAACAGGTAAACTGCAAACACACTGATGTTTATGAATGAGAACAGCAGAGTGCGTTGGAAGCATCACTTAGCTGGCACCTAACCAATCTGCAGCTCTCCGCTGCAGCATTACTTCCTCCTGGAAGCCACTCTGACCTGTCTCCTGCCCACGCGAAGAGTGAGGGGCATGCACATGCCAATAATATGGAAGCACATACCTGGAGGCTGTGAGGTGGTAAAGAACCTGGCCCAATTGAGAAATCTAAGAAAAGTGTCCTGTGGCTTGGTATAAAGTCCAAGGGAGGGAGGGGGCCTGAATGAGGAGGACAAAGGAGGATTGGGCCAGCCAAAAGACTCAGGGCCTGTAGGCACTCATTGCAACCCAAATGTTCGGGACTTTATCAGGCTTGGCGTTCCAAGTAGGATCTGAGCTAGTCTTTCATTGGTCTTCAGGTAGCAAGGATGGCTATGTACCTAGGACGGCTTTCCCTGCCTGATCTGGGAAAGAAGCAGGACATCAGATGCTCCCTCAGAGCCTAGCACACAATCTGGCTATTCAACCCCTACAGCCCCAAAACAGTGGTGGGCCCAAAGCCCAGCACTGAGACTGGTGAAGCCCTGCACATGTCTTACTCCTTAGCCCCATTTCCCTCCTCACAATCCCTGCAGCCACCTGCACAGGTCTCTCACTCTTCACCTGAGCCTCAGTGTCTCCCAGTCAGGGTATCTGCTGCACTGTGGACCTCCGTTTCCCTCACAAGACTAGTTCGACATCCTCCAGTCATCCACCCTTCAACGTCTTCTCCTTAAGGCCATCTCACTGATTTTTCTAATAAGCAAACATGGCCAAATCATTCGCTCTGCTCAAGATATTTCACCAGCATCTCTTTCCCACAGGATAGAATGAAAGCACCATAGCTTGGCATGTGCACATGACACTTCTTGATCTGGCAATCTTCTCCCTCACCCCGCTCCCCCCCAACCCCCATCTCCTGCCTTCTCCACCTCAAGCTTGACAGTACTGAGTTAATTTTAGTAGTTTGTAGAATGTCCATGTTTCTGGCACTTTGCACTTGCTTTTCCTGTGGTCCAGAATGCACCTCCATTCCTACCTCATCACCCACACTTCACGGGGTAAACGTCTCTTCCTTCAAGTTTCACCTCCTCTGGGAACTTTTTCTGACTCCTTAAGTCAACTCAGTCCCTCCCTTCTGTTATGCTTACACAAGGTATTTTGTTTACAATACAGATCACTATAGCAATTATCACTTCACCGTCATTTCTTCTCTGTCTCCCAGCTACACTTCAGCATGGTCCTTGAAGTTATGCCATGTGAAGAGGTTTGGTGTCTTCATCTTTGTATCCACAGAGGCTTTGGCAAAATAGTAGGTGTTTATGAATTTCGAAGACTTGTATGGGACAGCTGGGCAGAGCTGTTTGTTGAGGATCTTAAAGATCAGAGTTAGTGACCCTGAAGGTCTCCATCCCATTTTATGGCTCAGGACTGGAGTAAATGTCCACATGGTTTCAGGTTGCTGAAACATTGTGTAAACCCAAGGTCAGGAGACTGTTTGACTGGCGACAAAGAATTCTGCATTCCAGAGCATGCTGACCTCCTGTGCAGTTTGTTTGGTTTGGTTTTCACTAACAAAGAGACTCTCATTTGAGACTCCAAAAGTTAAACCACTTTCTCTGTCCCCATTTGTCTTCCCTATACAATCGTGTGTGTGTGTATGTGTGTGTGTGCACACATGTGCATGAGAGACACAGAGACAGAAACAGACAGAGAAGATGGCAGAGAATCAGAGAAGGAGGGAGAGAGAGAAACCATAGGATTGGCCTGGCTGTTCGGCTTTAAGTAAACATCTCAAAGGACTGTTTATTGCAGCAGGATTAGGCATTAGGTCCACAGGGCCAGCCATGGTGGGCTGCCACCAGCCTTAGCAGACCACCTGCCACCGGAGTATTGGCAAGCATGGACAAAGCCCTTGCCAATTCTCCCCTCCATTTTATTCCATCTTAGGGGACATTTGTCATTCATTTGGGTCCAGACAATTAATGTGCCTAACATCTGGTCACGGCCAGCACTCAATAAATGGCACCATTTCTCTAGGAAGTTTAGGCTTATTGTCTACAGCCTAAGAATCTCTTGCATTGTAAATATGCTTCTACATATCCACATGGCTACACTTTCACTTAATATGATTCCTTATAAATCTCAACCACTATTCTTTCCCATAAGAGATACCATATCCATAATTCTACATAGCAAGGGAATCCAGAAAGGCTCTTGGACGATGAACTACTTATGCTGAGTCTATAGACTAAACTTTTGGGTTGAAGGTGAGTAAGCATTTCTTGGGTCTGGAGGTTCCTTCCCCAGCTATTAGCATTGTTTTAGTTTGTCTGGTTTGAACCAAAGCCAGTTGAATCTCCTCCAAGTTCCAGTTTTGGTCAGATCTCAGGAGACAGTCTGTCTGGTTGCTCATAAAAACAATTATCTGCCTGGATATCTACCCCAACCTGGAGTCATGGCATATCACGGATGCCTTCTGACCCTGCCAAGTGTCTCCAGGATGGAGATGAGGCTAACAGCATTCAGGCTCCTCACCTCCACATCTGAGGTCACTGAAGCCCAAATAAGTAGTCTAAGAAGCCGACAGGAAGGCTGCAGAGCCTGCTTCCCTCTTGCACAATCAGTCTCTCCCACCAGGCATCGATGTCATCTTCATTTAATCCCCTATTCACTCATAGATGTCTCCTCTCATGAACTCAAAGCACTTTTGCCTGTGTACCAATATCTAATGATAGTTAATGGATCTGATCTGATAAATTCACCAGAAAGATGTGAAAGAACTAGGAGAGGGTCTCTGCTTTCAAGAAGAGTGAAAGAAAAAATGTAGCAACATTAAAAACAATAGAGAAATGTGGTTAGTTTATTGCACACACACACAGGGTAGGACCCTTTTGACCAATAGGTTTTTCTGTGAATGGATGAGATCACCTTCAGATTGGCCTTCAGGACCTATCCATTAGGCAGGCAGGGAGAGGTTGGGATTGGTTTTGGTGCCTTGAAAATCTACTTTTAACATATTAAAATATTTTGAGATTCAATAGGAATGACTGCAAATATTTGTCATTTAATTTAATTTAATTCTGTTATTTTTAATTAAGTGAAAATTACCCATCAAGTTTGCCATTTCAAACATATGTTCAGTGGCTCAGTGGCAGAATTCTTACCTGCCATGCTGGAGACCTGGGTTCAATTCCGGGTGCCTGCCCATGCAAAAAAAAAAAAAACATATGCTTAAATATGTCAGAGTATTTATATTGTATTAACATATGCTTCTCTCTCTCTCTTTCTATCTCTCATTCTTCCCCTTTCTCTTTCTTTCTCTTGTTTTTCTTTTCTACCAGGAAGCTCAGAATAAACTTTAATGCTACTCTCTAAATATCAGCATAACATAGGTGCTTGGTAATTTATATTACAAAATTTTGTGTATGATTTATATTTTTAATTATCTTCTTTGCATGTGGTAGAAAAGCAGGTGGGGGTGGTAGAAAGTAGTTGGCACTGGGGAAAAGGAGCGTGAATTTGAACTTGCTCCTTTCTCATTCTGTGGACTTGAAAAAGAATAACAATCCTTATCTCATGGATTTTTATGAGGAAGTGAATTAACGTACATAAAGTTCCTAGCCCCATCATAAACATGCTGTTTGCAGATGCCTGGTATAGTTTTTGAAACTAGACAGGTGTAAATCATCAAAAACCATGATAACTTCACTCTCTGTTTTTTCAAAGTTAAGCATTTATTAATTAACTGCATTATCTTGAAGCACAAAGTCAAAATCTCAGGTCCCATCTGCAGAGCTGCAGTAACGAGACCACCTGCGACGGGCCAAGTTAATCATAGTCAGGTAAGGCTTAGTTCATAATAGTTTTGAGGAGGAGTTGAGATTTTAACAGAGGTTTAAATTGGGAGGGATGTGTTCAGACAGGAAGGAAGAGGGAGGACATTCTGTATGCAAAGCACACAGAGACAACTAAGAAGTGAATGAGATGGAAGGATAAGAAGAAAGCTAGAGAAAAGAGAAAACAAATCCATCAACTCAATTAGAACCGGCTGAAGCCCTCCGGAGAGACAACCTGGTACAGCGAGTTCCTGATCAGTCTCTGAGAGCTGTGTGTGTCTAAGCCAGACATGTAACCTTTCTGAACCTCCATTTCATCATGACAAAGTTGGCAAAATAATTCCTTCTTAGCATCGAAGACTAGAGATGATTTGTGTGAAGTGCATGATAAAATACTCAGTGCGGGGAGAAGCTTAACCAGCCATCACTAGCTATTAGTCATTACCAGCTATTATAATTCTCTAACATTAGTGTGAAGCAGATCCCCTAACCAAACAAAACCATGAACAAAACAAGCAGAATAAGAGTAAATACTGACGAGCTAGAAATCAAGCGACAACAGACAACGATGTGCTTTAAATTACTAATAAAGCAAAAAAGAAAAAATTCTAGGAAGATCAATCAAGAAAAACATAGAAAATACAAATTACCAATAACAGAATGAAAGAGGGACTAGCCCCGTAATTACCAGAGCAATAGTTAAAAGAAAAATAAAGGAAGGTTAGGAAAAGGTGTTATGACAATAAATTCAGCAACTTAGATGTACAAATTTCTGAAAATGCCACTTATCATAGCACAAGAATAAATAGAAAACCTAAATTGTAACTGTATATCAAATTTTGTTTTATTGAAATTTTCTGTATCTAGTTATTAAAGATTTATTTTCAATTACTTTACCACAAAGAAAACTGCAGGCTCAGAAAACTTAACTAATGAATTCCATCAAACATTCAAGGAAGAAATGACACCAGTCTTACACAAACTCAGAAAATCGGATGCCAGTCTAACAGTGATACAAAAATCTGGCATATTTACAAGAAAAATATAGACTAATATATCCTATGAACATAGTTGCAAACATCTTTAAATGTCAGAAATACACAAAAGAGATAGTTCCTCAAGACCTTATCCTTAGGTCTTATCCTAGGATTGCAAAGTTAGCCCAGCCTTTAAAAACAGCTAGATGTAATTTACCAAATTACAGGAAAAAAAAGAAAAATCATATAATCATCTCCATGATGCAGCAAAACTTTTGCCAAAATTCCACATCTATTCATTATAAAAGCTACAGTGAACCAAGAATGGAAAGGAACCTACTAATTCTAATAAAGATTTTTCTTGGAAAAACCTACAGCTAACATCATTCTGGATGTCGAAATATCGAGCACGTTTCTCCTGTGATCTGGAGTAAGGCAAGGATATTTGCTCACACCATTTGGAGTCAATGTTGCCCTAACCAGTACCTACAACAGGCTAAGTCTGAAAATCATTGCACTCACGACAATATAATGCATAGTCCTGTCAGTCTGTCCAACCTCACTGAACGGGGCTGACACTTCTGAAATGAGACAGCAAATGAGGCTGGTGGGGGTGGAGAAGAGCGCCATAATAATAAAAACACATTGTATTTACAAGTCCCTTCACATAAAGGCAACTTCAATGTACACCTAATTGAAATTCTCTTATTGTTAGATTTAAAAAGGGGGAAGTGGCATCTTTTCCTCAGTTGTGCAGACATATAACCCCAAATCAGAGAGACAAGGGACTTTGCTGAAGGTCATGCAATCAGTAGGTAAGGAAGTAGAAACTGAAGCCCAGGTTTTCCTGGTGCCATGTCTAGTGTGCTTCCATGTCCACAGTGTCCCTGCCTGAATTCTAAAAAGTTATTTACATTTAGATTCAGGGGTCAAAACTGCATGGAATGATTGGGGATGGGCCACGGTGGCTCAGCAGGCAGAGTTCTCGCCTGCCGTGCTGAAGACCCGGGTTCGATTCCCAGTGCCTGCCCAGGCAAAAAAAAAAAAGAAAAAACTGCATGGAATGATTGGGAACCTACAATTACATTAGAAAGTAAAAAGGATGTATCACTTCTAGATATATTTTAATAAAGTCCTCAAAGTACATGCTATAGAAATCCAGCAGCGAGAAGTCCACAATTATGCTGTTACTGTGGATGAGGATAATAATCTTGCTTTTCTGGTTATCGTGGGAGTTATATCATGCATCATAAGCTTGTCAGATAAATAAATAGGCCCTGAGCAGAAAAAAGCAAATGCAGGATTATGAGCCACTGCAATAGCCACCAGTATGATTAATAAAGCAATCAGCAAAAATATAATACAATTGTGTTAAAACCACGCCTTCTAAAACACAATGAAATGGACCCAGGTTCGATTCCCAGACCATGAACCCTAAAAAAAAAAAAAAAAAGAATATTTAGAAAAGAAAGGCAAGGAATAAAACACAATGAAATGATCAAAAGAACAGCTTTCCATAATCTCTCTTTCTTTCTCAGACACATGCACACACACAGAGACACACTTACCTTGTTGTTTATAACTCAACTCAACTGAAGGCCCCGTAACTTCAAAACGTAAACTTTTACATCCCTGGGCACCAGGAGCATTTCAGAGTCTTTAAGTCCAGTCCCACAGAGTCCGAGAGAGAGGATCACGTCGGATCTCTAGTCCTTGCTTCAGGAGGAGAAACCAGCAGTCTGTGCTATGTGGCAATGAAGCAGATGATTAAATGGTAGCATGTTGCGCTATGGGATTCAGACAATGTGCCCACGTAGGATGAGGTTTTAGGAGACCTGGATGACACGTTAAGACATCAGACTTCACTTCTGCTCCTTGTGGTCTTCAGTAAGTGCAACCAGTGAGACACGCTCCAGTGCAGAGCTGCCCAGCAGAAGTACACAGGGAAAAAGCTGGGTGACTGTGCCAGTTCCAAAATATTCTGCACCCCAGAAAAGCCATGTTTTAACCCTGATCCAATCTTGTGGAGGTAGCCATTTCTTTCAATTCTGATTCAACAATGTAAACTGGAAACTTTTGATTCGATTATCTCCACAGAGATGTGGTACGCCCAATTGATTAGACGGAGATATGACTCCACCCATTCCAGGTAGGTCTTGATCAGTTTACCAGAATCCTTTAAAAGAGGAAGTGTTTTGGAGAGAGTCAGAACCAACAGAAACCTCAGAGCTGACAGTGAGAAAACCAGAAGAAACTTCAGAGCTGAGCTGAAATAGATGCCGACATTTAGAGAACAGAGACACAGATGACTGGAGATGCTTGGAGCCCAGCAGACATTGCCACAAAATGTTAAGCACACTAGAGCCTGGAGAGAGCCAAGGGAAGCCAAGAGAGGAAAGCCAGCCCTGGAGAAGCAAAGTGAGGAACCCCACAGGAACAGAGGCCGAAGCAATGGAGCCCAGGAGTAAGGGAGCAGCAGATGCAGCCACATGACCACCCAGCAGAGGTATTCCAGACCTATCGACCTTCCTTGAACTAGGGTGTCTTTCCCTGGATGCCTTAGTTGGACATTTTTCTAGGCTTGGAACTGTAAACTTGTAACTTAGTGAATTCCCTTTATAAAAGCCATTCCAGTTCTGGTGTATCGCATCCTGGCAGCTTGGAAACTACGACAGCAACCAAAACCAAAATACGGATGCCCTGATCAAGAAATACCTTATGTACCTGACAGGACAGCTGCTGGTGATAGCTCTGCATGGATAACATAAATACGCTGATTTGGAAAGTGTGGGGTTCTGGGTTTGGAAAGGGGCATCCAGATGGAGCCAAGTGAGGATTTTTCTCTAGCTTCTCCCATGATGACCCACAGTACAACCTTGATAAGGAGCAGAAGAACGGCGCTTAGAAGCTGACTGCGCCAAAACAGACAGGGAAAATCGGTAAAACTACATCATTGGGACCTGTGACATTCCTTGGGAATTTCTCTAAGAAAGTTTCAGTTCCTGCAGGGGCCCTAGTGTGGGATAATTTCAGGGAAGACACATGCCCTTGACAGACTCTGCATTCTGGACTCCGGGGAGCTGGATCAAACGGCTGCACATCAGAAAACAAGGAGGCAAAACCATAAGCCTCGGGGATCATTTGAAGTGGCGGCACCATGTCCTAAAGCCTAAAATGTAAGAATAAATGCATTGAGCGCATGATTGTACCAGACCTTCCCATGTTCTCTAAACAGCTTGACTTAATTAGCCTAAACATGTACATTCTCGCTATAAACATTAATTGACAATAATTCTCTTCTGGGAAGCCGGAAGAGTTTTTTGAGATAATGACATGAATAGTCTAGCTCTCCTAACAAAAACCCAACACATACAAACCCCAACCCAAGAAGTCTGGGCTGCTTAACTTCATGGCATTCAAACTCAGCCCTTAACTATCACCCTAAGCTCATGTCATCAGACATTGAAAAGGGGTAAGATACTTTAGAGACCCTCTGGCCCATCTCCCTAGGTCTTGGGGAGGTTACCCCCGTGGTGGTGATCATAATGATGTTGGCTTCCATCCCTCTGTGTATACTGACTAAATCATTTTAATAGGACAACTCTGTTCACAAAGGTTGCCGCTACCCTCAGTACGTGTGAGTGGCCAATGCCACCCAGTTACGACTGATGGAAAACTAGAAGGAAAATTAAAGTGACATGGCACATGAGATATCTATTACTTTGAAGGCTGCCACCGGGCACTACAACTTGGATGTTCATTTCAACCAAAGACACTTTGGAAACAGGAAGTGTTTTTAATCACACGAAGCTTTTTGTGACAGCCCTCAGAGCAATTCACACATCATAGAGGAGAGTCTTAAAAGTTACCATTTATTCAACTGCATTTTAAACAGAAACCTTAAAAATATTTCACTGACACAGTGATAATGGCCTGAAATTTTGCAATCTCCTGATTACAGGGTGTCCGCGACTTCTCGCTCAGCGTCAAGCCCCCGGCCGGCGGGTGAGACAATGAGGAGAGACAGAGAGACGCAGACAAATCCGCGCTGGTGAGAAACACAGATCCAAGACACGTAGCAGTTGTAAGCACAGACCTTTACTGGAGTTAAGCTTGCATTCTCTGTTACAGGTTCCACGCGGGCCTAAGCACCCCGCGGGGAGACAACCTCTGTGCGGCCGTCAGGTACGGCTCCCTGTGGGTCGTCTCCACCCACTCCGTCCGGGTAACCTCTTATATACTGTGCCCAAACCCAATAGGTTAGTGCCACGTATACAGAGGTGATTGGAAGATAGGGTTGGTGGGCGTGTGCGTCATTTGCAGAAGCAGGATGTGAGCGCCATCTTGGCTCACTCGATGGGCGGGGGGAACTCTAGAGCAGGCTGCAGCGTGTCCACTAGGCCAAACCCGGAAAGCGGCTCTCTACATCTCCCCCTTTTTGTTTTTATAAGAGGCATGGTCCGTAGACCGTATTCTTGTACCCAGTGTCTCTATTGATGATGGTGCTCCCGTGGGCCTGAGTGGCTCACAACATAGTTTGGTGCTTTGGGGAGTCTGGACTAGGCTCGCGTCATCACACGACGGAGCCTCTGGCACCGACCAGAATGCTCACCTCATATAGAGACCGGAGAGTCCGTGAACTGGATACCACGTGACTCCTCCCTGCAGTGCTTCGCCTCGCAACTGGGTCAAGCGGGGATTATGAGAGCGACAGCCAGGGCATAGGAAACGCTGCGGAGGCCTCGGTGCAATGGCTAGAGCCAAGCCCAGTCTGGCCAGGACTGCGGCCGCAGCTCCACCGTCGAGGCGGCTAGGCGCGCAAAATTAACAGCCTCTGGTGCCTAGCTAAACACGGGTAGTGGCCAGGGAGCCTGCAACAAACCTTGCTGACAAGAGCTTTGCCCCAGGTGATTCAGACGGGCTATCTATCGAGGAGGGACGCACACCCACATTTGACTGGGAAGACATAGCTAACATGGTAGAAACACGTAGTTGCTGTTGTGTCTGGAACAAGCGTTCTAACAAACATTTAACAATGAGCAGAGTTACTAAGAGTCCCACTGCTAAAAGAATCCAAGTGGTCAACCTGGGCCAAGAGAACCATGAGGTGACTTGGTCCCACAGTAGCTCGTAGTGGGAAAAGTGGGGTTAAAGTTAGTCTCTCTTCTACTCGGTCGGAGGGTCACTTGCACTGTTGTTGTCATCTTTTCGGTCGTCGCCATCATCAGCAGAGTTGGAGACCGGATCCGGTGGCTCTGGTTGGAGGCTTATCAATTTTCTGGGCAACAGTTCCTTGGCGTCCTCGGGTGACGTCACGGTTCTCACCAGTCTTTCCGGAACCCACACAGGTTGACGTCCTGGTTCCTGGGGAAAAACACAAACAGAGCCTCTGGCCCAGCTGAGCACTGGGTCAGGGCCTTGCCATTGTCCTGACAGGACATCCTTCCAATGGACTAGACCTCTATGTGGAGGACTCGGAGTAGTGTGCTGAAGAGCAGGTGTCATTCCTTGTGAGTTTTCATTTAAAAAATTATATGTAAATAAGGCTACAGACAGTTGAGCCTTCGGGGACAGGCCGTGGCCTATTCCCCCTTTCTGTTTTTTGAGCAAGTCTTTAAGAGACCTGTGTGCTCTTTCAATGATTCCTTGCCCTTGAGGGTTGTAAGGGATACCATGTTTTAATTGCACTTCCATATTTGCACAAAATCTTTGGAAGGCTTTGCTGGTGCAAGCAGGTCCGTTATCTGTTTTTAATATTTTCGGCTTACCCCAAGCTGCCCAAGCGGCAAGGCAGTGTGCAATTACTTGGTGGACTCTTTCTCCTGATTCGGCAGAGGCAAATAAAACTTGAGAACAAGTATCCACTGACACATGCAGGTATTTAACTTTACCATACTCTGAGTGATGGGTGACATCCATTTGCCAAATGTCTCCCGGGATGAGACCTTTAGGGTTAACTCCAACTGAAGGGACTACCCTCTGTTCTGCACAATTATTGCAGGCTCTGACTATATCTCTGGCAGCTGCACGCGGTATGTGAAACCGTCTGGCTAAGGTGCTTGCATTGACATGAAATTTAGTATGAAACTCTTGGGCCTGTTGATACGGTGTCAGCGCAGGGAAGATATGTGGCTGTCGAGTGGCCACATCCACTACGTGATTTCCCTGTGCCATGGGGCCTGGCAGGCCTGTGTGGGCTCTAATGTGAGTTATGTAAAAAGGATTTTGTCTGGCATATATTATTTCCTGAAGTTTGGCAAAGAATGGTCTAACTGAAGAGGAATGCCTTATGATGCCTACCGTTTCTAAAACTGCAACAGAGTTCACAACATAAAGGGAATCGGATACAATATTTAGCGGATTGGTATATTCCTCTAGGACTGTAATAATGACTTGTAATTCTACCCATTGAGGTCTTTGTGGTTGGTAGAGTACTGTTTTGGGAGTACCCCCTTCTGTACAGTATGCTCCTGAACCGGAGCTGGAACCATCTGTGTACACGGTGAGTGCGTTCACTAGTGGCTTAGATGAAGTCACTTTAGGAAAGATCACTGGGTGTCGGGTAACGAATTGTAAGAGGGGATCTTTTGGGTATTGGTTATCAATATTTCCTGAAAAGGTACATCGGAGAATGGCCCACTGATCTATACATCCAGTAAGTATCTCAAGTTGCTGAGAAGAGTAAGGTACTCTGAGGTACTTAGGCTGTTGGCCAAAATGCTGTATGGCCTTTTTAATTGATTCTAAGGCCAGATCTGCAACAGCTGTAGGATAGTGCTCTAGGACCTTTTTTGGGGAAACTCCAGGGTGAACCCAGAGTAATGGTTCTTGCTGCCATAGCACTGCCGTGGGCTGTAACTCTGTCGGCAGCACGCAGGCTTCAAAAGGCTCACTGGGGTTTATTCTTTTCAGAGTAGCGCTGCTGAGCGCCTGCTCCACTCGGGCGGGGGGCACGGCCGTAACTGCCCCTCCCCTGACCAGCCCGCTGGGGGTTCCGGGTCTCGCAAAGGAGGGCCACTGTAATTACTTGATTCGGCCACCAGAGGGAGCCCGTGGTGAGGGTTTTTGGCGAGATCACCAAAACCATTCACCGGAAACTGTTGCATCCCCGCAGCAGGCGCTGGCGGGGCGGAAGGCTGTGTGGGTGAGACAGGGGGCCTCCCCCAATCGATCAGCGGAGGCGCGTCTGCCCCATTGGTCTCATCGCCATCTGACTCTGAGTCAGAGCTGTCTGAACTGGCGTTTGACTCCGGCGGCTTGCCCTTACAGGAGCCGTCCGCAGACGAAGCTGACTGAGTTTCTTGGAGCGCGTGCCGTGCCTGCAGCAGGGCGGAAGACGGACTTAGGCCTGCAGCATTCTCCGCCTCAGGGCAAGCACGGACGGTTTCCCAGATAGGGACCAGGATCGGGTCCATACAAAGGCCCGTCCGGCGCGCCCGTTCTATGTCATTACCAAGTTTTAACCAAGAGGGCAGACTAAGGCTCCCGGAGTGGGCGAACCAAGGTGCAAAAGCAGCAACATCGTCTAAGAACCGCAGGAGGGAACTCTTCCTAACCGAGATACCCCACTGCTTCAAAAGGGTCTTTAAAGGAGCTAACAAAGGTGAACTTCCTGACTGCCCCATGCTTGCAGTCGGCACTGTACTTTAATCAATCGGGGAGCTCTCCCGATTCACTGGGGCTACCTGAACGCCCACAGCCCTTAACTCTCACGTAATAAGAAGTACTCACCTTCTCGCGGTGATCAAGCGCGGGAAGTCCGCTGCGAGCTCAGGATGCGCGTCCTCACCAGCTCGGGGAAAGGCAGCAGAAGGGTTCCCCGTACGGGCCACCACTTGTCCGCGACTTCTCGCTCAGCGTCAAGCCCCCGGCCGGCGGGTGAGACAATGAGGAGAGACAGAGAGACGCAGACAAATCCGCGCTGGTGAGAAACACAGATCCAAGACACGTAGCAGTTGTAAGCACAGACCTTTACTGGAGTTAAGCTTGCATTCTCTGTTACAGGTTCCGCGCGGGACAAGATACCCCGCGGGGGAGCAACCTCTATGCGGCCGTCAGGCACGGCTCCCTGTGGGTCGTCTCCACCCACTCCGTCCGGGTAACCTCTTATATACTGTGCCCAAACCCAATAGGTTAGTGCCACGTATACAGAGGTGATTGGAAGATAGGGTTGGTGGGCGTGTGCGTCATTTGCAGAAGCAGGATGTGAGCGCCATCTTGGCTCACTCGATGGGCGGGGGGAACTCTAGAGCAGGCTGCAGCGTGTCCACTAGGCCAAACCCGGAAAGCGGCTCTCTACAACAGGGTCCTGTTCTCCCACTCATTTGTTTCATTCATTTCCCCTCCTCCTCAATATCCTTGAAAATTCTCTCGTTCTCTAAGCCACACTCTTCATTCTGGTCCCATTTTCCTGGTAAAAGTGTGCAGGATCCATCCTTTCGACAACGCTCACCCCGCTAAACGTCTTAAAGAAATCATTCTGGTCCCTGTCTCTCTGCCACAGATCAGCCAACCCCTCTCTGAGGTGTCGTCATCCTCTGGTTTACTTGAAGAAACTCCTTTCACACCCTCTCTAATACCTACAGCAAACTGATTCCATATTAAAGCCCAAATCCTATCAAATGCAGAAGAAGGGGTGAGCCAGCTAAACATCTTCTGCAGGAGCCAATTTATCAGGAAGGGACACTCAACCAGGGTGGGAATAAGTCTGAAAGAAGCTGTATAAACTGACAAATATCATCCTACGCCTGGCTCCCGCCAAAGCGTAAATTCAAAAATGTCCCTCATGCCACTGACTTCTCTCTGCAGGGTGTTCCAGTGAGTTGAACTGTCATGGTCAGGTTCACGTGTCAACTTGACCAGGTGGTGGTGCCCAGTTGTCTGGTTGGGCAAGCGCTGGTCTGTCTGTTGCGATGAGGACATTTCATAGAATTAAATCATGATCACATCGGCTGCATCCACAGCTGATTTCATTTGTAATCAGCCAAAGGGAGTGTCTTCTGCAATGTCTGATGCTCAATCTAATCACTGGTAGCCTTTAAAGGAGAATTCAGAAGAGACAGGCTCTCTTCCTGCCTCAGCTGGTGAGCTTCTCCTGTGGAGTTTGTCCAGACCCTCCATTGGAATTGTCAGTTTCACAGCCTGCCCTGCAGATTTTGGACTCTACCTTCCCATGGTTATGTGAGACACTTTTATAAATTTTATATTTATGAATATCTCCTGTTGATTTTGTTTCTCTAGAGAACCCTAACTAATACACCCACTCAACTTGAGAATCATAGATTTTGAGATTAGCTGATAGTAAAACCGAGGTCAACACCAAGGAAACAGCAAAATGCAGAAATCTGGTATTATTACTCGTATTATTTACCTGTAACAAGTGATTCATTTTATTATTTCAATTTGAAACACTCCATCATCCTAGATTGGCTGAAAAAAGTTTCTCGTGAGTTCCCTCCTTTTCTTGACAGAGTTGCCCCTGCTCTTGCCATTTCTCTCTCCATTCCAAAGTTCACTTCTCTCTAAGCTGCCGTATATACTTTTGACTTCATCAATCATCCCTCCCCTCATTGCCTCTTCAGTCTTCTGATTGTTTACTAAAACCTTTGCTCAGAGTTTGTGTCTCCATTATCCTAACACGACCCTTTCCTCCTCTCCTCTGGACCCAGAATCAGCATCCTCTGTCCCTTCTGCCCTTCATCTCCAGACTTTCCCCAGACTAGTCTGTGTAAATAACCTATATTTCCCCCCTTCCTCTACATGCTTTAACCAAAGGTGCAAACAGACAGCAGAAATAAGACAACCAGACTGGAGGAAGCTGTGACAAGCTGCAGCCCTGCCCCATACCTGCCGCCCCACTCTAGAGGGGCTCCAGCCAGCATCTTCCTGGAGAGGAAGGAGGTCCCTGAGCAGCCAAATCTATAGTTCGGAACTATAAATTTTTATGTGAAATCTACCAATTTTTAAATATTAGCAATTAATTTAATTTTTAAAATTTTGAGGATCTGTAGGTTGGATTTGGTATATTGAGTTGAACTTTGCAACCTCTGCTTTAAACCTTTGGCTTCCTTTATCCAACACTCCCTGATGGCAGTTCTGTTAAAGGTCACCAGTGAACACTTAGTTGTCATGAACAATGTTCTGTCTCTTCCAGTTCTCCTCAACTCTCTGAGTCCAGCATTTTATCACAAACTCCTCTGTCAAACTGCCATAACTAAGATTCTATCACTCCAACCTTTCCTCATTTTTCTGTCCTGTCTACTCCCTCTAGAGCTTATTTTGCTATTTTTCTTCCTTGAATATTTTCTTTTTCC